>NW_006408642.1:918264-918819 GCF_000296735.1 Chrysochloris asiatica
CCCCTCATTTTAGATAGCCAATGTCTAAGTTGCCGTCCCTATCTACCCTGTGCACAGAGCGGATAGCACTTATACTTGATGTGAAGACTCTTTCCCTCTCTGTTGGTATTTAAAGTAACTACCGCTCTGAATATAGGTCAGGTTCGTCATGGAGATGTATCTTCTGTCACTGTAGCTATTCCAGTTGCTTGTCCTTTCTAGTGGGAATGTCTCACCTCACAGGTTTGTGGATGGGACTCAGGATTCCACTTAAGGTCCTATACTCTGTAAAGGCTTTTCATGAGTCCTATTTCACTGGGCAAGTTGTAGAACCCCTTTTAGGTATTCTAATCAGTTATAGGCTGAAGGCGGGCTTACAATTTTTATCTAATCATATTTCCCAACATTCCTTTCTATACCACTCAAGTGTCTATTTTACAATAGTAGGCAATGGAAACTAATATTCATAAGGTAGTCAAGAATTTTAGTGTTATTTACCCTCTTCAAGCTATACCTAGATCCCTGTATCCCAGAGCCCTGTTGTTCCAAGGTTGAGTATGCATCACTATTTATCTC
>NW_006408642.1:920304-927142 GCF_000296735.1 Chrysochloris asiatica
GCCTATTTCCTCTTTTGTCTGCTTGGCCTGCTCCACAATCCCCGTTCAGGCCTTTTTTCTAGCTGGAAACAGTTCAGGGCCAGCTGTGGCCATTGGGTTTTAATTGGAAACTGTCTCTTTAAATTTTGAGGCGATCTGTGCGCATGTGTAGTAGAACCCTCTGAGGGTGGGGCTGGGGTGCCCACTAGCTCAGGCACCCTTATAGTCACCAGAATGGAGGTGCGCAGACAGCAGGGGACCAATGAACAGATACCAAAAGAAAAGAATGTCCACACCTTTATCTCAACGGTTCTGCCAAGCGTCTGTGGCAGCTCTGATCCTTCCCCTGCATGGTCTCACCCAAGATGGTGGCTCCTGGAGCAGCCAAGTGTCCCAGACTAGAAAGCAATAGATTTCTTGCTTCTGCCACAAATTCCCCCAGCTTTGAGCCTTCCAACCTTCTAAATATTCCTTTATGTGTGGCTCAGAGTTCTGGGACCATCCCCTGAGCCTGCTTGGTCCTGTATTATGTGTTGTTGTTGGTGGAGCTCTTTACTACACATCCACCTGATCCGCCATTTTGTTTGTTCTCCTACCTTCCAACTTTTCTTGATGCATTCTGCATCATTCAATAATTTGCCCAGAGCATCCTTCAATAACAAAAGTTGAGGCTTAAATTTTTTCTTCAGCTCCCCCAGCTTGAGAAATGCTGACCGTGTTCTTCCTTTTTGGTTTTCTGTTTCCAAATCTTTGCATATTTTATTATAGTATTTGGTTTTATCTTCTTGAGCTGATCTTTGAAATTTTCTGTTCAGCTCTTGGACCTCTTTAGTTCTTCCATTTGCTTTAGCAATGTCCTATACTTCTCCCATATCTCCATTTTTCATTGTTACACTTGTTGTTGTTAAGTGTTGTGGATTCAGTTCTGACCCATAGTGACCCTGCATAGGGTTTCCGAGGAGTGGCTGGTGAGCTTGAACCGCCAGCATTGTGGTTCAAATGACTTTGCAGTCCAGTGCATGCATTAACCCACAGTGCCACACCAGGTAGGGATAGATTCCCTCCCCCACCCCCCCTTAGAGTGGGAAGGAACAAAGATAGCTTCAGTCTTTATAACATCGATCAGAGAATCTGGCCTGTAACATCTTTTGGTTATGAGTAACAGTGGAGCATTTTCAGATACAGTGCCAGCAAACGAAAACAGTATGAATAGTAGTAGAATCTTGTCAGAGGTAGTGCCATAAAATGAGCCACTCAGATTGGAAGACACTCAGAATATGATTAGGGAAGAGCTGCCTCATCAAAGTAGAGTTAAACATGATTACACAAATAGAGATTTTGGGACCTTCATTTGCTGACATGGCACAACTCAAAAGGAACAGATAGAGCAGCTAAGATTCATTAATAATCAGAACATGAAATATACTAAATATTCATATAGGAAAATTTGAAGTTGTGAAATGGAACATATAAAGATTGATAGCCTAGGCATTACTGAGCTGAAATGGATTGGTATTGGTCATTTTGAATCTGACAATGTATGGTTTACTATGCTGAGAATGACAAATTGAAGAGGAATGGCATCACATTCATCATCAAAAGAACAATTCAAGATCTAGAAGTATAATACTGTTTATGATAGGATAATATCTATATGCCTACAAGGAAGACCAATTAATACCACTATTAATCAAATTTACGCACCAACCACTAAAGTCAGTAATGATGAAATGGAAGAATTTTACCAACTTGTTCAGTCTGGAATTGATCAAACATATAATCAGGATGTGTTGATAATTACTGATGATAGGAATTCACAGGTTGGAAATAAAGAAGACAGATCAGTAGTTGGAAAATAAGGCCTTGGTGAGAGAAATGATGCTGGAGATCACATGATAGAATCTTGCAAGACCAATAATTTATTCATTGAAAATATCATTTAAACAGCATAAAAAGCTACTATACACATGAACCTTACCATATGGGATACACAGGAATCAGTCTGACTACATCTGTGAGAAGAGTCAGTGAAAAAGCTCCACATCATCAGCCAAAACAAGGACTGGTCTGACTGTGGACCATCAGCTATTGCTCATACAAAAACTCAGATAGAAGATGAAGAAAATTAAAACAAGTCCACAAGAGCCAAAATATGACCTTGAATACATTCATATATCCCACCTGAATTTAGAGACCATCTGAAGAGCAATTTTTATGCATCAGAAACTAGTGACTGAAGACCAGAAGAGCTGTGGATGACATCAAGAATATCATACAAGAAGAAAACAAAAGGTCATTAAAGAGACAGGAAAGAAAAAAAGAGCAATAAGAATCTCAGAAGAGACTCTGAAACTGGCTTCCAGCATAGAGATGTTAAAGTCAATGGAAGAAATGAGGAAGTATAAGAGCTGAACAGAAATTTTCAAAAGGCAGATCAAGAAAATAAAGTATTATAATGAAATGTGCAAAGACCTGAGTTAGATAATCAAAAAGGAAGAATATGCTCAGCATTTCTGAAGCTGAGAAAACTGAAGAAAAAAATTAAGTCTAATTTGCAACATTAAAGGATTCAATGGGCAAAATACTTAATGATGAAGAAAGCATCAAAAGAAGATAGAAAGTATACACTGTATCCAAAAGAAATGGACAATATTTAGTCATTTCAAGCTGTAGCAGACACTGATATAGAACCAATGACACTGAAGGAAGAAGTCAAAGTTGCATTGAATACACTGGCAAAAAACAAGGCTCCAGGAACTGATTTCAATTGAAATATTTCAACAAACTGATGCAGCAATGGAGGGACTCACTCAAATATGCCAAGAAATTTGTAAGACAGCTACCTAGCAAACTGATAGGAAGAGTTATATATTTGAGTGCATTTCAAAGAAAGGATGCCCTACAGAATGCAAAAATCATAGAACAATATCATTAATAGAACATGTAAGTAAAATTTTACTGAAGATAATTCAAAAACAGCTGCAACAGTATGTTGACAAGCAACTGCCAGAAACTCAAGCTGGATTCAGAAGATGGTGTGGAACTAGGGATCTCATTGCTGACATCAGATGGATCCTGGTTAAAAGCAAAGGATACCAGAAAGATGTTTACTTGTGTTTTGTTGACTATGCAAAGACTTTTGACTTGTGGATCATTATGACAAGACATGGATAACACTGCAAAGAATGGGTATTCTGGACCACTTAATTGTGCTCATGAGGAACCTGTCCATGGACCAAGAGGCAGTCATTAGAACTGAACAAGAAGATACTGAATAGTTTTAAATCAGGAAAGGCATGTGCCAGTTTTATACTCTTTCACCATACTTATTCAATCTGTATGCTGAGCAAATAATATGAGAAACTGGATTATATAAGAAAAAGGTGGTATCAGGAATGGAGGAAGACTCATTAACAACCTGTGATGTGTTGATGATACAACCTTGCTTGCTGAAAGCAAAGTGTACTTAAAATATTTACTGATGAAGATCAAAGATCACAGCCTTAAATATGCATCACACCTCAATGTAAAGAAAACAAAAATCCTCACTACTGGACCAATAAATACTGTCATGATAAATGGAGAAAAGATTGAAGTTGTCAAGGATTTCATTTAGCTTGACTCCACAGTCAACACTCATAGAAGCAACAATGAAGAAATCAAGTGACATATTGCAATCAAGAGCAAAGATGTCAGTTTGAAGACTAAGATGTGCCTGATCCAAGACATGGTATTTTCAGTAGCCTTATATGCATGTGAAAGTTGAAAAATGATTAAGAAAGACTGTAAAAAAAAAAAGGATGCATTTGAGTTATAGTGTTGAAGAAGAATATTGAAAGTATCGTGGACTAGCAGAAGAACAAATAAATCTGTGTCAGATGAAGCACATCCAGAATACTCCTTAGAAGCAAAGACGACAAGATTTTGCCTCTCATACTTCGGACATGTTATCAGAGGGACCAGCCACTGGAGAAGATCATGCCTGGTAAAGTGGAGGGTCATCAAAAAGAGGAAGACACCCAATGAAATGGATTAATACAGTGGCAACTGCAATGGGCTCAAGTGTAACACAATTGTGAAGACGGGGTAGGACTAGGCAGTGTTTTGTTCTGTTGTGTATAGTGTTTTTATGAGTTGGAACTGACTTGACAGCATCTAACACCAACAACAATTACGAGGGCAAGTCAGAAATTATCCATGCTCTGGCTGTAGAATCTATTTTAATCAACTTTTAGAAAAGACATACATTATTTTCAACTTAATCTCCTGGCTTTACAATACATTTTGTCCATCTCTCAACAATCTTTCATATTCCCTTATCAGAAAGTGTTTTAGGCTGAACTGTGAGCCATGAATGCACTGCTGCCTTCACTTCTTCATCAGAGGTGAATCTTCATCCTCGGAGGGCTGCTTTCAGGGGACCAAGCAGGTGAAAGTCTGATGAGGCAAGATGAGAACTATAAAGAGGATGCTTCAACACCTTAGAAATGAAGTTTTTGCAGTGTCAGCAGTGTGAACAGAGGCGTGGGGACATGCATTGTCATACACATCCACGTTGTTATCTCCCATAGGCGTGGATAGGCATTTTAATATAAACAGAGTGTGGATAATTTTTGACTCACCCTTGTATTTAGGTTTTCACTGTGTTCAAGTATATTTTTATTTTAAGAGTCATGTTTTTCAGCACTAAGAGTTCATATAGAGCCATTAGCTTGTTAGTTATGATACTTTTCTGGATGGCTTCTTTTTGACTCCTTGACACAACAAATACTGAGAGAGATGCATTAAAAACTCCTGCCGTCATTGTGATTTTACCATGTTCTCCTTATACTTCCAGGAGTATCTGGCCTATGTATTTTGTGGTTTTTATTTCATGCACAAAGTTTCTATGACAGATTTATCTGACAAAAGGATTACATCTTTTATCATGAACAATCTAATTCTTTCCTTCTTTTAATAGTTCAGACCTTGAATTAAGCTTTATATTGCAATACTACTTTCCTTGTTTTTTTTTAATTTTCATTTTCATGCTGTACCATTGATTGCTATACTTTTTATTAAAATAAACAAATTCTTCATTTAATATGAGATAGGAGTCCAGGTGTAGGTAGGAGTGGGGCTGTAGAATAAGCACTGGACTGTTGACCACAGTCAGTGATTCAAACCCACCAGCCGCTCCTTTAAAATCCTATGAATTAGAACCAACTCAAAGATACTTAACAACAACAACAGTACAAATTTCATGTATATGAAACATTTGTGTATGTGTGTTTAATCTGAGAGTTTGGTTTGGTTTTGTATATGTGTGTGTGTGCTTAAGGAGAATTTAGCCCATCTATGATCATTGCTTTAAGTTATATATTTAGTTATATATTTAGTTCTTTTCTCTTTTTTCTCATGTTTTCTATTTATTATACTTGTTATTATTAATCTTTTTTCCTAGTATGTTTTTTTAAAATGTTTTATTGTGAATTATATCATAGTATACATGGGAGAACATTAGTTTTACATTCATCCTATCCTATATCATTTATTTGCCATGGTTACAATCCCCCCCATGCATCGTCAATCAACCATAGGGTATACCCTGGAAGTCTGTCCCCGCTGGTCACACACAACCCCTCTCCCTCTCTGGGTTTAAAGTCCCTAGGTGCTCCATCTCTCCACGTTGTTGTCTGTACCTCCATCTCTGGCGTCACTGCTTCTCTGGGTAGGGTTCTGCTCTCTGCCTTTCTCCCTTGATGGTCCCATAGACCTCTGCTCCTAGACTGCAAAGTTAATCACTCTCCTCCTTGCTATGAAACATCAATCTTTACATTTCTAACCCTCACAATCAGTCCTGACAACAATTACTCACTATTGTAGCACAAAATACCTATTCACATTTTCTTGCATCAGCCCTTCCTAGACAGATTGGATACTACTCAGCGGAGATTCTACCTTCCTCCATGCCCTCTGGATGTAGGTTCCCTCTTGAAAGCTTGTAAGCCAGTCACTTCGTGCCTTTGTAGCACCCCCACTTTGGGTAGCCAATGTCCAAGTTGCCCATCCCTGTCTACTCAGTGTATGGAGGGGATGGGAATGATCCTCGCTGAAAAGACTTGTTCCCTCTTTGGAGCTACTGCATCCATAGGTGTAGGTCAAGTTCATTAAATTGTATCAGATTATTCTTTTTTTCCCTCTTCTTTCTTCTTCTAGTTAAGCTCTGATCATCCGGTCATTGAAGCCAGGTCAAGTGGGTATTATCTTCAAGTGTGGATGTTCTTGTGTATATGCCCTCTCTTCTTATCAGCTGGATGCGTCACTCTCCACTCTAGTCCTCTGTGGCTATGGCACTTACTCTGGACAGAAGAGTCCCCAGGTCTTGCCACACTGCTGGCCAATCAGGTCTCCACCGAGGTTCACAGGAGTCTATTGAGCATTGTAGGGCTTAGCTCACAGCTTCATTGCTGTTTGTCCCTCACTTCCCCTTAAGGTGATAAACGTGATCATCAATCAGAGTGTATTCCCATTGAGTCTTAATCTTGGAAGGGGGTTTGCTCTGAGGGGAACCGACCACTTGCCTTGATGTCTCCTGGGTGGGCAACTTGCTTGTTCTTGTAGTAATCAGTCGGTCTGCCTATATTGTTTTGTATTTTTCCTGTCAGTCTTTCTTTCAAAAAGTATCTTCTGTTCTTCTAGCTGCTCCAGGCTGGTCTGCCTGTCCTTTCAAGTTGAAATTTCCCCCCTCTGAAGATTCTGGATGCTGTTCAAGATTCCACCTATAGTCTTACGTAATGCAGAGGCTCCACAGGAAGCCTCATTAATGAGCACATTGTAGCCCCATTTTAGGTATTCCAATCAGTTGTAGGCAGCAGAC
>NW_006408642.1:927652-928145 GCF_000296735.1 Chrysochloris asiatica
TTCATCCATGTTAGGTGGTGGCTTGCAGCTCCTTTGTTATTCTTCAAGGTAGCATAATATTCCATTGTGTGTATTTACCACACTTTGTTTATCCATTCTTCAGTTGATGGGCACTTAGGTTGTCTCCATCTTTTTGCTATTGTAAATAGTGCTCCTATGAACATTGGTGTGCATATATCTACTTGTGTTATGGCTCGTATTTCTTCTGGGTAAATACCAAGTAAAGAAATTGCTGCATCATAAGGTATTTATATTTCCAACCTTCTGAGGAAGTGCCATATTGCTTTCCAGAGAGTTTGGAACATTTTGCAGTCCCACCATCAATGCAGGAGTGTCCCAGTCTCTCCACATCCCCGCCAGCATTTATTGTCCTCTACTTTTTTGCTATTATTGCTGGTGTGAAATGATATCTCATTGTTGTTTTGATTTGCATCTCTCTAATGGCTAGTGATCATGAACATTTCTTCATGTTTGTTGGCTGCCTGGCTTTCCT
>NW_006408642.1:934392-941911 GCF_000296735.1 Chrysochloris asiatica
TGAGCAGCTTTATCTTAATCTGGGTTTGCCAGAAAGCAGAGCCTGAGACCAAGGTTGAATGGCATGTGATGCAGGAGAGGGTAAACAAAGGGGACAGAAGAAAGGGAGGAAGAAGTACCAGAGTAGAGATGCAGAGCTGCTTGGCTGTGACTATGGGTAGCTGGTTGCTCCATCCTGGGGCACAACCTGGACAGCTGTAAAAATTCTGTCTCAGAAATATATGTTTAGGGAAAGAAAGTGGAAAGCAGTCCTCCACCAGTTCAGGACCATCCCATTGGCTAAAGGCTTGCCTCATGGGGTATTAACTCTCTTATATTATCAGGTGGCACATACACAACATTAGAAGTTTGCAGGTTCCCATGAAGGCTTCTGCCCAAGTCTTCACAGATAAGCCCCAGGGCATAATGTAAGAAGCACAGAGCATGGGCTTGAGGTGAGACACTGCTAGGTGGCACCTGTAGGAAGCTGACCAAGTCCTATGTAGATCTGGTCACTGCCTCTGAGCTTAAATAACATGCAGGTAAGACTGAGACACTCTGAAGTAGTGTATTTTGTTTTGTTTGTTTTTAACCTGAGAGTCTCTTTCATTTTTTGTTAAAGGAGAGTTCAACTATTTATAATTATTGGTGGTGGTTGTGTGCCATGGAGTTGGTTCTGATTCATAGCAACCCTGCACAGGGTTTCCGAGGCTGTAAGTCTTTAAGGGAGCAGAAAGCCTCATCTTTCTCCCTCAGATTGGAGCTGCTGACCTTATGGTTAGGAATCCAACGCATAACCCACTAGCCTACAGGTCTCCTTTAGCTTACATTGGATGTTTATTCTTGATTCTTTTTGTATATCATGCTTTTGGACCCTAACTTACCTTATTTTCTTGTATGAAACTTAGCTCAGACCAAGTTCTATTGTAAGGACAGTGCCTACTAGTCACTACACACTCAAATCCTACCAAAAGAGTACTAATAAAGGATTGTATCTCTCTGCCCCCACCTCTCCTATCCTTCAAGCCTGCTCCCCAGAAACTATTTTTGTCTCTTTGAACTGTTTTCTACTGACACTAATTTGTTTTCTTCTGATATACTTTCACCTAATATCTTGATTTAGAGTCCTGGTGTGGTGCTGTGGGTTATTGCACTAGACTGTAAAGTTGGTTTGAACCACAGGGTCGGCAGTTCAAACTCACCCTCCACTCTTCAGAAACCCTATACTAGTCACTGTATGTCAGAACCAACTCAGTGGCACTTAACAACAATAGCATCTTGATTTTTATACTGCTAGGTTGGGGATTTTTTGTCATTATTTCTTGTTTTTGTTTGTTGTTGTTGCTATTGTTTTGAGATTTTGATATTCTACTTTATTTAGTCAAGGGCAATTTATAGCAATAAATGTGTACATCCAAAAAGAAAAAAAAACCAGAATCAACACATTGTCACAACATCTCCAACAATTAGAAAAAGAGTAGCAAAGTAAGCCCATGCCACCAGAAAAAAAGAACTAATAAAGGTTAAAGCAGAGATAAGTGAAATTGAAAATAGGAAAACAATAGAAAGAATAAAGACAAGAAATTGGCTATTTGAAAGGATTAATAAAATCGACAAACCATTGGAAAATCTAACAAAAGAAAAGAAGCAAAAGATACAAATGACATGGAAAAAAATTATATGGGTGACATCACAACAGAACCAATGAAAATAAAAAGGATAATAACACAATACTGTGAAAAGTTGTAAGGATTTGAAAATATAGAAGAAATGGACAAATTTCTAGAAACACACAACCTACCTTAACTAACACAGACTTACATAGAAAGCTTGAACAGGCCAATAACATTAAAATAAAATTAAAATACAAAACAAAAACCCTAACTGAAAAAAGTCCAAGTGCTAATGGCTTTATTGGTGAATTCTATTAAATATTCAGAGAGGAGCTAACATCAGTTCTGCTTAAACTATTCCATAGCATAGAAATAAATGGAAAATTTTGCTAAATTAATTTATGAAACAATTATAACTCTAATACTAAAACCAGGGAAAGACATCACTACAGAAGAAAATTATAGACCAGTATCCCTCATGAACATAGATGCAAAAATTCTCAAGAAAATCCTAGCTAGTAGTATCCAGCAATATGTCAAAAATAATAGATCATGACCAAGTGGAATTCATATCAGTTATGCAGGGATGGCTCAATATTAGAAAAACCAATGTAACCCACCACATAAATAAAACAAAGGGAAAAATATCTTATGATCATATCAATTGATTAAAAAAAGACATTTGATAAAATCCAACACTCATCAATGATAAAAACTCTCAACAAAATAGGAATAGAAGGGAAATTATTCGCCATAATTAATGGCATATCTAAAAAACCAACAGCCAACATTACTCTCAGCAGTGAGAAAATGAAACTGTTCCCCTTGTGAACAGAAACCAGACAAGGATGTCCGTTATATCATTATTCCTATTCAATATTGTGCTGCAAGTCTTAGCCAGAGCTATTACACGAGAAAGGGAAAATAAAGGCATCCAAATTGGCAAAGAAGAAGTAAAACTCACTCTATTTGCAGATCATATGACCCTATACATTAAAAATCTCTAAGACTCAGCAAGAAAATTATTGGACCTCATTGATATGTTCTGACAGTGTGTCAGGTTACAAGATCAACATACAGAAATCAGTTTGATTCCTTTACACTAATAAAGAGAGCTCTGAAAAGGAAATGGCCACCAAGAAAAGGAAATACTTGGTTTGAAATCTAACCAGAGAAACAAAAGACCTATACAAAGAAAACTACAAAACACTACTACAGGAAACAAAACAAAAAAAAGCCTGCAGAAATGGAGGAATATACCATGACGTGGATAGGAAGACTCACATTGTGAAAATGTCAACACTACCCAAAGCAATCTATAGATACAATGCAATCTCATTCCAAATTCCAGCATCATTCTTTAAAGACATGGGAAGATGAATCACTAACTTTATATGGAAAAGAAAAATATCCCAGATAAGCAAAGCATTATTTTAAAAAGAACTAAGTAAGAGGTCTCTCACTTCCTAATCTCTACACAGTTACAGTAATCAAAACTTCCTGGTACTGATATAATGAAAGGCACATAGATCAGTGGATCAGAATTGAGAACCCAGAAGTAAATCCATCCATCTATGCTCAGTTGATCTTTGAGAAAGGACCAAAATGCATTAAATGGGGAAGAGATATTCTATATTCTCTTTAATAAATGGTGCTGGCAAAACTGGAATCCATTTCTAGAAAAACAAAACAAGACCCATATCTCAAACCATATTCAAAAATGAATTCAGAACTCAACATGAATTATCGACCTAAATGTAAAACCTAGAACTGTAAAGATCACCAATGGAAAAATAGAACAAACTTGTTGTTGTTAAGTGCCGTCAAGTTGATTCCAACCCAGAGCGACCCTATATAGGGTTTCCAAGGAGCAGCTGGTGAGCTTGAGCCACCAACCTTGCAGTTCAAATGACTTTGCAGTCTGATGCATTAGCCCACAGCACCACAACAGGGCTCAAACTTAGGAGCTCTGATATATGGTACAAATACACTATCAAATATAGATGAAAATATACAAACAGAAGACAAAACAGATAACTTGGACATTCTAAGAATTATACATTTATATGCATCAAAGGACTCCACCAAAAGAATAAAAAGCAAACCCAATGGCATATCAGACAAAGGACTGCTCTCTAAAGTTTCCAGACCACTTTAGCACCTTAACAAGAAGACAAATAATCCAATTAAAAAATGGACCGAGCACATAAATGACACTTTACCAACAAAGACATTCAGGCAGCCAACAAACATATGAAGAATTGCTCATGATCATTAGCTATTATAGAGATGCAAATCAAAACAATGATGAGATCCCGTATGACCCCAGTATTAATAGCAAAGTTAAAAAAAACCACCAACAACAAAAAAACAAAAAACAACAAATGCTTATGGGTATGTGGAGAGCCTTGAACCCTCCTATACTGATGATGGGACTTCAAAATGGTACAACCACTTTGGAAAATGGTATGACATGTTCTCAAAAAGCTGGAAATAGAAATGCCATATGAACCAGCAATCCCTCTACTTGGCGTATATCTTCAAGAAATAAGAGTCATGAGACAAATAGATATATGCATACCCATGTTCTCTGCTGCGCTGTTCACAATAGCAAAAAGATGGAGACAGTCTAAATGCTCATCAACAGAAACGTAATTAAATAAATTTTGCTACATATGCACAATGGGATATGACCCAACATTGAATAATAGTAGTAAATCTGCAAAACACCTCACAACATAGATAAACATTATGGAGGACATTTTGCTGAGTGAAATTAGTCAATCACAAAGGTATAAATATTATATGAGAACACTGTTGTAGAAAGTTAAGAAAGGTTTTCCGTGATGAAAGAAACATTCTATGATGGTTACCTGGAGCTGGGAAACCCTATACAGGGTCACTATGAGTTGGAATCAACTTGACGGCACTTAACAAAATAACAAAGAGGGTAGATAGGCACATGTTAACATAAGTGATGGGACAGGCAGTATACAGCAAAGAGGAAGACTGGCATAGGAAATGTGAAGGTAGGACACACAGGGAAGAATACAAGAATGCAAGAAAGAATAGAAATAAAAGGAGAGGATTAAAATCATTGTAATGAACAACATGTATGATTTGCTGAATGTAAATCTGATTATCTGCTCTATAAATTGTCACTCAAGTCAAAATAAAATGTTTTTTAAAAACCCCTATGGAATATAATAGTTCTACTCTGATGCACATGGAGTCGTCATGAGTCAAAACTGACTTGATAGTAATTGGTTTGGTTTTACTGAGCTCTAATTGGATGCTTTCAACCATGAAACATGTCTTTCACTTCTGGGAAATTTCCTTGAGGTATTTCTTTTGAAAATTTATTCCCAAACATTTTCTCTCTTTCTGAAAATTATATCATTTTGATGCTGAATATCATGAATTGATCCTTTAGATCTCTCATATTTTTTCTATATTTTTTCATCTCTTTTCATAATGTCCAATTTTTATTTTAGAAACAAAAACAGTTCATCTCTTTTCTTATCCAGCTTTTCAAATATTGGTTGAATTCATGAACATTGCTGAGGATAATATTATTTTGGAGTGTTCTTTTGTCCTATCACTGTCTTTTATCTCCAGAGTCTTTTTCATTTTTTTGTTTTTTCTTGGTATGTTTCTCCCTTTTTTGAAGCAGAGACAGTTACAATTGTTGTTACAACTTTTGAAGCAGAGACAGTTATAACTTCTTGTTGTTAAGTGCTGTTGAGTTGGTTCTGACTCATAACAACCTTGTATAGAGTTTCCAAGGAACAGCTGGTGCACTGACCTTGAGGTTAACAGTCTGTTGCTTTTCCTACAATGCCACACTAGGATGATAGTGATTAATCAAATAGGGCTCATTGTTCAGACACAGTCTCAAAAAGTCTACGGTCTTGCACCTTCTCAAGGTGCAAGTTAGATTCCTAACTTCCTGCTCCACTATCCTAGGCTTTTGTCCTAGGGCTGCAAGATGGCTGCTTCACCTCCAGTCATCACATCTACCTGCCAGACATCAAGACATGGAAGAGTGAAGATTAAAGGCCAAAAGTGATGATGACAGCTTAATCTGACTTTTTAAAAAAGAACTTTCCTAAAAGCCCCATCCAGGAAAATGTGCTTTCATCTCTATCACTAAAGAGAATGTCACATGACCAATGCTAGTAGCAAGGAAGTTTGGAGAGGTGAATGTGGGTACATCACTGTCCAAACAAAATCAGAAAGAACAAAAAAAACCTTAAAAACCTATTGCTGTGGGGTCAATTTTGACTCATATGTATCTGAGTAGAACTGTGCTCCATAGGCTTCTCAATGACTGCTCTAACTAATCTTTGTCCTTTCTTCTGAAGTACTTCTAGGAGGATGCTGACCTCCAACTTTGTTGCTAGTGGCTGAGCCTGTTAGCTATTTGCATGACACAGACACTCCCATTCAGAACCTGCACTCTCTAAATAAGAAAAAAGAAAAATGGAAATCAGCAACCAGCAGTGTCCTTCATGGTCTGTTTATATTTAAAAGTGAGATACTAAATGTCTGATTATTCGTGGGTGGGTTGTCAGCTGGCTGATTTCTCTGGAAGATGATCAGTTGGAGACCTGATCCTTTTGACAGAGTGCAAAACATCAGCAATTGCTCTTAGTTTTTAGTATTCTAAAAGATGTGTTTTGTTCACAGAAAATAACCTTTGGAAGTGAGATTTGTTTTACTTCGTTAGAATTACTATTTAGTTTACTAGTGAGCCCTGGTAGTGTAGTAGTTAAGTGCTTGGCTCATAACTGAAAGTTTGGTGGTGTGAACCTACCAGCCACTCCATGGAAGAAAGATGAGGCAGCTGGTCAGTAAGAGTTTATAGCCTTGGAAACCCTACTGGGCAGTTTTATTCTGTCATACAGGATCACTATGCATCAGAATTGACTCAACAAAAATGGATTTATTCAATTAATTGAACTTACAATTTTGAAAACCTTGTTCTTCAACTTCTAGAGTACAGTTACAAATCTATTCTATTGATGGGTCTATAGGTCTATTTAGCAATCATCTCTAAAGGGTCTTTGGTTCTATGTATAACATAATTAAACATCTTCAAATCATTTAAAATGCATATCCAAACTTAAAGATGTCTCATTGTCTTCATTTTCCTCAAATGACAATATTTTCTTGAACTACAAAAATCCTTTTGTTTAAACTTCTACACTACAACAAAGTTATGAGAGACCAAATAAAACAGACACAGATGAAAATCCTGGAACCATGAACTTGAGAGGAAAGGTTAGAGAAGTAGACTGAGCACCTGCTGGGCAGAGAAGCTGAGCAGTGACGGCGAGTAAAGGAGACATGGCACAAACATCTTGAACTTCTATAAGCAGCTTTGCTTTAGCAATAGAAGGTGACCTCGCAGAGCAGATTCATGCTGGTGATAGGAAAGGCACGATTCTTTCTTTTCCGCCCATGCTTATCTAGTGACCAGAGGTGTGGTCACCGACCTTCACCCCTAGCACAGACCCTGCTCTCTGAAAGTCTGGAACCATATTGTTGTGAGCCATGCCAGTGTGAGGTGCAGACCAGCTATTCCAGTTTGGTGCCTGGATTCAGGCATGCTGGGCTCTAGACCTACAGAACCTGCAGAACCACCAGACTAGCATTAGTCTACTAGAAACGTGTATAACCAGCCATCCTGACCCCAGTTGCCCTGTGGTCCTAATAGACACTGAAAACAATTCAATCCAAGGACTCCAGGAACTGCTTCCAAATTGAGTGCCCTGAGCATAGACAACACCTAGGCCTATAGGAACTCCTGGTGTGGTGCTGTGGATAAGCATTGGAAAAGATGGAAGGAATACACAGAGTCATTGTACCAAAAGGAAATGGTTAATGTTCAACCATTTTAAGAGATACCATATGAACAAGAGCCAA
>NW_006408642.1:943290-951766 GCF_000296735.1 Chrysochloris asiatica
GGCATCATTGATGGACTCAAGTGTGGAAGCGGTAGTGAGGTTGGCCCAGGATAGAACATTGTTTTGTTCTGCTGTGCATGGGGTCGCTATGAGTCGGTTCCGACTTGATGGCACCTGACAACAAAAACAACAACAACAACTAACTACAAGGTCAGTGTGTTCAAACCCACCAACTTCTCCTCAGAAACCCTATACAGGATCACAACGAGTTGGAACCAATTTGACAGTACTTAACAACAACAGTGCTTAACATCAACAACAACAACACAGGAACTCCATCTAGGGCCAGGAAGTCCATTGTCACACACTCAGAATTTTCTCTGGGTCCAACAGCTACACTGGTTTTGGTTTTTGGTTTTTTTTTTTCCTTTGGGTATTTTCCTTTCTTTGTTTCATTGTTTTTGCTTTCTTCTTCTTCGTTTTCCATTCCCTTGAATTTTACCCTTTCTATCTCCACTTTTCTATGCTATTCATAAGGTTTTCAGTGACTAAATATTTGGAAGTAGTTCATCTCTCCTTCTTCTAGTCTGTCTTTGTCTGGAAGCTCATCTGAAATCTGTCCACTGTGGGTGCCTGCTGGTATTTAAAATACCTGTGGCATAGGTTTGAGAATCACAGCAACTCACAAGCCACCACAGTAAGACAAACTGACAGATGATTGGAATCAGAAAATCAAAAGGAAAGAACACACTCAGCATTTCTCAAGCTGGGGGAACTGAAGAAAAAATGCAAGCCTCGACTTTCATTATTGAAGGAGTCTCTGGGCAAATTATTGAATGATGCAGAAAGCATCAGAAGATGATGGAAGGAATATACAGGGTCACTGTAACAAAAGTGAATGGTTGGTGTTCAACCATTTCAAGAGGTAGCATATGATCAAGAGCCAATGATACTGAAGGAAGAAGTCCAAGGTGAATTGAAGGAATTGGCAAAGAACAAGGCACCAGAAATTGACAAAATAAACATTAAAATCTTTCAAGAAAGTGAGGCAGCACAGGAGGCACTCACTCATTCTATGCCAAGAAATTTGGAAGACAACTATCTGACCAACTGATTGGAAGAGATCCATATTTGTGCCCATTCCAAAGAGAGGCGACCCAAAAGAATTCAGAAATCATTGGACAATGTCTTTGATATCCCATGCAAGTAAAGTTTTACTAAAGGTAATACAGAAATGGCTGCCACCATACATTGACAGAGAACTTCCAGAGGTTCAAGCCAAATTCAGAAGAGGATGTCGAAGGAGGGATATCATTGCTGATTTCAGGTGAATCTTGGCTGAAAGCAGAGAATATCAGAAAGATGTTTCCCTGTGCTTTATTGACTACACAAAGGCTTTTGATCATGTAGATCATGGCAAGCTATGGACAATATTGCGAAGTATGAGTATTCCAGAACACTTAACTGTGCTCATAAGGAATCTGTACTTGGAACAAGAGGCAGTTACTCAAACAGAACATGGGAACACTGAATGGCTTAAAATTAAGAAAGATGTACGACAGGGTTGTATTCTTTCACCATACTTATTCAACCTGTATGCTGAGCAAATATTCCAAGAAGTTGGATTTTATGAAGAAAAATGTGGCATCAGGATTGGAGGAAGACTTGTTAATAGCCTGTGATATGCAAATGATACAACCTTGCTTGCTAAAAGTGAAGAGGAGTTAAAATACTTACTGATGAAGATCACAGAGCACAACCTTCAGTATGGATTGCATCTCAATATAAAGAAAACAAAAATCCTCACCACTGGACCAATGAACAACTTTCATATCACTGGAGAAAAGACTGAAGTTGTCAAGGACTTCATTCTTCTTGGATCAACCATCAACACTCATGGAAGCAGCAGTCAAGAAATCAAACGTATTGAATTAGGCAAATCTGCTGCACAAGACCTTTTTGAAGTGTTGAAAAGCAAAGATGTCAGCTTGAAGACTAAGGTGCGCCTGATCTGTGTGATTATCATCTTTCTGACCTGAATCTTCTCCTCTATCACTGTGTGAGGATCAGTGGTTATTGCTGAGAAACAAAAAAAATAAAATAACCTTCTCCAAATTGCTACTAGATATTGGCATGGATTTGAAATCTTTGACATGCTGAATCATTTAAATGCATTCAAATGAATCAGCAAGAAAAGAAAAATTAAGTGAAAGTTGGTATTCACATATGCAGAAAGCAGCATAAAAAGGCACTGATAAATGCAATCAACAAAAGCATTTGTATTTCTCAGATTATGTGATCAGAAAACTAGGATGCCATGTTGGTCCTACTACACAGCTGCCAAGACAGACTGTTGTTCCTACCTCTTTACATTCTGCTTGGAGAGTTGGGGATGCCTCAGGAGCAGCTGGGCAGAATATTGGAGACATCTTACATGAGTGCAACTTGCGTGGTATGGTCCCCACAATAGATGGTACAGACAGGAGTGATGGCATACGCAATATCTTCTTAGTCCTGACAGTGTGTTAAAATCACCTGGGGAGCTCTGAATATATATCACTGTCCAAGTCCTATTCCCAGAAAGTCTGGAGCATCAATATATTTTCATCTCCCTAGGTAAATTCAATCAGAGTTGAGAACCACTGGTTTATGAGTTGTCATTATAAACTACCAGAGTATATCTCTGAGAGGTAGATTCAAATTGATCCCAAGGGGATAAAGGATGACAGTGAAGCAAAATCAAATGCAATGAAATATTGGGTTAACAGTGTGGAGGCCAAATTTGAGAAATGCTATTTTTGAGGCTCAGAAATACCCTCTAAGGTTGGGTTCAGGGTAAATCCCAAGTTTTATATATATATATATATAATGTACGTTGTTGTTGTTGTTATGAAGCGCCATTGAGTCGATTCCGACCCATAGCGACCTTGTATAGGGTTTCCAAGGAGCAGCTAGTAGGCTTGAACCACCGACATTGCAGCTCAAAAGGCTGTGCAGTCTGGAGTATTAACCCACAGTGCCACACCAGGACTCTGTATATATTGCTTGACTCATAACATATGTATGGTGGAACTTTGGTAGTGTAGTAGTTACAAGTCAGGCTGCTAACCTCAAGGTCAGCATTTCAAAACTACTAGTCATGACAACAGTAAAAGTAGAAGCTTTTTTACAAAAAAGGGGGAGTAGTTAATCTTATAGTCCAGGAACAGAGGACCCTAGGACCATCAAGGAAGAGCATTAGCAGAATGTGAAGCAGCAACGCCAGAGATGGAGACAGAGATGAAGACATGGAGGGAACAGATGAAGACTCTAGATTCATGGAAAGGCTGTGTGCTGGCAGTCAGGAGGTAGGCTTGAAAAATGTGCCCTTTGGTTGTTTAAATGTTCATATATTCCTGAGTGTTTTTGTGCACATTCTCCCACCAACAAATAAACAAACAAACAAACAAACCCAGAGGAAATAGAAGCAAATACTGTTGAATGATGATGCTCAGAGGAGATCGTAATCATTGCAATGAAATGATGAGTGTAAAACTGGTGTTTTCCCATGTATCACTTAATTCACAATAAAAACTTGAAAAACAAAAACAAAACTACCAGCCTTTCCACAGGAGAAAGATGAGGGTTTCTGCTCCCGTAAAGATTTACAGCCTTGGAAACCCTATTGAAGGTCGCTATGAATTGGAACCTACTCCATGCTACTACCATCACTATGTATATGTTGGTAAGTGCTGTTGAGTCAATTCTGACTCATAGCAACCCTCCATAGGGTTTCCAAAGAGTGGCTGGTGGGTTTGAATGGTCGACATTGAGGTTCAAACCAACCTTGCAGTCCACTGCTAACCACAAGGTCAGAAGTTCAAGCCCACCAGCTGCTCCTCAGAAGCCCTACACAGGGTCACTATGAGTCAGAAGTGACTCGGGAGCACTTTACAACAACAACCCTCTCTCCCTCATCCTCAACCCAACCTAGGTACTCATGCAACAGAAACCATATTAATGGTATGAAAGACAAATTTGTGAAGTGCTACTTTCAGAACTTAACAGAAAAAATAAAAATGATAAGAAAGACAATAGATATGCAGGATGGAAAAACTAAAATCCAAAAAAGACTATGGGACAGAAAACAGAGGCAAAAATCAAACTCATAAGTCAAGAAAACTTGCTTGGTTCTGAGTATGGAGACTGAACACAAACCATATGAAAAGAGGCCCACATCAACAAGCATGCTGTCAACATCTTTGAGTTATCCTGATTATGAACAAAAATCCACCAAGTGCCTATATAGAAAATGTAGGCCATTAAACCCCAACTTCTTGCAGGCCTCACATTCTCCATTCAATACCTCATTCACACTGAATATCTGACCCTAAATGCAGTGTATGTTTTTGTTTGTTTACTTAAGTTTTTATTGTAAATTGAGTAAACATTTACAGAGAAAATCATCGGTCTAACACTTAACAATTCATACACACTTTATCTCATAGATTGCAATCCTTCAATCACTTATTTCCCTTCCTCCCTGAGCTACCTTGTTGAGCTCAACCAGTTGATTATTTTAAGGTACACATACCTCACTAGTGTTATTTCCCCCTGTCTATTGTTTAGCTGATTATTGAAGTATAGAAGCAAATTCATTTCCACACAGAGACTAGTTAATCTCCTGAGACTATGATCCTAAGTCACTCTATGGGTAAAGACAGTGTGTTTTATATCTCCATGTGTGTGGAAATTCAGTTGCATCTGCTTAAGGCCTCTTCCTCATCCCTCTTCCCATCCTCTCCTCGTTAAGTCCATTCATCCTTCAAGGCCTGACTCAGACTCTGTATACTCAGCAAATCCCATTCTCCTTCCTCTTACTGGAATAAGTCTCTTGCTCATCCAACCAAACTGTACTCCTGGCCTGCCACCCCGCTAGACTGTGAATGTCTAGAGGGGTGGGCCCACTGTACAGCATCAAGTGCATTGTTTGATAGAAGAGTGCTTGCTTCATGGTTGGATTTTTATCTCCTTTTATTTATCTTTCAAGTTCCTAGAACTGGCCTTGGCCTTGGTCTCCAGAGGACAATGAGCATTGAGTTATCAGCAAATGAAAACTTGTCTGGTCCACGAGGGAAAGTGTGTCCCATTGGTAGGTAACTTCAGCTCTTCACAGAGCCATCATGTCATCATGAGTTCTCAGGTCTGAGCCACCAACCTTGGATGGCCTGTGGCCTATCATATGGGTCTATAAAAAGGGACTGATTAATGCAATCAAAAAAAACATTTGTATTTCTCAGATTGAGAAATATCTGACTAAGTTTCTCTTTCCTGCATAGTGGGTTCAAAATACTGAGTTCACTTCCTGCCTACCATCTTGAGAAAATAATGAGAAATGCAGTTGTTAAAAAGTACACAGCAGAAAGAAAAAGGTCATACAAACCTTTGATTAAGAATATGCTAAGTAGATAATCAATTCCAAAGAATTACATAAACTGACTTGTCCCCCTAGGCCTCTCTCAAGAATATTACAATAAATCTTCAAAGGTATTTAAGAACTACTTCTCAGTTAGTTCCTGGGAAATTTGTATATATATATATATATATATATATACACACACACACACAAGGGTAAAGAAAAAATGTTGCTATAAAATCATAGAAACTTTTACTCAACACAAATAACAAAATGTGAAGCCGTTACTTGTTGGCTTATCCTCCATCTGCACAAAGTCTTATGCATTTCTGAGGGTAATGTTTTCATCTCTCAAACCCTTCCCCCACAGTATTCTAATGCTTTGATTTACAGACGTCAAAATGGCAGTTTTATCATCCTTGAAGGACTCAAACCATGTTCCTTTGCAATGTTCTTTGAGTTTAGGGAACAAAAAAGTCTGAAGGGGAAAGATCAGGACAATAGGGCGGGTGGAATAAGATTTTCCAACAAAATTCTCATAGGACAGCCCTTACTGTCCTCGAAGAATGAGCAGGTACATTGACATGATGGAATAAAGTTGCTTAGTGCCACTTCCTGGCCTTTTTCTCACTGCAGCAGTTTTAAATTTTCTTAAACCTTCTTCATAATAAGGCCCCATGATTGCCCTTTGTTCTTCAAGAAAAGTTATCAAAAAAAGACATTCTTCATAACCTTCTGTGCAGACCTCTCTCCACTCTGCCTTGAATTTACCTGGCCCAGCAGATCCTCTCAGAAAGCACTGTTTTATTGGATGCACCCCCCCCCCATTTTTTTTTTGAAGGCTTCCTAATGAGACTAAGACAAGTTGCAAAAACTGACAGCAACCATCCCTCCGGTTGCACTCTACTCAACTGGGTTCATTAATTCATTACAATGGCCAGACACTCAGATACCATGCTCGTGGCTATGGGGTTTATTGAGGAAGTTAGCCACTCAAGGTCAGAAAGTTCTTTCCATCAGGACAGCCTCTTCTTAGCTGTGCACACAGGCAGGCCTCTCTGCCCAGGCAATGTTTAGGGCTACTGATAAATGCTCACAGGGCACATCACTTTACCATAAGCCTCAGCCTGAAGACGCTCAACTCTAACTCTGTGGGTCAGCAAGTCTATCTCCCCCAATTAAGTGCCTGGAGCCATCCCACTCTGCAAGCAAGCCTCCTGCCCAAAGTCACTCAGCTTTACTTGCTCCAAGATCTGGGAAGCCCACTGCTCTGCCTTGTTTTCTTGTTTCTGTTGCTGCTGCTGCTCCTCTGCTGTTCTTCCAGTATCACATCTTTCTGTCCCTGGGTCAGGAAGGCTCAGTGTGCAAGGATCTCAGAATCTAAAGGACATGCTTCACTCTTGGCTCTTCTTTGATGGTAGTGAGATGCCCATTCCTGCATCTGAGATAGTTCATTGCATACAAATTGGCATTTAAAGTCTTTAAGATCATAATTAATAATAATTAATTCTGTTAACTACTCACAGTTGAGTAATACAACCCTATTAACATCTTCTCCTATCTTCTTTTACCCAGACCCATCAGGGAAATAATATTGTTTCTGTTGTTAAGTGCCATTAGGTCGATTCCAACTCATAGCAACCCTGCATAGGGTTTCTGGGAGTGATTGGTGAGCTTGAACCACTGACTTTGTGGTTCAAACTGACTTTGCAGTCCAGCACATTAACCCACAGTGTCACGCCAGGACTCCACCATTGTTTAGTGGGAGTTATAAAGACTCTGGAGTAATTTATTGCACTGTACAAGTTTATTACTGATAGAACTGATTTGTAGCCATCCACTTATTGCAGAGACATTTTAAACATGCTTAGAATAAACCCATGCATGCATAAACTGGAATGCTAGTAGCAATATTGTTTTAACACACATATTTTTTGATTCTGCAAGGTCAATGTCTGAAAAATTTTCAGCATGTGTTTTTCTCAGGGAGGGACTCCCTCACACTAGAACACTGTTGATTCTGATGGGTTAGTGAATACCTACATTCTTACACTTAAGATTTAGATTTCATGAGGAACACTGGTGATGCAAAGGTTAAGTACTCAGCTGCTAACAGAAAGGTCAGTTTGAATTCACCTAACATCTCCTCTGGAGAAAGATTTGTTGTTCTGCTTGTGAAAAGATTACAGACTATAAAACCAAATGGGACACTTTTACTCAGTCACATGGGGTTGTTACCAGTCAGAATTAACTCAATTAATCCAACAACAACCAACCAACCAATCACAAGGCATATATGAGTATTACTGTCCACACTTTACAAATGAGGAAATTGAAACTCACAGAGGTGCAGTGTCGTGCCCAAAGTCACACAATCTTTCAGTGACAGCATCAGGATTAACATTCAGAATCCAGGTCTCCACATCCCAAGCTGCTTATGAGGTTGGCAAAAGGAAGAGGTAGAAGAAGCAAGAAACTCTAGCTTTGCCCCATTACTATACTTCCTATGGTTGTTCCATGTTATCCAGGCACACACATATCATGATCTAAGCCTCCTGGACTTTTCACCAATTCACTGGTTTCTTGTGTGTAGAAGGTTGGATTAGAGATGTTAGGACTTGGACTATCCCACTCAAGGGAAAAAATTAGAGGAGCTCTGGTAGCATAGTGGTCATGAGTCAGGCTGCTAGCCTCAAGATCAGCAGTCTAAAACTGATAGTGGTTCCACGAGAGAAAGATGAGGCTTTCAGCTCCTGTAAAGATTTATAGCCTTGGAAACAATATACAGGGTCGCTATGAGTCAAAACTGACTCCACAGCACACCATCACCACCAGTTAGGGTATGTACTATGGCTCTGAAGAACTTGTTTCAATCTATTATCTTCAGAAATTAATATTTAATCTGAGACTTAGCTTTTGACCTCTAACAAGGAGAGTAAATAAACAAATCCAGACAACGTAAGCAGTCCACAGAGTCTGGAAACCCAGCCTAGCATTTTAGTTAGCAATTAGGGCCACTTGTCCATAAAGCACTTAAAAATCCATTTAGACCGTCCAAATCGGTTCAAGCTCTTTAATCTTAGACAAAGTAAACAAGACTGTTTTTAAGGTTTTTCTTTCCTTTTTTTTTTTTTTTTCTTT
>NW_006408642.1:951866-970166 GCF_000296735.1 Chrysochloris asiatica
TTTTTTTTTTTTTTTTAAAGGAAAGGATGTGGAGATTGTCCTTTTAGTGAAGGGAACTTAAGGGGCTGAACATAACTAGGTACAAAAACAGTTATCTTAGACAAAGTAAACAAGACTGTTTTTAAGGTTTTTCTTTCCTTTTTTTTTTTTTTTTCTTTTCCTTTTTCTATTTTAAAGCAAGGATATTAGGGAAGAGAAAATAAGACATTTAAGGCCAGTTCTTTGGACCTCAATGATGTCTAACAGCTGTAGATGTTAGTCAGACCTTTTGATGGTGTTTTAAGTTTTCTCACCTTTTCATAGACTGAAAACAACAATAGCCCCTTGAAGTACACTTTTCATTGGTTTCTTAAAATTTTGTGACTTGAAATTCCTTAAGGGCAGGCCCACAGTGTGCAATCCCATGGAGTCTCGGCATTTGCTTGCTAACAGAGAGACCATGGGAAGCAGCAGGCTGTGCCCTCCCAAACAATGAGCAAAGTTCATCAGTGCCTATAGGTACCCACTCCATTCTCCAAATAAACCAACCCCTTTGCAAATTTGAAAAGTTTCAAGCTTCTCCTAGGCCCCCCTCCATCCCCCATTGGTTTGCACACACTGGTTCTCTACCTGGAACACATTCCCACCCTTCCGCCTCCACCCCTTTACTCTCTGCTGGAGGTACCTCTCTGAGGAACTTTTCCTGACCTCTTTGGCTCTTACCTGGTTTATTTTTCTACTACCAGTCCCTTGGCAGTAATGCCTGAAAGGCATGGACTACCACGTATTTCTCTGTGTTTATTTCTTTAATGTCTGTTTTCCCCACCAAACTCCATGGGGTCGGGGACAACCAGATTTTATTCACTTCTGTCTCCCCAGGCCTAGCATAAGTCTATCCAGTGTGGGTACTGAGTTGAGCAGAATAAGTTAGACATCTGAGAGAACCAAGTTAAACAAATCTCGATTTAGTCTCCCTTTTAGGTAAAGGTCTTAAAGTAAAATGTGCCCTTTAACCAACAAGGTTCAATCAACTCTTTAACCACCTAAAGGTGCAAAACTCTAAATTTAGGGGTGTAACACTCCAAAGTATGGCTTCCAGGTACCTAAGGAGAACCCTGTCTGAACGCCATGCCCAACAAGAGAATTTCCAAGAACAGAAAGGAAAAATCTGTCTAGAATGGAATGCGGTGTCTATATCTGCTTGGGAAAATGTTAAATGCAGCTGCAGCCCCACCTTGTAGCTCTGGTGTTCTCCTCCCATAGGAGGAATTGCCCAAAGTCCTGGTCTCATTCCCCAGCCAGGAGGATTCCTAAGACACCAGCCCTCCTCTGTGTGTGAGAGAGGGTGTGGCAATGTTTAGTCAGCAGTGTGCTGAACTTCAGACCCCCCTGGAGACCAAACACTTCAAAGCTGTTTGGAGACCTAGGAACACAAACAAAGCACTTAATTCCAAGTCCCTGACATTTCTCAGGATAGCACAAATGGCACTAACGCTCCAAACTCCATTTCTCTACTTAGGAGAGAAGCCCTTCAAACATGGGACTCATAATAACAGTTCGTCTGGATTTTTTTGATTTTTGTTTTTTGATTGGGGGGGGGGCTCTTGCACTCTCATTAAGTTTAGATAGTGTTTGAATTGAGTTGTATCCTAACCCCCCTCCCGCTTTTCCCCCTCAGAAAAAAAAGATTGTTGGAGTCCAACCCCTTTACCAAGGAGCTCTGGTAGCATAGTGGTTACGAATTGGGCTGCGAACCTCAAGGTCAAAAGTTCGAAACTACCAGCTGCTTCGCGGGAGAAAGATGAGGCTTTCTGCTCCCATAAAGATTTACAGCCTCGGAAACTCTGTTTAGGTTCGCTATGGGTCGGAACCGACTCGACGGCACTTAACAACAACAACAACAACCCCTTTGCCTGTGGGTAATCCTGTTTGGATACAAGGTTCTTTGTTATGTTTGTCCAGTTGTACCCATTAGTTGTCTGTGGTGGTGGTTATGTGCCGTGGAGTCAATTCTGACTCATAGCGACCCTGTATAGTGTTTCCGGGAGTAGATAGCCTCATTTTTTCACCGTGGAACAACTGGTAGTTTTGAACTGCTGACCTTGAGATTAGCATCCCAACTCGTAAGAAAGCTGAAGACTTTTTGCCTGTGATTGACTCCAGTCAAGCAAAACTTAATTCCATCTTGTGCCTAGGTTTAAGTGGTTAAATCCCAATTTTTCTTAAGTACCTCATGCACCTCTGACAACTGAACTACCAAAGTTAGAAGCAGAGTATATGTGATGATGAGTTAGGGTCACTTGCCCCAGCCTGCCCTCATAGGAACTTTCATGGACATACCCGTCATTGTTGCCTTAGTGGTTCCCTGGTTGTGGTGTAATACCCCAAGAGCCTCAGAAACAATCTGTAAGCTTTCCTGTCTGCAGTAGTCCACTCTCTGCTTCTGTAGGCCCAGAATGCATACGTAACACATGCACGTATGAGCTTGGGTAGACAATCCTTTGTTCTCTGTGCCCTATAAAATGTCACCTTTCCTAGAAGTGTTGTTAAATGCCATGGAGTCCTTCCAACTCATAGTATGCCTGTATAGGATTTCTGAGGAGCATCTGGTGGGTTTGAACCACCAACCTCGCAGTTCAAACCGACCTTGTGATATAGTGATTATCTTAAACAGAGATTGTTGTTAATACCATTGAGTTGATTCTGACCCATAGTGACCCTTTATAGGGTGTCCCAGGAGCGGCTGATGCGCATGAACCACGGACCTTGCGGCTGAAACCAACTTTGCAGCTCAAACCAACTTTGCAGTCCAGCGCATCAACCCACAGCACCACACCAGGAATCACTAAACAGAGGTAGAACTTTGGACATTTTTTCATTGCATCTATGATTTTCTTCACCTTGATGATCTATATTGTTTTGTCTTGATTTTTTTTATTACTGTTTAAGACTTAGTAAGTGGTACTATGTTGTTGTTATTGTTGTTGTTATGTGCTGTCGAGTCGGTTCCGACCCATAGCGACCCTGTACAGGGTTTCCGAGGGTGTAAATCTTTATGGGAGTAGAAAGCCTCATCTTTCTCCCGCGAAGCAGCTGGTAGTTTCGAACCGCTGACCTTAAGGTTCGCAGCCCGATTCGTAACCACTACGCTACCAGAGCTCAAAATGGGGGATTTAAACTCATCAGGAGCTCCTTTTCCAGGGAGAGTTTTTTCTCTTTATTCAGGGTTGCTGTGAGTTGGAACCAACTTGACAGCGCTTGACAATAATAACAAATAATGTTATAAATATGAAAATAGGGTCTCTTTTCTCCCCCACAACAGCTCTAAATCCAATCACTTTTAAATTACAAATATATATATATACATTGTTGTTACTGTTAGGTGTCATCAAATTGGTACCAACTCATAGCTACCCTTTGCACAACAAAACAAAACACTGCCCAGTACAAAATGAAACACTGCCCAGTACTTCACCAACTTCACAACCATTGCTACCCTTGAGCACATTGCTGCTGCCACTGTGCCAATCCATCCTGTTGGAGAGTCAAACTCTTTTCCTCTGATCTTCTACTTTACCAAGCATGATGTCTTTCTTCAAGGACTGGTTCCTCCTAATAATATGCCAGAAGTATGAGAGACAAAGTCTGGTCATCCTGGCTTCCAAGGAGCATTCTGGTTGTACTTCTTCCAACACAGATTGGTTTGTCCCTGGTACTTTCAGTATTCTCCTCCAACACCTTAACACAAATGCATGAATTCTTCCATTGTCTTCCTTATTCACTGTCCAACTTTGCATATGAAGCTATTGAAAATGATCTTCGCTGGTGTCAGACACACCTTAGTCCTCAAACTGACATCTTTGCTGTTGAATACTTTAAAGAGGTCTTGTGTAAGACATTTACCTAATGCTATACGTCGTTTGATTTCTTGGCTGCTGCTTTAATGAGTGTTGATGGCTGATCCAAGCAAAATGATGTCTTTGACAACTTCAATCTTTTCTCCACTTATCTTGATGTTATTTATTGGTCCACTGGTGAGGAATTTTTTTTTTCTTAACATTGAGGTGAACCCATACCAAAGGTTGTGTTCTTTGATCTTTATCTTTATCCTCTTCACTTTCAGAAAGTAAAGTTATATCATCTGCATATGTTGTTGTTAAGTGCCGTCAAGTCAGTTCCAACCCATAGTGACCTTGTATTGGGTTTCTGAGGAGCAGCTGGTGAGCTTGAACCACTGACCTTGTAGTTTAAATGGCTTTGCAGTCTGGTGCATTAACCCACAGCCCCACCGGCATACAGCATGTTGTTAATGAATCGTCCTCTCATCCTGAAGCCACATTCTTCTTCATATAATCCAACTTCTTGGACTGTATTCTCAACATACAGATTGAATAAGTATGGTGATAGAATATAACCCTGGCACACACCTTTCCTAATTTTAAACCATTCCTTAGTTGTCTTATTCTGTTTGAACAGTTGCTTCCTGGTCTATGTACAGGTTCCTCATGAGCATAATTAGGTGTTCTGGAATACTTATTATCCACAATGTTATCCATAGCTTGTAATGATCCACACAGTTAAAAGCCATTGGATAGTCAGTAAAGCACTAGTAAACATCTTTCTGGTATTCTCTGCTTTTAGCCAAAATACATCTGATGTCGGCAATGATATCCCTTGTTACAGATCTTCTGAATCCAACTTGAACCTCTGGCAGTTCTCTGTCAATGTATTGTTGCAGGGGTTTTTAAATTATCTATAACAAAATTGTAATTGCATTTCATATTAATGATATTGTTCAATGATATACACATTCCATTGAGTCAGCTCTGTTTCGAATGGGCACAGATATGTATCTTTTCCAATCACTTGGCCAGGTAGCTGTCTTCCAAATTTCTTGGTATAGATGAGTGTGTACCTCCAGTGCTGCATCCGTTTGTTGAAAGATTTCAATTTGTATTCCATCAATTCCCAGAGCCTTATTCTTTGTCAATGCCTTCAATATACCTTGGACTTTTTCCTCAGTACCATTGGCTCTTGATCAGATACCATCTCTTGAAATAGTTAAACATCAACTATTTCTTTTTGGTACAGTGACTCTGTGTATTCCTTCCATCTTCTTTTGTTGCTTTCTGCATCAATCAATGTTTTTCCATAGAATCCTTTAATATCGCAAGTCAAGGCTTTAATTTTTTCTTCAGATCTTTTAGCTCAAGAAATTCTTGTTTTACTAACTACAGGTCTTTCCACATTTTGTTATATTCGACTTTTCTTCTTGAGCTGCCCTTTGAAGTTTTCTATTTAGCGGTTTTACCTCCTCATTTCTTCCATTTGCTTAAGTATCTCTATGCTGAAGAGCAAGTCTCCTCTGACATCCATTTTAGTCTTTTCCTTCTTTTCTGTCTTCTTAATGATCTTTTGCTTTTTTCCTGTATGACGTTCTTGATTTCATCCCATAACTCTTGTGGTCTTTGATCTTTAGTGTCTAATGTATCCAATCTGTTCTTCAGATAATCTCTAAATTCAGGTAGAATCCATTCTTGCCTATATTTTGGCTTTTGTGTACTCATTTTAATTTTCTTCAACTTCCGCCTGAACTTGCATATAAGCAATTGATGGTATTTTCCATAGTCTGCCCCTGGCCTTATTTTGGCTGATGATATAGAGCTATTCTACCATTTCTTTCCACAAATGTAGTCAATTTGATTTCTTTGTATTCTATCTAGTGAGTTCCTTGTGTATAGTTGTCTTTTATATTGTTTTCAAAAGTATTTGCAACGAAGAAATCATTGGTCTTGCAAAATTCTATCATGTGATTTCCAGCATCATTTCTATCACCAAGACCATATTTTCCTCCTACCAGCTTTTCCTCTTCATTTCCAAACTTTGCGTTCCAACTACCAGTAATTATCAATATATTTCAGCTATGTTTGATCACTTTCAGACTAAAGAAGTTATAATTTTTCAATTTCATCATCACTGGCTGTAGTGATTGATGTGTAAATTTGCATAATTGTATTAACTGATCTTATATTTGTTGTTAAGTGACATTGACTCAGTTCTGACATTGACTTAGTGGCCTTGTATAGGGTTTTCATGGAGGAGCTAGTGAGCCTGAACCACCAACCTTGCTGTTCAAACCAACTGTGAAGTCCAGCACATTAACATACAGTACCACACCAGGTTTTCCTTGTAGGCATATGGATATTATCCTATCTCAGACAGCAATGTACTTCAAAACAAATCTTGAAATTTTCTTTTTGATGATGAATGCAACTCCATTCCTCTTCAATTTGGCATTCTCAACATAGTAAACCATATGATTGTCAGATTCAAAATGGCCAATAACCAGGCCATTTAACTTCATTAATGCCTAGGATATTGATGTTTATGTGTTACGTTTCAATTTTGGCAATTTCCATTTTTCCTAGATTCGTACTCAGTACATTCTATATTCTGATTATTAATGAATGTTTACAGGTATTTCTCTTCATGTTGAGTTGTGCCCCTTCAGCAAATAAAGGTACTGAGGGCTTTACTCCATTCATGTCATCGCAGTCAACTCTACTTTCAGGAAGCAGCTCTTTACCAGTCATATTATGAGTGCATTCTAAGCTAAGGGGCTCATCTTCTGGCACTATATATGACAATATTCTGGTGTTCTTCATCTTGTTTCAATATTTAATATTCTGGTGCTGATTGTATCCCACTGGTGTTCATAAAGTGTCCAGTGTCTAAATATTCAGAAGTAGACAGTCTCTCCTTCTTCCTAGTCTGTGTCAGTCTAGAAGCTAATCTGAAATCTGTCCACCATGGATGACCCTACTGGTATTAAACATACTAGTGGCATACCTTCCAGAACCACAGCAACATGCAAGCCAGCACAGTATGGCAAACTGACCAACACTTGTGATGTTTGTGCTTTAGCATCACTAGAAACCAAAGATAACATTTTTTTTCTTAACATTTTATTCTGAAATGATTATAAAGTCAAAGTAAGCTACAATGATAGTAGATAGGACAAACAAGTCCCAATACTCTTCAGTCAGTTTCCCCCATTGGTTACATCTTACATAATGATAGAACAGTAATAAAACCAGGAAACTAACTTTGGAAGTGCTGTCATTTTATTACTGAATACATTTATAAATTTGTATAACCACAACTATAGCACTATTCCTCCAACATTTTTTATCAATTTAAAAATTGTTTCCACTGTTCTGGATCCCTTGCACTGCCGTGTGAATTTTCTAACAACTTGTCAATTACTGCAAAGAAGGCAGCTGAGATTTTATAGGGACTGCATTGAATCTGTAAATTAATTTAGAGCATTACCATCTTAAAATATTAAGTCTTTTAATCTATGAATCTTTCCATTTATGTTGTTTTGTTTTTAAGTATGATTGAGTTGGTTCCTACTCATAACAACCCTGTCTGTATAGGGTTTTTGAGACTGTAAATCTTTGTGGGGACAGAAACCTCATCTTTCTCCAGCAGAGCAGATCATGGCCTCAAACTGCCGACATTGTGGTTAGCTGTCCAATGCTTTGTAGTTTTTAGAATATATTTAACACTCCTTTTATTGAATTGATTTCTAAGATTTTAGTTTTTGATGCTCTTTAAATGAAACTATTTTCTTAATTTCTTTTTTTTCCTTCAGTTTATTCATTGCTAGACAGGGTTGTGATGAGTGGGAACCAACTCTGCAGTACTTAACAACAGTATTATATAGAAATACGGTTGATTTTTGTACATTGATCTTGTATGCTATACCTTGCTGAATTTGTTTATTAGTTCTAATAGCTTTATACTGGATTTTTTTAGGATTTTCTATTACAAGAGCATGTCACTGGCTAAAAGACATATTTTCATTTCTTCCTTTTCACTTTGAATGCCTTTTATTTCTTTCTCTTGCCTAATTTTCCTGGCTAAAGCCTCCAGCATAATGTTGAGTATAATTGGCAAGAGTGGAAATCCTTGTCTTGTTCCTGATCTTAGAGGAAAAGCATTCAGTCTTTGACTATTAAGAATGAAGTTGATTGTGGGTTTTTCAAAGATGCCCTTTATTAGGTGGAGTTTCTCAGAGTTTTCAGCATGAAGGGGTGTTGAATTTTGTCAAATGCTTTTTTCATGTCTACTGACATGATTATGTGCTTTTTGTCTTTTTCTGTTGATTTAATGTTAACTTCTTTTCACTCTACTGTCTCTGTGTTGGTCAGATTGTCTCATTTCTATTGTTTTATATTTAAGTTCACCAGTTCTTTCCTTTGTCCACCCTATTCTAGTATTGATCACATTCATGGAGCAAAATAGTGATGTATTTTTCAGTTCTAAAATTTTCATTTGATTCATATGTCTTGGCTGAGACTTTAATTTTTTCATTGGTTCAACTGTTTTCAGTATTACTCATTTTAGTATTTTTATGATGTTGTTGTTAAGCGCTGTTGTAGAGGATTTACAAGAAGCAACTAGTGGGTTTGAACCACCAACCTTGTGGTCAGTAGTCCAGTGTTTATCCTACAGCACCACACCAGGACTCCTGCTTTATCCAGATACTTCTAATATCCATGTCATCTTGATTGATTGTCTTTTGTCATTCAAGCTGAAATCATCTTGGTTCTTAGTATAATGTATAATAATTCAGTTGAAACCTGGATATTTTAGGTATTGTATTAGGAGACTCTAGATCTTGTTTAAAACTTGTATTTTAGAAGGTGTCCTCTCATAATAGAGTCCTGGTGTGATGCTGTAGGATAAGCGCTAGACTGTTAACCACAAAGTAGATGGTTTAAACCCACCAACTGCTCCTTAGAAACCCTACAGAGGGTCAAAATGAGTTGGAATCAACTTGACGACACTTTACAACAACAACAACCATCTTCACACTGCTCTGGTGGGGAGAAGGCAAGCACTAACCACTTTGTTACTGTCAGTGGGAATGCAAGTCCAGGTTTTCTACTCACCCACCAGTTCAGGTAGTGCAGTGAGTTCAGGGCTGAGCTACTATCCAAAAGGTTGGTGGTTCAAACCTACCCACCACAGGAAAAAGATGTAGCAGTCTGCTTCTATCAAGATTTACAGCATTGGAAACTCTCTGGTGTGGTTCTTTCCTGTCCTGTAGGGGTACAGTGAGTTGGAATTGACTTGATGGCAATCAGACCTTTGTCATGTTCATAGGTAAATATGCCCAAGGCAGGGCTGGCTGATGAGAACAAGAAATAAAAAAACTACTGCTCTCTTAGTGACTGGCCTTCCCACCTTGGGACTTCTGAGATCACAGGAGGAAAATCTCAAATTACTAAATAGTAAGTGATCTAAGCAGAGTAATTTTTCTGTTTTTCTCTGAACAATGGCAAGAGGACTTGTTTAAAAGGAGGAAGTCCATTAAAGCATTTTTTTTAAAGAAAAGAAGTGTTTTCTCCTTGAGAATAAATTCCACTTTCCCAAATATAAAATTGGTTGAAATCATCTTTTTAATAGTATTCACTAAAATACTTTCTAATGATCATATTTTTTAAAACTAATCCATGTGATCACACAAGTTTTATTTTTCCAATGTATTAAGATGTTGTTGTTAGGTGCCATTGAGTCACTTCCTATGCACAACAACGTCCTCACAATTGTTGTTGTGTTGGAGCACATTGTTGCTCCCACTGTGTCAATCCATCTCATTGGGTATCTTCCTCTTTTTCATTGATCCTCCATATTAGCAAGCATAATGTCCTTCTCCAGGAACTGATTCCTACTGACATGTTCAATGAACAAAAGACAAAGTCTCATTATCCTTTCTTCTAAGGAGCATTCTGATTATTTCTGCCAAGACATATTTCTTAGGAAGATTTTGTTGTTGTTAAATGCCATTGAGTTGGTCCTGGCTGATAGCAATTCATATAGGGTTTGTAAGGAGCAGCTGGTTGATTAGAACAGCTGATCTGATGGTTAGCAGCCCAGTGCTTATCCTACAGTACCACACCAGGACTCTACATGTTTAATTGTTGTTGTTAAGTACCATCAAGTCACTGTGACTCATAATGACCCTTTATAATTTTTCTTAGGAGCAACTGGTGAGTCTGAACAGCCATCTTCTTGGTTCAAACTGACCTTGCAGTCCAGTGCTTATCCTATGGCACCACACCAGGACATGTTTAATGGAACCTCAACGGTCCCATCTGTAAAATTAAGACAATGTTATCTACCTTACAAAACTATTGTACTAGAAATGATTTGCAAAATATGAGTATTATAAAGACCTAGCCTGATTTCCAGCCCATAGAGCATACTCAACTCAGTAGCTGGTCTTTTAATAAGAAGAGTAAAATTAAAATAAATTGGGAGTGTGAGTGACCACACCTTACCAAATGCATGAGTTTCTCTCCATCTGTGGAGTATAGTGTTTACTTTATTCAATGGCAGGAAAGAAGATTGGAGGAAGCTGTTCCTTTTTTTAGGGTGCCCACATCACTAGAGGGGCCATTAGCAGTGAATCTAGAGTCCTCAGCTGCTCCCTCTCTCCACCTCCCCATCTCTGCCTCTATCTCTGGTGTTGCTGCTTCTCTGGATAGTGTCCTGCATTCCACTTGTGCTCTTCTCCCATGATGATCCTAGGGTACTCTGTTCCTGGATTGTAAAAATTAACTACTCTACCTGTTTTGTTACAAAACTTCTACCTTTACAACTGTGACAGTCTGAATTAGTCATGATAAGAATTATTCACTATTGAATCATCAGAATCTTATCCCCATCTCTTTTCACCAGACCCGTCTAGACAAGATGAAAACTATTCAGTGGGGACTCTATCTTCTCCCGCACAATCTTTTAATCTAAACTCCCTCTTGAAACCTTGTAAGTCAGTCACTTCGCACCTTTATCACACCCTCATTTTAGGTAGCCAATGTCTAAGTTGCCCGTCCCTATCTACCCTGTATACAGAAGGGATAGCATTAATACATGGTGTGAAGACTGTTTCCCTCTCTGTTGGTATTTTGGGCTACTATATCCATGAGTACAGGTCAAGTTCATGAAATTGTAGCAATTTATCCTCATTTCCATTATCAAAAAAAAATTTTTTTTTTAATAGTCCTCCAGTTAAGTTCTGCTTGTCAAGCCATTGAGCTAAGTTAAATGGGTACTATCTGCAAGTTTGGGTGTTCTTGTGTGTCTCCCCTCACTTAATATGCACAGGATGCTTCACTTTCAGCTCTAGCCCTCTGTGGCTATGTCCTTGTCCATGGGCTCAGGTGTCCCCAGGTCTCACCACACTTTGGACCAACCAGCCCTTTCTCTTCTCCCTCTCATCTCCAGGTCAACAGAAGTCTATGGAAGGTGATTGAACTCAGCCCATTTCTTCATTGTTGCTTTTCCCCCTCTTCCACTTACCAGTAGACCAGTGTGGTTGCCAGCAAGCTTATATGCCTGCTCATGTGTTCCCTTTGAGTTTGAGTCTTAGAGGGGTATTTGTCCTCAATGGACTTGATTGCTTGCCTTGATGGCTTTCCGATGAACAATTTTGCTTATTTTTGTAGTAGTCAATCAGACTGACATTTTTGTTTAGTTTTTCCTACTGATCTTTCTTTGAAGATTTTTCTTCTGTTGCCCTAGCTGTTCCAGGCTTGTCTGCCTGTCGTTTCTAGTAGGAATGCCCCACCTCAGAAGGTTCTATGGGGTTCAGGATTCCACCTAAGGTCTACTACCATTTATGTCATATTTTAGAGGTATATAATTCCATGGTTATTTCTTAATTTACTGTGCTTCTGAGAATGTAAAAATATTTATGAAAGTTCTTAGGTTCATGTACAACTTTACAGTCCCAATTGTTCCTCAGCCATTAATCCCCCTTAATATTGTAGTTTTGAAAAAATCTAACTGGTGGAAGAGTCAATGTCCAGCAGTTTTCCCATGAGTCAAACTGGAATTCTTTCTCACATGTTTAACTGAGTCACCCCACCAACACCCCTACTATTCCCGCGGAGCTTTCTCTCTTACAAAGTTCTTTGCATAGCTTGACTTTATGATAGCCACTTCCTGTGGGTCAGAGAACTTTCAAAGCCATTTTTGGAACCCTCCTCTCCTCTAGTTTAGACATAAATGGTCATTCCTAAAGGTAAGAGATGGTATTCCAAGGAGGCAGAATTTTAAATGCTTCCATTCTGAAACCTCAAATGTCAGAACGGTTCCTGTTTCAGTTTATGAACCGCCCCCCCAAAGCAGAGTCAGGGACAAGGATTGGTGTCAGAGGTTTATTTGGGAAAGAATCTCAGGAAGCCGGGTTGAGGGAGCAGGGAGACTGAGGCAAGCAACAAGGAAAAGCCACTCTGGGTGTGTTATCAAGATGGCTCTGGGGGATGGGAGCTCAGTTGTGCTGGGACCTCAGCAAGTGTACAGATCACCTCATAGAATTTTTTCCAGCCAAAGGATGAGAGGCTGGACATTTGCCTGCTGGCTCTCTTTCTCTATTGGTTGAGGTGGCTCCTAAGGTGTTAACTTTCCAAATTTCCAGGTCATGCTTCTGTGAGGCCTCACCTCATGTTTGTGGTGGGCATTGCTGTGTGAATCCACAGCACACTTTCTACTAGAGTTGCAATGGAAATCTGAGGTGGGCTGAGGAGTGTGTCACAGGGGGCGAAACACATCAGATGAAGCACACTTGTGCCTCATGCATCTACCCTTCCCCATTGTGCAGGAGAGAGCACTCCCCCATCAAGGAATCATCCAGAAGAAACCAATTAATTAATGCTGACTAGTCCTGGTAGGAGTCCTGGTGAGGCGCTGTGGGTTAATGCGCCAGACTGCAAAACCGTTTGAACTCCAAGGGCGGTGGTTCAAGCTCACCAGCTGCTCCTTGGAAACCCTATACAGGGTTGTTATGGGTCAGCACCAAGTCGACGGCACTTAACAAAACAATAACAGTCCAGAGAACATTAGCATGGAAGGTGACTGCTAGTAGCCTCTCTGATTGGTGTGGGGACACTAATAAAAGGAGCAGCCACCTTCATCTTCCTCCCTACCTATCCCTTTGTGCACACCCCCATTCTGCCGGGCCCATGTGTGCAGCTGAGAGGAGTTGTACAATCTCCAATTATCCTAATGGTAAATGAAGTTGCCATTTAAGAGAGCAATTCAGTTGGCCACAAAGGAAAGTGGCAGAGAATCATCTGATCCTGTCTGGAATGTCTAGCTGCTTCGCCTCACCTGGCTGACTCAAACCCAGGTCACCTTGTCTGGAATAAGCCTGAGACCAACTTCCGTGTCCTTCAGTGCTATCATTTACCAGTGAACTTGTCATACTTGTTTACATGCTTCTACTAGTCTATCTGAAGTCCTGGTGTGGCACTGTGGGTTAATGCACTGGACTACAAAGTCAGTTTGAACTGCAAGGTTGGTGGTTAGAACTTACCATTCACTCCTCAGAAACCTTATGTAGGGTTGCTATGGGTCAGAACTGACTCAACAGTAGTTAACGATAACAACAACTAGTCCATCTGGGATTCTTAGTGTGGCGTTGTAGGATCAGCACTGCACTGCAAACCACCAGGTTGGTAGTTAAAACTAGCAGCTGCTCCTTGGATGGCACTTAACAATCACAGCCGCTAGTCCATTTAGGAGTTCCTCTACCGTAACAGGGGGAAGGCAAATCAAAATCAACAGCCCAAGATCAATTACTTTGAGGCTGATGTCAGACATGCCTCCACCTTTCGACTTTTTTTTTTTTTAACCAATTCTGATACCAGTCATCCCTCCCATGACACGGTCTACTTCTCTGCTTAGTTCTAAAATTTCTGCAATGTCCACAAAGAACTCACAGATAATATTCAGAATCATGGAGCTTATTACAGAAGTAACAAGTTACAATTCAGGAATAGAAACAACTCAGGATACAGTTCTTTGACCCGGATAGGTTTTCCCCAGCTGTGTCTCTTTTTGACCCTTGGCTGAAGCCCAGCAGTCTCCTTGGCCTCTGTCCTGCTTGGGCGAGTATCACAAAGTCTTTGGCTCCACCAATAAGTTCCTGGAGGCACTGCATTCCTCCAGCAAGGCTCCTGCCAGAAGGTGCTCAGATTTCTTGCTCCAGGGACCAGGAAGCCCACTGAGCTGTCTCATGCTTGTCCCCTGGTTCTGCTGGTTCTCCTGGCTCTGCTGCCACGGTTTCTCTGCTACTGATTCTCACCGTCTCTCACCATGCCTTGTTCTCTTGCTTGGTATCTCCTTGGTCTAGGAAGTTCTCAGTACAGGGATCCCAGGTCCAAAGAATGTGATCTACTCCTGGCCTTTCTTTCATATTGGGCATAAAATACTTTCCATTTCTGGGATGGCTCACTTTCAGCCTAGCAGGATGGCAAAACTGACCAATATTCTGGTAGTGTTCTATACACCTCATTTGCATGGTCCCACCCCTAAGTGTGCTGGTGTGGCCCTGCAGGATAATGCACTAGACCGTAAGGTTGGTTCAAACTCACCAGCTGCTCCTTGGAAAGCCTATACTTAGTTGCTATGAGTCAGAACCGACTCGATGGCACTTAACAACAGCAACCCCTAAAAGACTGCCATGTACCTTATTTGCATTATTAGCCAGTCCTTAATGGGTCACAAGTACCACATTTGCCTAGCCCCAGCCAGTCTTTTGGTGAGAGTTACAAGATCATGACTAGAAAGGCAATTCATCAAACCAAACAGTGAGACACCTTGGAAGAAATGTCAGGCAATCTGTTTCTGAAAGTCATAGTTTTGAAAGTACACTTCTGCTCTGTAACGCATGGGGTTGCCATGAATTGGAATTCACTCAATGGCACTGGCTTTGATAATGTTTTTGTGTTTAGTATTACTGTCTCCTGCATGCACCATGAGCTTATTGAGGGTGGTGGTATGTTTTTATTTTTATTCTCAGAAGCTAGTGTAGAACCTTGGACAGAGTGGGTTCTCTGCAAATATCTGTGGAGAGAGAGGAAGCAGGGAAGGAGAGAAACATATAGAGAGGGCCAAAGGGAATCAGTTTCTAAGAGATAAAATAATTTGCTTATATCACAGTTGCCAAAGATAAGTCATTTGGCACAGTAGGAAATTCCCAGAACTAAGTATTTAAAGCCATAGTTAGCCAGGCTGTAATGTAGTACGTAGGCTCTTGATTTGGGTTTTATTATTTTTTAAGAAAGAAATACTCCAAGGGTCAGTGACTCAGACCTCCAGGTGACTTGGCTTTGGTTTCCTATGAGTCAGGACTACCAGACAGCCAAGGACAGAGGTGAACAGGAAACTGGGCCCAAGAAAAGGCAGAGAAGCAAAGAAGTCAACACAGATGTTGTGTGTGGAGGCTTCCACCAGCTCTCTCAGGCCAAAGAGCAGACAAACCCATGGGCTCCCAGAAACTCTTGCACAAGTGGATGTAGCTGATCCCACTTCAGTTGGGAAAGGCTTCTTGGCATTAGGCAAGGAGAACAGGTAGTGAATGCCCTGTAGCTATGACCATTTTCTTCCCCAGAAGAGCCTTGTTCCAAATGAGAATGTACATGGGTAGAGAAGAAAGAGCAAAGTGGGTTTTTGGTTCTCATTTGATTCTTTGTTTGGCTAAAGAAAAACCACAAAGCAGGTGTGAACACTCACACCTTTCTAAACTGTACAATTTTCTTTCCCTGCTCCTGGATTTTCTCTATTTTGCCATCTTGACAATCCTGATGTGTACCCACTGCACAGAACTTGCACTTATAGATGTTACCTTAGGAATCAACAGTAAGAAAAGAAAAAAGTACAGCTTTTCTCTGAATACATAAAAACACACTGTCATGAGCTGTCTTTGAATAGAAGAACCTGCCACACTCTCTCCCCTTTTTCAGCCCCTGGCAGACACTTAGCAGCACATCTGATGTTTACCATCTAAAGCAATCATGAGAAGCAGACATGTAAGAGATTCTAATTACACAGATTGTTGACTGTTGTGCACAGGAAATAGCACATTGCATTTTCTACTTCTATTTATGTGTACAAAGCACTTTCCCCATATTCTGATTTAATATAACCACAATTTTAGGATTATAATCACTACTTACAGGTGCATAAACTAAAGCACAGAGAAATGAAGTGATAGGATCTGCCCCACTTGACACAGCCAAGACCAAGAGGCTCCTGGCATTAAACTTGAGCTGTTTCCAAGACTCAGTAACAAGTTGGGTCACCTATACCCTGCCTTCCTAAACAGAGACATTTATAACTCAATTGCAACACATCAATGACTTTCACAGATGATACACAACTTGGAGAAACACTAACTGTGTCCAAAAAGGAGAGTTTGACTCTAATAACTCTACTATCTTTTAATAAATATCTTGAAGAAAGAGGGTGGATGTTTTAAGTGAACATTTAGATGAAGATAGAAAGAAACTTTGAGGCAGTTGAGGATTTGTGGAAGGCTGTTTCACTCTCATTGCTAAAATTGGAAGGAGAATGCTTAGAGAGACCAGCTGCAAGGAGACCAGGACCTGAGACACAAGAAGTTACAACCAGGGAACTATAAAGTACTATGCACAAAGTTCCATGTGTTGTACTATGAATTCAGACCAGGAAATTTGCCTTAATGTACCCCTGCCTCTCCAGGGGGCGTGTGGTGTTATGAGGTCTTCCTAAGGAGAAAAGCGTCACAGCTCAGAGCTCTGACACCACTCACTTTGGACTAGCCCTGCTAAGACAAGACTGTTGCAGAGAAGAGGGAGTCCATTCCACTAGGTAAGTCAGTGCTTGGCTAAGCAGGACACCCATGCTATACTAACATTCTGGGCCATCAGCCTAAGAAAGAGAGGATACAAATGGGGTGCATTCACTTTAAACGTTAAGCAAATGATGCCAACTTTCAAATGTTGTGTTTCTTGTCCACACTTCTCTTCCTAGCTCTAAACTCATTTGTTGATACCACACCCTTGTGGCCTCTCAAGCTCAGTTTGGTTAACATAGAACTGGTGATCCATCCCTCTCATCACATGTCATTCCACTTGGTTAAACAAGACTCTGGGCATTATCTCTGAGTTTCTTTCTCAATTTTACTCCCACATCAACTCACCACCATGTCCTGTTGTGTTCCCAAATCCATCCACTTCTTTTCATCTCCAAGGTATCTCCATACTCCATCACCTCCTACCTGAATTGTTGAACTAATATTCGTAATAGGCTTCCCACTTCCACTCTGTTTTCCAGCCACAGCCAGAGCACCCTGACTAAAGCACAAACCAGATCATCATTTTGCTATAATGTGATGATGCTAAGTGCCATCACGTCAGTTCTGACTCACAGCAGCCCTGTATAGGGTTTTGTGGAACAGCTAACAAGCAAACCTTGTAGTTAATCTCAGTCCAGTGATGATCCTACAGCACCACACCTGGAGTCCATAATATGGCAAACACCTTTATTAAACAAACATGTCAAAATAAGAAGATATCATTTCTCAACATATCTTCCATCCAAGTCTATATACTTCAGAAGGTTGTTCTTATATTTTTCTAACCCTTTCCTGAAGAATTCTGTGCTCTTTTTCACCTGATTTACATCAGGTCAAAACAGCAGTCTGGATATTCTTGGAGGACTCAAATAGTGTTACTTTTTTTTGTAAATTATGTGATAGTTTACGTGAAAGAACATTAGCTTTGCATTCATCCTATCGTATATCGTTTCATTGCCATGGTTACAATCCCTTCTATGCTTCATCAACCAACCAAAGGGTATACCCCGCAAGCCTGCCCACCAGTCATCAGCACACAGTCCCTCTCCTCTCTGGGTCTAGAGTCCCCAGCCACTCCATCTCTCCACATCATCATCTCTGCCTCCATCTCTGTTGTCATTGCTTCTCTGGGTAGGGTCTTGCACTCTGCTCTTCTCCCTTGCTGGTTCCAGAGACCTCTGCTCCTGGACTGCAAGGTCAATCACTCCCCTCCTTTTGCTACAAAACATCCACCTTTACATTTCCAACCCTCACAATGAGTCCTGTTAACTATTATTCACCATTTTACCACAAGGGATTTCTCCCCATCTCCTTTCATTAGCGGCACCCAAACAGATTGGGTACTACTCAGTGGAGATTCTACCTTCCTCCATGCCCTCTGGATCTAGGCTCCTTCTTGAAAGCTTGTAAACCAGTTACTTCTTGCCTTTGTTGCCTCCCCCTCCCCCCATTTTGGGTAGCCAATGTCCAAGTTGCCCATCCCTGTCTACTCTGTGTGTGGAGGGGGTGGGAATGATCCTCGCTGTAAAGATTTGTTCCCTCTTTAGAGCTACTGCATCCATAGGTGTAGGTCAAGTTCATCAAATTGTAACAGATTACTCTTTTTTTCCTTATCTGTCTTCTTCTAC
>NW_006408642.1:970821-983758 GCF_000296735.1 Chrysochloris asiatica
TTTCTATGGTGATATTTCTGGCTATTCCTTTCTCTCCCCCTCAGTGTCTATTTTATAATGGCATGCCAGGGAAACCAAGATTCAAAAGACAGCCAAGCAGCTTAACATTATTTCCCCGCTTTTTCCCCATTCCAACCATATCTCAATTCCTGTATCCCAGACCCATGTTTTTCCAAAGTTGTGCATGCATCATTGTTTACTTCTGTCCCACTTAGCCCATGCAAACCTGCCTAATTGTTTTCCTATCAGCCTTGTTCTTCCATTTCCCTCCACTTTCTTGTGTATTGGCCCCCTCTGCAGTACCCAAACTATGCTGTGTCTATTCCCAACCCTCCTCTCACCCCACCCCTCCCACATAGCAGTAACCAGCAAAGAACCCACCCACCCCCCTTTAGTATGGGTTCTTTTTCTTAGTCTTTTATACTAGTGATCCTATGCAGTATTTCTCATTTTGCAACTGGCTCATTTCACTCAACATAATGTCCTCAAAATGCATCCATGTTACGTGATAATTTACAGCTTCCTTGCTGTCCTTCAAGGTAGAATAATATTCCATTGTGTGTATGTACCACAGTTTGTTTATCCATTCTTTAGTTGATGGGCACTTAGGCTGTCTCCATCTTGTTATTGTAAATAGTGCTGCTATGAACATTGGTGTGCATATATCTACTCATGTTATGTCTCGTATTTCTTGTGGGTAAATACCAAGTAGAGGGATTGCTGGATCATAAAGTGTTTCTATTTCCAACCTTCTGAGGAAGCGCCATATTGCTTTCTAGAGAGGTTAGACCATTTTGCAATCCCACCAGCAATGCAGGAGCATCCCAGTCTCTCTACATCCTCACCAGCATTTATTGTGCCCTACTGTTTTGATCTTTGCTCTTATTGCTGGTGTGAAATGATATCTCATTGTTGTTTTGATTTGCATCTCTCTAGTGGCTAGTGATCGTGAACATTACTTCATATGTTTGTTGGCTGTCCAGATTTCCTCCTTGGTGAAGTGTCTGTTCATGTTCTGTGCCCATTTTTAAATTGGGTTATTTATCTTTTTCTTGTAGAGGTGATGTAGTTTGCTATATATTTTAGAAATTAGTCTCTTGTCTGATGTGTCATTGCAAAAGATTTTTTTCCCATTCTGTGGGATCCCTTTTTACTCTTCTGGTGGTCTTGTGATGCACATAGATGTTAATTTTTAGTATGGCCCAATCATCTATTTTGTCTATTTTTGTTTGTGTAGTTTTCAAAATGTTTTGTAGTCTGTGTATTCCCTGAATTAGTGCCCTCTCATTTGTCCCTATTTTGTCATTAATGATTCTCTTCATAATTTTGGGATTGACATTTAGGTCTTTAATCCATGTTGAGTTGGTTTTTGTATAAGGTATGAGATAAAGGTCTTGTTTCAGTGTTTTGCATATCACTTTCCAGTTCTGCCAGCACCATCTGTTGAAGAAACTATCCCCTCCTCATGTGATATATTTAGGTTCTTTGTCAAATATCAGTTGGCTGTATATGGATGAGTTAACTTCTGGATTCTCGATTCTGTTCCATTGATCAATGGATCTTTCATTGTACCAGTACCAGGCTGTTTTGACCACTGTAGCTGTGTAACAAATTGTGAAGTCGGGGAGTGAGAGATTTCCAAACTTATTCCTCTTCTTAAGCAGTGTTTTGCCTATCCTGGGTCTCTTTCATTTCCATATAAAGTTTGTAATTGTTTTTTCCATCATTTTGAAGAATGTCATTGGAATCTGGATTGGGATTGCATTATAAATGTAAATTGCTTTGGGCAGTATTGACATTTTCACAATGTTAAGTCTGCCTATCCAGGAGCATGGTACATTCTTCCATTTTTGTAGGTCTCTTGTAGTATTGATTTGTAGTTTTCTTTTTATAGGTCGTTTCTCTGGTTACATTTATTCCTAGATATTTCATCGTTTGGGTGGCTATTGTAAATGGTATTGCTTTCCTAATGTCCTTTTCAGTGCTGTCATTTTTGGTGTAGAGAAATCCAACTGATTTTTGTATATTGATCTTATATCCTGCCACTCTGCTAAATCTTCCAATGAGATCTAGTGGCTTTTTTACTGAGTCTTTGGGATATTCTATGTTTAGGATCATATTGTCTGCAAATAGAGAGAGTTTTACTTCTTCTTTGCCAATTTGGATGCCTTTAATTTCCCTGTGTTTCCGTATGGCTCTTGCTAAGACTTCTAGCAAGGAGCTGTGGTAGCATAGTGGTTACGAACCAGGCTGTGAGCCACAAGGTCAACGTTTGAAACTACCAGCTGTTCCGTGGTAGAAAGATGAAGCTTCCTGCTCCCATAAAGATTTACAGCCTTGGAAACCTATGAGTCTGAACCAACTCCACAGCACATAAGAACAACAAAAACAAGACTTGCAGCACAATATTGAATAGGAGTGGTGACAAAGGGCATCCTTGTCTGGCTCCTGTTTGCAGTCTAAAGGCTTTCGGTTTCTCTCCATTGAGAGTAATGTAGGATGTTGGTTTTGTATATATGCTCTTAATTATGTTGAGGAATTTCCCATCAATTCCTACTTTTGATGAGTGTTTTTATCAGGACTGGATGTTGGATTTTGTCAAATGCCTTTTCTATATCAAACAATATGATCATGTGGTTCTTTTCCTTTTTCTTATTTATATGGTGGATTACACTGATTGTTTTTCTAATGTTGAATCATCCTTGCATGCCTGATATGAATCCCCCTTGATCATTATGTATTTTTTTTTTTTGATGTGCTGCTGGATTCTGTTGGCTAGGATTTTGTTGAGAATTTTTGCATCTATGTTCATGAGGGATATTGATCTATAATTTTCTTTCTTAGTGACGTCCTTGCCACGTTTTGGTATGAGGGTTATGCTTGCTTCATAAAATATATTAGGACATATTCCATCCTCCTCTTTATTCTGGAATAATTTGAGTAGAATTGGTGACAGCTCTTCCCTGAATGTTTGGTAGAATTCACCAGTAAAGCTTCTAGGCCTGGATTTCTATTGGTTGGGAGTCTTTTGATGACCTGATCAATTTCTTCTTTTGTTATGGGTTTTTCAGGTTTTCTACTTCACTCTGTGTAAGTTTCGGTAGGTTGTGTTTATCTAAAAATATATCCATATCTTCTAAGTTTTCAAATATGTTGGAGTACAAATTTTCATAATATTCTGTTATTATCCTTTTGATTTCCTTTGGTTCCATTGTGACATCGCCCATGTGGTTTCTAATGCGTATTATTTGTGTCTTCTCCCTCTTTTCTTTTGTTAGGTTTGCCAGTGGTCTGTCAATTTTATTAATCCTTTCAAAGAACCAGCTTCTTGTCCTGTTGATTCTTTCTATAGTTTTTCTGTTTTCTATCTCATTTATTTCTGGTCTAATCTTTCTTATTTCTTTTCTTTTGATGGCTGTGGGTTTCCTCTTGTGGTCTGTTTCTAATTGTTGTAGATGCTGTGCTAATGTGTTAAATTTGGTTCTTTCTTCTTTTTGATGTATGCATTTATTACAATAAATTGTCCTGTCAGCCCACTTTCTTTATGTCCCAAAGATTTTGATATGTGTGTTTTCTTCTCATTTTTTCTAGGAATTTTGTGAATTCACGTTTAATTTCTTCTACCACCCAGTTGCTTTAAGCAGGGCGTTATTCAGTTTCCATTTATTTGACTTTATTTTCTTGGTCTTCCTATTTCTAATTTGATAGCATATGAGAAGATGCTTTGTAGTCTTTTGATATTTGTAAATTTATGGAGATTTGTTTTGTGGATTAAGACATGGTCTATTTTGGAGAATGTTCCATGTGCACTGGAAAAGAATGCATATTGTGCAGTTGTTGGGTTGAATGCTCTGTACACATCTATGATTTCTAGTTGGCTGATTGTGTTGTTTAGTTCTCCTGTGTCTTTGTCAAGTTTCTTTCTGGTTGTTCTATCCATTTTTGAAAGCAGTGTATTAAAATCGCCCACTATTATTGTAGATTTGTCTATTTATTTCTTCAAATCTATTAGAGTTTGCTTTATGTATTTTGGAGCTCTTTCATTGGGAGCATAGATATTTTTTATGGTTGTGTCATCTTGTTCAATTGTCCCTTAGATCATGAGATAAAGTCCATCTTTATCTATTATGCTGGTTTTTGCCTTAAAGTTTATTTTATCAGAGATTAGTACTGCCACTCCTGTTAGTTTTTTGTTGCAATTAACTTTGTATATTTTTTTCATCCTTTGACTTCTAATCTTTTTTTGTCTCTGTGTAAGATGTGTCTCTTGCAGACAGCATATTGAAGGATCTTGTTTTCTTATCCATTCTGCTACTCTCTGTCTCCTAACTGGTGCATTTAATCCATTTACATTCAGTGTAATTATCGATAGGTATGGATTATTTGCTGCCATTATGTTTTGTTTTGTTTTTTGTGGTGTCGCTGCTTTCTTTGTTCTCTGTGTCTTCCTTTGCTGAGTTCCTGTTTTTTGTGTTCTTTCTTGTGACTTTCCTCATAGTTTTAATATTTCCATGTTCTTCTTGGATTTCCATTTTCTTCGTATGTTGTGTAGTGTTAATTTTCTTTGAGGTTACCTTTTATTCCATTAACTTTTCCCTCCATTTGGTGTAGTCTGTTTTACCCTATAATCTACCTGACCTTCTCACCATCTGGATCTCTGTTCCTACGTGTTTACCTTCTTCTACATTGTAATTGTTTTGATCATAGACTAACCTCCCAGATTCTCTGAGTTTGTTCTCATGGTTTTGTTCTGTTCTCAACTGTTCTATCTGTCAATTTGGTTCTGGGAGGTACTGCCCCTTATGTTCATCTCTGGTTGTTGTCTGTTTGTTCATTCTCAGTCTACAGAACTCCTTTTTGGATGTTTTGTAGCGCAAGTTTGGCTTTGGCAAAATCTCTTAGCTTCTGTTTATCCTAGAATGTTTTATTACACCATCATATTTGATTGATAGTTTTGTAGGATAAAGGATTCTTGGTTGACAGTTTTTTTTTCTTTCAGGGTTTTATATATGTCTCCCCATTGCCTTCTTGCTTGCATGGTTTCTACTGAGAGATCCAAGCTTAATCTGACTTGCTTGCCTTTGTATGTAATGCTTCTCTTTTCCCTTGCTGCTTTCAGGATTCTGTCCTTATCTTTGATTTTGCAGAGCTTGATTATGATATGTCTTAGTGATTTTCTTTTGGTGCCTATCCTTCCTGGGGTTCTTTGAGCTTCTTGAATGTTTATATTTTCCCTTTTCAGGATGTTAGAGAAATTTTCTTCCAGCTGTTCTTCAACTATTTCCTCTGTGGACTTGTGTAGTTCTTCTTGTTCTGGAATGCCGATAATTCTTAAGTTATTCCTCTTCATGTTGTCCAACATGAATCTTAGATCTTCTTCAGAATTTTTTAATCCTTTTTTGTGTTTGTTCTTCTATCTTAGTGGCATTGAGAGATTTGTCTTCCAGCTCACTAGTTCTGCCTTCCATCTCTTCTAGTCTACTCCTTTGCCCTTTCAGAATATTGTCTATTTCTGATATTCTATTATTGATTGTTTGAACCTCTTTCTGTAGGTTTTGAATTGTTTCCAATGTTTTGTCTATCTTATTTGATTTTTCCTGTAGCACTTTCCTGACTTCTTCCTTATTTTTCTCAACTCCATTGTAAAGTGTTTTGAAACATTTTATAATCATTTTTCTGAATTCCTTTTCAGGCATTTCCAAGGCCTGCCTTACTTCCAGAATGGAGTCTATGTCTACCTCTAGGTCATTTGTCTCAGACATTTTATCTTGTTTCTGGACATGTGCTGATATGGTCATCTGCTTTTGCTTCTTGGACATGTTTAGTGTTTATCTGTGGCCTTAATACTTAATTGAGTATGCGTTTTGGTATTTTTTATGTTTTCTGATTGTTTCCAGATAGATGTGATCAGGATGTGGGCTTCTTTTTTCTCTCTTCCTATTGCTTAACTCAGAGTAACTTTCACAGGTGTTGTCTGCCTCCCTGTTATATGGCAGTTGGTATTGGTTCTTGCCTGGATTTTGGTGTTTTATAGACTGTGAATGTAGCAGTTGTTGTCTCTTTTTGGGTAATATAGGGAGAGAAAGAGTCCTCCAAAGATAAAAGGGGGAGCATAAAACAGCAAAACAGCAATAGTAAAAAAACAAGAAAACAAGCAAACAAACAAACAAAAAACCCCCACTAGATTGGATACTGTAGTCTATAATCGCAGAAAAGAGAGAGGAGGGAGAATAGAAGAGAAAAAACAAATCTATAGCCTAATATGAGTATGACTTTAATGTTCTCTTTCAACTTCTTGCTTTCAAAGGTGCCTGATAAATTTCATGATGCAACTGTTGGCTGTTATGGCAAACCTCAAGATTTAATTTAATTTAATTTTTGGCCTGTTTTGTTTTTAAACTCTCTTTCCCTCTCCACACCCCTTGTTCTGGCCTTTTCCCTATTAAAAAACAGTTCCTAGCCATATCTTTGGCTGAGAGTATCTGTGGTCATGCATGGCAGAAGAACCACACCAGTGGTGCAGTTGGGGGATGTCCACTCGCTCAGTCTCCCCCTCTAGTCACCATAATGGAGGTGCACAAACAGTGGGGGCGGGGGCAATGAACAGATGTCAAAAAGAAAAAAAAAGTCAGAACAAAGCAAAACTGACAAAGTGTACTGTCTTCATTTTCTCTGAGGTTCCCATGGCTCTATTCTGTGGTGGGTCTGTTCCCCCGCTTGGTCTTGCCATATGGTCTTGCCCAAGTTGTGAGCTTCAGGCCACCAAGCCCAGCAGATTAAAAAATATGCAATTTCTTACTTTTGCTACAAGTTCCACTATCTATAAGCCTTCAAACTTTTAAAATATTCCTAGATATGTGGTTCAGAGTTTTGGACCCCTGCCATGAACCTTCACCTGGTATTCTGTGGTATTGCTAACGGCTAACTTCCCTGCACCTCTACCTTATCCACCATCAAACCCCACCTCCCAAATAGTGTTACTGTTTAACGTTCTTTGAATTTGGGGAATAAAAAGAAATCTGAAGGGGCAGATCAGTGCTATAGGAAGCATGGGATAAGATGTCTCAAAGAAATTATTCTAGGACAGACCTTGCTACCCTTGAAGAATGAGCAGTTGCATTGTCGTGATGGAAAAACAAAAATTCCTGAGTACAGCTTCCTGGGCTTTTTCTCATTAATGTAGTTTTTAAAATCTTCTTCAAAATAAGGCTTCATGACTGCTATGTATCTTCTTAAAATAATCTATCAAAATTACCTCTTTGGGATTGCAAAAAGCAGTCACCATAACCTTCTGAATTGGCCTCTCTGTCTTGAATTTAACTGGCTCAATAGATTCCCTTAGAAGCCACTGTTTTGATTGAACTTGGTTTTGAAGGCACCTTAATGAGACTAAAATAAGTGTATTTCAGAAAGAAGTTGTCTGCAACTATCCATTGATCACTGAAACATGTTTAAGTACATTTTGTTTGTAATAAACCCATGCAAGTGTGAAGTGGAACCCTAGTAACAGTACTTTTTTGCTTACCCTTGTATGTCTGTTCCACTTATCCCTATATTCTGATATCCCAGGAATGCCTGATGTGTAATAGGTGGCCAATAAATGCATGCTGAAAGTGAGTAAACACATTTTAAAAGAGAGCAAACTAATTTGCTATTTGGTCTTCAAAATTCATGGTTCTCACATTAGTCTACTGGTGAGTGAAAGAGGAGGAAAGACAACAATGAAGAAGCAGGATGAGTTCAACCACATTCTTTAGATTCCCACCAACCTGGAGATAAGAAAGAGACGAGGAAGGGCTGGTTGGTCCAAAGTGTGGTTAAGATTTGGGGACTCCTGAGCCCATGGACAAGAACATAGCCATGGAGGGCTAGAGCTGAGAATGAAGCATCCAGCTGATATGAAGTGAGGGGAGATGCAAAGGAACACCCAAACTTGCAGATAATACCCATTTGACTTAGCATCAATGGCTTGGTAATATATGTATATATATATATTTTTTTTTTTAATGAAGGTAACTTGCTACAATTTGATGAGCTTGATATATACTTATGGATGTAGTAGCTCAAAATACCATATTAAAGGGAAGGAGTCTTCACATCAAGTATCAATGCTGTTTCCTCTGTATACCGGGTAGATAGGGAAAGCAACTTAGACATTGGCTACCTAATATGAGGGGGTGATAAAGGAATTAAGTGACTGGCTTACAAGTTTTCAAGAGGAAGTTTAGTTTAAGAGTGTGTGGGGGAAGGTAGAGTTCCCACTGAATGGTTTTCATCTTGTCTAGACAGGTCTGGTGAAAAGAGATGGGGATAAGATTCTTATGATTCAATAGTAATTGTTATCATGACTAATTGTGAAAGTCACAGCTATAAAGGTAAAAGTTTTATAACAAAAATGGGAGAGTAGTTAACCTTAAAATCCAGAACCAAAGGAGCCGAGAACCATCAAGGGAGAAGAGCACAAGTGTAACATAGGACCCTATCCAGAGAGGCAGTGACACCAGAGATGGAAGCAGAGATGGGGATATGGAGAGAGGGAGCAGCTGAGGATTCTGGACTCATGGAAAGAAAGGGACTGGGTGTTGGCAGCCAGTAGGCAGTCTTGCAGAATGTGCCCTTTGGTTATTTAAATTATTATATATTCATGAGCGTTTTGTGTACCTTGCCTTAAAAAAAAAAGGAAGCAAATACTGTTGAATGATGACGCACAGAGGAGATTGTAATCATTGCAATGAAATGATATGAGTGTAAAGCCAGTATTCTCCTATGTATACTATCACTCAATTCACAATGGTGGTGGTGGTGGTTGTGTGCCGTGGAGTTAATTTTGACCCATAGTGACCCTGTATAGGGTTTCTGAGGCTATAACTCTTTATGGGAGCAGAAAGCCTTGTCTTTCTCCCATGGAACAGCTGGTACTTGCAAACTACTGACCTTGAGGTTAGTAGTCTGACTCATAACTACTACATTACCATATCTCCTTCCAGTTCACAAGAAAAACTTAAAAAAAAAAAAATCCCTGTTCGTTTCAGATCTACCATTGACTCTGAGAAGCTCACATGCTTTCATCTATGTCAGAATAGGTATGACACCAGTTAACTGAGAGAAAAGCAAGATAAATTCCTATCTTGGCTATGAGCCATACCAGTAGAATTTGAATCTTACATTCAATGCTTCCTTCCTCCTTCCTTTCTGTTCTACTTCATTAATCAATAGATAAGCCTATACATAATCCCATAGCTACATTTATGAAGCTTTTGCAATTTTGGGGGCATAATACTTTAGCTAGCTTTCCACATTTACCCTTCTGTAGAACCCTGTGATGGAGTTACCCATTTTGTTTTCATAACATTTTACGTTTTCAGTGAATGTTTACAAAGTCATCTAGGTTCCTATTCAACAATTACAAGGTGTTGCTGTTGTTAGGTGCCACTGAATCAGCTCCAACTTGTACCAACCCTATGCACAACAGAAAAGAGCACTGCCCAGTTCAGTGCCCTTATCACAGCTGGTATTATTTGAGCCCATTGTTGGGGCCACTATGTCAATCCATGTCATTTGGAGTCTTCCCTTGTTTCATTGACACTGTACTTTACCAAGCACTGTACTCCTTCTTCAGGGACTGGCCCCTCCTGATAACAAGTCCAAAGTATATGAGATAAAGTCTCACTATCTTTGTTTCTAAGGAGTATTCTGGTTCTACGTATACTTTTACATGCGTATGAAAGGATTGAAAATACAACGGTTTGGGTGAGGTGCACCATAATCCTCAAACTGTTGTCTTTGCTCTTGAACACTTTAAAGAGGTCTTGTACAGCAGATTTTCCCAATGCAATATATCATTGGATTATTTTCTGCTTCATGAGTATTGATTGAAATAAAATAAACTGTTCGACAACTTCAATCATTTCTCCATTTATCATGATATTGTTTATGGTCCAGTTATGATGATTTTTCTTTTATTTACTTTGAAGAGAAATCTATACTGAAGGCTGTACTCTTAGATCTTTATTAACAAGTGCTTCAAGTCCTCTCTCCTTTCCTCAAGTAAGGTGGTGTTACCTGCAGATTGCAGATTGTTAATGAGTCTTCCCCCAATCCTGATGCTGTGTTATTCTTCATATAGTCCAATTTCTTTGATTGTTTGCTCAACATATAAATTGAATAAGTATGGTGAAATGATACAACCCTGGAACACACTTTTCCTGATTTTAAACCATCCAGTGTCTCCTTGTTCTGTTCTAATGACTAGTTCTTGGTCTAGATATGGGTTCCTAATCACACTTAGTGTTCTGGGATTCCCATTTTTCATATTGTTATCCATAGTTTGTTGTGATCCACACAGTCGAATGCTTTTGCATAGTCAATAAAATACAAGTAAACATCTTTCTGGTATTCTCTGATTTAAATCAAGATCCATCTGATGTCACCAATGATACCCTTCATTCCACATCCTCTTCTGAATCCAGCTTGAATATCCAGCAGCTCCTTGTCCTGCTTAGACTGTTTTTTAATTGTCTTCAGCAAAATCTTAATTGCATATGATATTAATAATATTATTTGATAATTTCTGTATTCTATTAGATCAGCTTTCTTCAGAATAAGTAAAATATGGATCTTTTTCAGTTGACTAGGTAGCTGTCTTTCTAATTTTTTAGCATAAAAAGAGTAAGGGCTTTCAGTATTGCATCAGTTTGTTGAAACATTTCAACTGGTATTCCATCATTTCTTGTAGCCTTGTTTTTTGTCAATGCCATCAGCACAGCTTGGACTTCTTCCTTCAGTGCCATCAGTTGTTGATCATATGCTGAACATTGATCACTTCTTTTTGGCATAGTGACTCTTTGTATTCCTTCCACCTTTTTTTTTTTTTTAAGTTTTTATTGTGAAGTTTACATGGGAGAACATCAGCCCTACACTTATCCTATCGCATTTCATTTCATTGCAATGATTACAATCCCCTCTATGCATCATCAAACAACCAAAGGGTATACCACACAGGCCTGCCCCCCAGCCGTCAGCACACAGCCCCTCTCCCTCCCTGAATTCAGTGGTCCCAGCCACTCCTTCTGTCTTTGTCATCGTCTCTGTCTCCATCCCTGGCATCATTGCCTCTCTGGATAAGATTCCACTCTCTGTTCTTCTGACTTGATGGTCCCAGTGACCTCCTCTCTTGGGCTGCAAAATCAATCACTCATGCTTCCTGCATCATTCAATATTTTGCCTTTAATATTGCAAGCCCAGGCTTGACATTTTTCTTCTCTTCTTTCAACTTGAGAAATGCTAAGCATGCTCTTCCCTTTGGCTTTTCTAACTCCAGGTCTTTGCACATTTCATTTTAATACTAGACTTTATTTTCTCCAGTTGCCCTTTGAAATTTTCTGTGCCAAACTTTTACTTCATCATTTCTCCCATTCTTTTAATCTACTCTACATTCAAGAACAAGTTTCAGAGTTTCTTCTAACATCCGCTTTGGCCTTTTCTCTCTTTCCTGTCTTTTCAGTGACCTTTCAGTGGTCTTCATGTCATTCCACAACTCCTCTGGTCTTTGGTCATTAGTGTTAAATGCATCAAATCTGTTCTTGAGATCGTCTCTAAATCCAGATGGGATATGCTCTCCAGGTCATGTTTGGGCTTTCATTTTCTAAAGCTTCAGCCTGAACTTGCATATGAGCAGTTGATAGTCTGTTCCACAGTTGGCCCTTGGTCTTGTTCTGGCTGATGATATTGAGCTTCTCCATTTTTCTTTCCACAGATGTCATCATTTTTATTCCTATACATTCCATCTAGTGAGATTCACATGTATGGTCACTGTTTACATCATTGACAAAAGGTATTTGCAATGAAGAAGCCATTGGTCTTACAAAATGCTATTCTGTAATCTCCAGCATTATTTCCATCACCAGAGTCATATTTTCCCCAACACTGATCCCTCTTCTATGTTTTCAACTTTTGCATTTCAATCACCAGTAATTTTCAGTCCATCTTGAATGCATATGTTTGATCAATTTCAGTCTTAAGAAGCTGGTAGAATTCTTCAATGTCTTCGTCACTGACTTTGTTGGTTGTTGCATAAATCTGAATAATGGCTACATTAACTAGCCTTCCTGGTAAACATATAGATATTATCCTATCACAGACAGCATTTTATTTCAAAATATATCTTGAAATGTTCTTTTTGATAATGAATGTGAAGCCATTCCTCTTCAATTTGTCATCTCCAGAAAAGTAAACCATATGATTGTCTGATTCAAAATGGCCAATTTCAGTTCACTAATACCTAGATATAGATTTTTATGTATTTTATTTCATCCTTGATTTTCCTAGATCCATACTCCCAATTTTCCTAAATTCATACTTCATGCATTACACACTTCAATTATTGATGATGTTTGCAGCTTGCTCCATCCATATAATAAAGGTCAACACTACTTTGAGGAGGCAGTTTTTCCTCACTCATATTTTAAAGGCCTTCTAACCTGAGGGGCTCATCTTCCAGCACTATATCACACTATGTTTTACTGCTATTCATAAGGTTTTCAGGCTGATCCCTCCAAAGTGGACCACCTATTCCTTCTTCCTACTCTGCATTAGTCTGGAAGCTCTGCTAAGCCGTGCCCACTATGAGTGACCCTGCTGGTATCTGAAACACCACTGGCAAAACTACCAGCATCACAGCAACACATAATTCAGCATAGTACAGCAAACTGGCAGATGTGGGGCAATTATGAGTGAGTTAAATGATCATCCCTAAGTCAGATGTTAGAAAACCAAAAGGGAAGAACACGGTCAGTATTTCTCAAGCTGGGAGAACTGAAGAAAAAATTCAAGCCTCGACTTTCGCTATTAAAAGATTCACTGGGCAAATTATTGAATGATGCAGAATGCATCAAGAAAAGATGGAAGGAATACACAGAGTCATTGTACCAAAAGGAAA
>NW_006408642.1:985303-989203 GCF_000296735.1 Chrysochloris asiatica
CCCAGGATCGAGCATTGTTTCGTTCTGCTGTGCATGGGGTCGCTATGAGTCGGTTCCGACTCGATGGCACCTGACAACAACAACAACAAGTCAGATGTTACTAACTGGAAAAGCCATTGCATCCATTGAATATAATAAGGCTCGTTCTTTAACCATACTGTCACATGCTTCCCAGACTTTCACTGACATTCTGTGCATGTTAAGATTCAATCAAGAGTTACTGAGCCCCCATGGTTGTCCAAAATGCTTGTATGATCACTATCATATTTTATCTCTCTAACAGCCTTGTGATATAGGTCTTTATTCTCAGCTTTACAAAAGAGGGTTAAGATCCAGAAAGCTAAGAAGCCTTGGTGGTGTTCTTTGTGGCAACCAGGATTTGATCAGCTGTCTCCCTTTGGGGTCAGTGCTTTCTCTAGCCCTACATAGTTTGCTGTTCTGGTCAAACAAAAAGCAGGACTTGCAAATGCATAAAGTATGATCAGTGGGGTTTGAGATACACCACTGCTGGAGGGACTCTGTTGTTCGTCCACCTCAACAAAAGCTCTGGACATTGAATACTTGGCAATAGATACTAGTTAAGGTTTATGGTGATGGAAAACTTGACAATAGATACTAGTTATGGTTGTACGACATAATTAATATAATTGATGTCACTAAATTAGCAAATGTTGTGTTGTATTTAAGAGCCCTGGTGACACACTGGCTGCTAGCCGAAAGGTTAGTGGTTTGAACTCACTAGGTACAGCACAGAAAACTGATGTGGCTGTCTGCTTCCATAAAGATTCACAGCCTCGGAAACCCAATAGGGCAATTCTACTCTGTCCTATAAAGTCACTGTGAGTTGATTCAACAGCAGTGGGCTCAGTTTGATTTTAGTTATTTAGGTGTTATGAACCATTTGGTGATATGTGTGTGTGTGTGTGTGTGTGTGTGTGTAAGCATACACAAGAGTAACTTTGAAAAGACCTTATGACAAATGATAGGGTATGACCTTGAAGTGAGACAGATATGTCTATAATTCTCAGCCTTGTCCCTACCAGTTAGGTGACCTTGTACAGTCTATCCAACTCTCAGATCCTCTGATGCCCCTAAGAATGGGGTCCTAGTATCAGCCCCATAGGATTTTGTGGAGACTAAATAAGATCACACAAGGAAATCCCTTAACACAAGGGTCAACTCATGGCAGGTTCTCGTTAACTGACTTGGTATTTTTAACTTCCTGCCCACTGGGTTCTCAGGCCAGAAGAGGAGGCACTATAATTAGGCTATTCTGCTGTGGAATTCCTCAGAGCCTCATGCCTGTCTTTTTTCCTCCAATTGTCTCTCCCTTCCTTTCCCACCCACAATTTGAAGTCAACTGTTCTGTCTGCAGGAAATGTGTTAAATGAGACAATGTTTGTTTTAGCGCCTCATTCTACGAGCTTTGTTGGCATATTCCTCTTTTCTGACCCTTGGAGAATGTCTGAAATGTTATCAGGTGTACCTACCTACAATCTCACAGGCATGGAGACATAGTTATAGAGGAGACATTTCATTCGCATAAAAGAATAGGAAAATGATGTATCCAAAGAGATACAGATTTTAGTGACATGGGCCTAGGTCCAAATCCCTGCACTGTTACTGGTTGTAAACTTGAGGCGCAGCTATGTACTGTATCCAGGTATGTGTCTTCATCCATAAAACTCAGAGGATTCTACTTACAGTTATCAGATGGTGTTTATGAAACATCCAGAATAGAGTCAGACATATTGTAGATACTTAATAAATGAATTATTTTTAGTGTATCTAGCATAGAGCCCTGGAGTAGCACTGTAGGATAAGCATGGGACTGCTAATCGAAAGGTTGGTGGTTTAAACCTACCAGTTGCTTTTCTGAAATCCTATATAGGGTCATTAGAACCAACTTGGCAGCCCTCAACAATAACAGCAACAGCACAGTGGTTGGCACCTAAAACAGGAATTAGAAAACTATGGTTGACTTGTAGGCCCAATCCAGCCTCCCACCTATTTTTATAAGTAAAGGTTGGTTGAGATATAGCCACACTCATTCATTTATGTATTCTTTGTTGTTGCTTTGCATTACAACAGCAGAGTAGAATAGTTGCAACAGAGACCTTATGGCCAACAAAGCCTAAAATACTTACTACCTAACCTTTTACATCGTCACTCATCTACCAGTTTGTTGCATTGTGGTGGCTTGTACATTCCTTTGATTCTGGAAGCTATGTAACCAGTATCTCAAATACCATCAGGGTCACTAATGGTGAACAGGTTTTCAGCAGATCTTTCAAACTAAGACAGACTAGGAAGAAAGACACGGTGATTTACTGCTGAAAGTTTTGGCCACTGAAAACTATATGAATAGCTGCCTCAAATTACAATATTACAGAATTATATGGCAAATGTTGAATGATCATCAAAAGAAGATGAAAAAATATATATATAGTCATTGTACCAAAAAGAATTGTTTGACTTTCAGCCATTTCAGGAAGTAGCATATGATTAAGAACTAGTGCTATTGAAAGAAGAATACAAACTACACTGATATCATTGGCAAAAAAGCAAGGCCCCAAGAATTGACAGAATGCCAACTGAAATGTTTCAACAAACTGATGTCATGTTGGAGCTCATTCATCTATTTCAAGAAACCTAGACGACAGCTAGCTACCTTTCCAACTGGCTGGAAGAGATTCAGAGGCAAGACCATTTAAAAAAAAAGTGATCCAAAAGAATACAGAATTTATCAAACAGTATCATTAATATCACACAAGTAAGATTTTGCTGAAAACAGTTTTTAAGTGGTTGAGTAATACATCAACAGGAAACTGCCAGAAATTTGAGTTAGATTCAAAAGAGGACATGGAGTGAGTGATATCCTCCTCACTAATATTCCATGCACTTGGCTGAAAACAGAGAATACCAGAAAGCTGTTTACCCATGTTTTGTTTATTATTCAAATGCATTCTGACTATGTGGATCGTAACAAAGTATGGATAACACTGCTCTTCAGGAACACTTACTTGTGCTCACGTGGAACCTGTACATAAACCAAGAGGTAGTCTCAAACAGAACAAGGGGATGCTGCCTGTTTTTAAATTAGGAAAGGTGTGCATCCGGATTATATCCTTTCACTATACTTATTCAAATTGTATGCTGAGCAAATAATCTGAGAAATTGGACCACATGAAGAAGCAGCATCAGAATTGGAGGAAGGCTCATTAGCAATATGAAAACGACACTTTACTTGCTGAAAGAGAAGAGGACTTGAAGCACTTACTGAAGAATATCAAAGATTCAGTCTTTAGTATTTATTGTGCTTCAAAATAAAGAAAATAAAAATCATCACAACTGGACCAATAAGCAACATCATGGCAAATGGAGAAAATAGTGAAGTTGTCAAGGATTTCATTTTACTCGGATCCATAATAAATGCCCATAGAAGCAGCAATCAAGAAATCAAGTGGTGTATTGCATTGGGTAAATCTGCTGCAAAAGATCTCTTTAAAGTGTTAAAAGGCATATTTACCCACAAGAAATAAGAGCCGTAACATGAGTAAGATATATGCACACCAACGTTCTTATCAGCACTATTTACAATAGCAGAAAGATGGAGACAGCCTAAGTGCCCATCAACTGAAGAATGGATAAACAAACTGTGGTACATACACACAATGGAATATTATGGTACTTTGAAGAATAACAAGGAAGCTGCAAGCCACCACGTAACATGGATAAACCTTGAGGATATTATGTTGAGTGAAATTAGTCAGTCACAAAAGGAGAAATACTGCATAGGGCCAATACTATAAAAGACTAAGAAAAAGAACCCATACTAAAGGGGGGAGGGTCTTTGCTTGTTGGTGGGATGTGGGGTGAGGGTAGGGAGGGGAAGATGGA
>NW_006408642.1:989303-1005158 GCF_000296735.1 Chrysochloris asiatica
AAAAGACTAAGAAAAAGAACCCATACTAAAGGGGGGGGGAACTCTTTGCTGGTTACTGGGACATGGGGGGTGGGATGAGGGGTGGGAGGGGAAAGTGGTTCACAGAGTAGGGAATAGACACAGGATAGTTTGGGTGCTAGGGAGGGGGGAATACATAAGAAGTAGGAGGGGAATGGAAGACCAAAGCAGACGGGAAAACAATTAGGCAGATTTGCATGGGCTAAGTGGGACAGAGGTAAATAATGATGTATGCACAACATTGGAACAACAGCACTCCAGATACAGGGATTGAGACATAGTTGGAAGGGACAAAAGGAGGGAAATAATGTTAAGATGCTTGGCTATCTTTTGAATCTTGGTTTCCCTGGCATACCATTATAAACTAGATACTTGAGAGGGAGAGAAAGGAATAGCCAGACATATCACCATAGAAAGCTTGTAAGTCCATCTTCTGCCTATAACTTATTGGAATACCTAAAATGGTGTTACAATGTGTCCAGTGAAGGAGGCTTTCTGCGAAGCCTCTGCATTACATAAGACCATAGGTGGAATCCTGAACTGCATCCAGAATCTTCTGAGGTGGGAAATTTCTACTTGAAAGGACAAGCAGACCAGCCTGGAGCAGCTAGAAGAACAGAAGATACTTCTTGAAAGAAAGATCAACAGGAAAAATACAAAACAATATAGGCAGTCCAACTGATTACTACAAGAACAAGCAAGTTGCTCGTCCAGGAGATGTCAAGGCAAGTGGTAGGATCCCCTCAGGGCAAACCCATTCTAAGACTATTGGTGGCCATATTCATCACTGATAAGGGGAAGTGAGGGAAAAACAGCAATGAAGCTGCAAGCTAAGCCCTACAATGTTCAATAGACTGCTGTGAACCTGGGTGGAGACCTGGTTGGCCAGCAATGTGGCAAGACCTGGGGACTCTTGAGCCCAGAGTCAGTGACATAGCCACAGAGGACTAGAGTGGAGAGTGGAGAGTGAAGCATCCAGCTGGTAAGAAGAGAGGGCATATGCTTAAGAATACCCACACTTGCAGATAATACCCACTTGACCTGGCTTCAATGACTAGATGATCAGAACTCAACTAGAAGAAGAAAGAAGACGAAAAAAAGTAATCTGATACAATTTGATGAACTTGACTTACACCTATGGTTGCAGTATCTCTAAAGAAGGAACAAATCTTTACAGCGAGGATAATTCCCACCCCTTCCATACACAGAGTACACAGGGATGGGTAACTTGGACATTGGTTACCAAAAATGGGGGGGCTACAAAGGCAAGAAGTGACTGGCTTACAAACTTTCAAGAGGGAACCTAGATGCAGAAAGCATGAAGGAAGGTAGAATCTCCACTGAGTAGTATCCAATCTTTCTGGGCAGGGAGGAGGAAAGGAGATGTGGGTAGGTCTCTTGTGATACAATAGTGAATAATTGTTATCAAGACTGATTGTGAGGGTTGGAAATGTAAAGGTGGACATTTTGTAGCAAAAGGAGGGGTGTGATTAACTTTGCAGTCCAGGAGCGGAGGTCCCTGGGATCCTCAAGGGAGAAGAGCGTAGAGCGAGACCCTACCCAGAAAAATAGTGTTGCCAGAGATGGAAGCAGAGACAATCATGTGGAGAAATGGAGAGGCTGGGGACTTTAAACCCAGAGAGTGAAAGGGGCTGTGTGCTGATGACCGGGGGGCCAGGCTTGCAGGGTATACCCTGTGTTTGGTAGAGGTGATTGTAACTGTGGCGATGAAACAATATATGATAGGATGAATGTAAAACTAATATTCTCCCATGTAAATTATCACATAATTCACAATAAAACATTAAATAAATTAAAAAATCAATGGAGAAAAGAAAAAAAAAAAGTGTTAAAAGGCAAAGATATCACTTTAAAGACTAAGGTATACCTGGCCCAAACCATGATATTTTCAGCTGCCTCTGATGTATTCCAAAGCTAGACAATGACTATGGAAAACCAAAGAAAAAATTGATGACTTTGAATATAGTATTGACAAAAATTAATGAATATACCATGGGCTGCCAAAAGAATGAATAAATCTGTTTTGGAAGAAGTACAGTCAGAATGTTAGTTAGAAGCAAAGATAGTGAAATTTTGGCTCATATTCTTTGGACATGTCATCTCCAGACATATTTGGATCAGTCCCTGGAGAAGGACACCATGCTTGGTATAGCAGACAGTAAGTGAAACTGAGGAAGACCTTTAACAAGATGGATTGACACAGTGGTTACAATAGTGGGTTCAAGGTTAGCAACAATTGTGAGGATGCCACAGGACCAGGCAGTGTTTCACTCTGTTGTACCTAGGGTCTCCATGAGTCAGAACTGACGCTATGGCATCTAACAATAAGTCCTTTTTAGGAAAAGTTTGTTGTTGCTACTGATGCTGTTGTTGTTGTTAAGTGCAGTCAAGTCAGTTCTGAGTCACAGTGACCCTGTAGAGGGTTTCTGAGAAGCTACTACTGGTGAGTTTGAACCACTAACCTTGCGGTTCAAACCGACCCTGTGGTCCAGTGTTTATCCTAAAGCACCACACCAGTACTCTGCTGTTGCTGTTAGGTGCTGGAAAGTTCTTCCAACTCATAGTTACCTGACTCTGAGGATTTTTGAGGCTATAAATCTTTACAGGGAGTGAAAGCCTCACCTTTCTCCTAAGAAGTGGATGGTGGGCTTGAACTGCTGAGCTTGTGGTTAGCGTTACAGTGCTTATCCTAGAGGGCCACCAGTGCTTTGTTCATTCCTAATTTAGAACAAAATGTGAGGGTGCTTCAAAAAGATCATGGAAAATGGAATCAAAAGATTATGGATTTTTTTCCGAAAACTCTTTGAAGCTCCTTCATATTGTTCAATGGAATATAACCCTACCTCATTACGCCATACATTAAGTCATACAGGTGTTGAAAATCCTTTCAATAAAATCATCCCCAAACATAATGGCCCTTACTCAGATACTTGATTGGAGGTGTGAGTCTTTCTTCCCTTTTTGGGTAGGTGCCCTCTGAGTTTGCATTCACCCCTTCCCCACATGTCCTAGACATTCTGTGAGAGTTTATCTTGAATCTCCCATATTCCCAAGTGCCTGGGCTTCCCTCGCTCATGCCCACAGCCCACATCTCAGAACTTTCCGTTGTTATAATGCCACCTTTACCAAAAACAATACCTCCCTGCAACTGCTCATTTATTGTATCAGTTGGAATCAGGTTTGTCTACATTAACAAAGAGCTAAATGATTATTTAACCAAGCCAATGGCTTGTAACCAACTAAACCAGTACTGCAGAGAGGGTGACCAGGAGAGTTGAGGAAGAAAAACAAAGAGAAACCTAAAGAAGGTCTCAGGGACCCAAGTGCTCTCAACTTGACATAGTTCCTCTTGTAACTATTCCAGGTATATCTTATTCCAGGTATAGGAAGAAATGAAGAAAACGGAACAAAGCGTATACACCAAATACATTTTTTTTAACTTCACTTTATTTGTTTAGAGCAGCTTAAGGTTTTTATAACATTGGAGCAGAAAATACAGCATTCCTCTTATATATCCCCTCTTCTAGCCCTCCACCACCACCCACACATAGTTTCCCTTATGATTACCATCTTGCATTATTGTGAGATATTTGTTACAGTTGATAAACCAATACTGATACTTTATTATTGACTAATATCCATAGTTTATGTTAGAGTTCACTCTTCGTACAGTGTTATGAGTTTTGACATAATGTCCACCAATACAGTATCATAGAGAATAGTTTCATAGCTTTCAAAATGCTCCCTGTTATGCCTGTCCACCCCTTCTTCTCTCTCTGAACCCTTGGCAAGCACTCATCTTTTTACTGTCTCTATAATTTTGCCTTTTTAAGAATGTCATAGAGTTGAAATCATATAGTATATAACCTTTTCAGCCTGCCTTCTTTCAGATATCAGGGACAACCCAATGGGTGTGCATTACATAGAATTGTTTTTAACTATAACAAGAGTACAGCCTTCAGTGGTTTAGGCTATTGAGAATTTAATTTTTTATCAAAAAGTCCCAAGGGAGGTAGTACAAATTTTGGTTCAGCATGTCACCAATGTCATGAAGGGTCCATGCTTCCTATCTGTTCTTCAATAGTTTGGCTTCACTTCCCGAGGTTGGTGGCTTTATGGTGGCAAGATAGCTGCAACAATGTCTGAGCTCATACTCTCACACCCTGCTCCCAAAGTGGAAATGCAACAGTGGTGAGAGAGGAGTTTCCTCTTGTGCTGCTCTGTTTCCTATCTCCCCAGAAGTTCCTAGTAGCTTCTCCTTTGCCAGCACTGGATCTCACATCTACCCCTAGACCAATCATTACCAAAAGGAAATCGAGTTGCCCAAATTGACTTATACTACTTTGTACCAGAACAAAAGTAGGGCTCTGTTAGCAAGGAAGAAAAAGGAAACAACTTGTGAGTAGGAAAGGAATGGAAAACTCACTGTCATCTGGGAGGGGGGACAAATCATCATTGTCTCCCTCCTGCTTATGGGGATATGATACTTAGGTTCCTCAAGGAGTGGAGTGAGTTTGGACCATATTCTTGATCTTTATGTAGTTGTTATTTGTTTTCAACATTTTCATATCATTACAAAATCTGGAACCAGTCAGGATAAATCTGCTCCATGAATCTTTAGACCTGAGCTCTCTATTCAATACTCCAGAAGGTGCTGCCTCCACAATGCTTAGAGTTATTTTCAGGTAGATGTACTGGACAGAAAATGCAGCTTCCTAAAAATAATTCATCAGCAGCAGCAGCAGCAGCAGCAGCAATCCCACATCTCCTGGAAACGATGCCCCTTATCTTGTTGTTAGGGTGTACAATTCTACAGCAGAACCATCAGCCCTAACCCGACTACTTGTGATAATGAGATTAAATTCATCTCCACTGAAATGAATCTCACCCTCTCAGCTGAGCCCAAAGAGCATTTGAAACAGTACCCATATAAACGTGACATTTGAGGAGCAGCAATATTGGGGGAGTCCTGGTGTGGCACTGTGGGCCAATGCGTCAGACTACACAATCATTTGAACTGCAGGTTGGTGGTTCAAGCTCACCAGCTGCTCCTTGGAAACCCTATACAGGTCACTATGGTTCAGAATCAACTTGACAGCAACAACAATTTGGGGGCAGACCACATCAAGATTTGCAATGTAGGTTTGATGCGGGAGAGGCAATTTGACTCACTGTGATTTCAACCAGATTCATCCCCTGAAAGAGAAGAGAAGAAAAGTGATGTTTTTTGGATCTCTTGGTAGATGTTTTATAGGCATTAGTTACCCAAACCGCAAAGCTGTAAATACAGTTGGTCTTTGTCTTCGTTATCCAGCACCGCTACAACAGAATAGCAAAGTGGGTTGATTTAACCAACAGAAATTTATTTTCTCATACTTTAGGAGGCTATTGTCATCATGTGCCATCAAGTTGGTTCTGACTCATAGTGACCCTATATGGAGCAGCTAGTGGGTTTGAACTGCTCATCTTGTAGTTAGCAATCCAATGCTTATCTTACAACACCACACCAGGGCTAGATGTCTGAATTCAGGGTCCTGGCTCCAGGCTAAAGCTTTTTCCCTGTGTCAGCTCTGAAGGAATGTTCTTGTCTCCTCTGAACTTCCGTTTCTGGGCAGTATTCAGGTGGTTTGGCATCTCTCTTCCCTGTCTCTGTGTCTTTTGATTGCTTGCTTAATGTTTTCTTTAAGACACATTCTACACTAATCCTGTCTCATTAATATAATAAAATACAACCCATTCCCATGTAGAATTATAACTATAGGCACTGAGGTTAGGATTGACATATTTTGGGAGGACACACTTCAGTCTATAATAATCTTGTCTAAGACTCCCTCAAAGAGTTACCTAGGGTTGAGACTTAAATTTCAGAAACTGGATTCTAAATTTAAGCTTCCAAAATTGGAAAGAGTCGAAGTGTATACATAACAAAAATTAACTGATAAATGCCAAGGGTCCAAACCTAGTAACTCAACAGTACTGCAGAAAAAGGGGAGGGAGGGTTGCAATGAATCATAGAAAGACCTGGCAGGTTTTCATAAACCAAGCTCAAAGGTTTATATGATGTGTCAGTAGCCTTAAGGTTTGGGTTGGGAAAATGATTATTCTCAGTTTATAGGGAGCACCCAAGGTTCAAGGAGCTAAGTAGATTACCCCAGGTGACACCATTAGCAGGTGGCAGAACTGAAATTTGAACTCCAATTTAATCATTAGTTCTGAATCACCCTTCCGTTCCTTTTCCTGGAGCACACAGCTCCCTCAAGGAAGAGAAGAACCACTTGGATACCTCACTCCTGATACAGAACCCTGAGATCCAGAAATTTAACTTCCTGTCCTCTACTGGTTCTGCCTCATTTCCCTACCACTGTTGTCTCCTGATTCTCCTAATTTTAGCTTCGGATACCTCCACCTACAGGGCCAGGATTAATCTTAACAGAGAAAGGAAACAAGGCTCCGATTTCAGCACTGTATGAAGACCTACATTATCAGGATTCTTAGGGCTGCAAATTACTAAAACCAAGCTTGATAGATAGAAAGAGGAAGTCATTGGAAACATACTGAAGTAGCCATGGCAGGGAAAGCACAACAGTGCAGCAGGGTCACTAAGAAAACTGGAATTGAGGTCACAACACTACAGTGTGTCTTTCCCTCTGATTCTCTCTTTGTCTCTCATTCTTTCTTATTACAGAATGCTACTAACCAAGACAAAAAAACATGACTAGTGACGTTCCCTAACATTCACAACTTCTGAGGCATGCAACACTGCCTTTTCAACTGGTTTTTAGTTCCAAAACATATTTTCTGAAAGTACTTGTATTTTCTTGTCTGTGTCAAGTGCTCAGCCCTAGAGCAGTCACTTGTGACTTGGTCTGTGAATGGTGATGGTGGAGGGCAAGGTTGTGGAGCAAGATGTCCACTGGAGTTCCTTCCTTGTGGTTCAGGAACATTTCCAGAAAGGGAGGGGAGGGGATGAATCCTAAGTCCAAAAGCCATCTAAAGATGTATCTTCTCAGACTTGCTTCCCAAACATAGGGTCTAGGTGCCAACTGATACCTAGTGGACTGCTCCATAGTCAGAACACTTTGTCTTCTGAAAAAAGAGACATCAAAGAATTCACCTTCTCTGTCTACTCCTTGTTGTGAGGATGGCACAGAACCAGGCAACATCTTGTTCGATTATGAATAAGGTCATTATGAGTTAGTGTTGACTCATTGGCACCTAACATCGGCCCATTAGTCACTGGTTGAGGACCACGTTGGAGAAGTAAACTTCCAGGTACTTCCAACTTAATCATACAGGTGGAGCCAAGAGGGCTCCAGCATCCTCAGGGATTCCTCCATAAAAGGGCAGCACATGCTGGTTGTTGAAGGTGAATGCATACTGAAGATAGGCTTCACACAAAAGTGACAAAAGGGATCTGAAAGGTTGGAGCACGGCGTTCACATTGTCTACTGCACATCTATCTCAGTTGAGGCTTAACTTCAGTTCCAGTGATGTCTGGATGCTCTGAATTGCCTCAAACATAGCTGCCAGGACACATGTTCTTCATTTGCGGTTCTTGTCTATACTCTTCCTAGATAGAGGCATTTTTGTTGCTAGCTTAGAACCTTCATTTGTTACAGCCCAGTCACCAACATATGCCATTACCTACCCCTAGCACCTTTACTAGTGCTATCCAGATGTCAGTAAATCAGAGTCAAACTCCCACTCCTCACCCTGTGAAAAATCATAAAGGTTTCTCACATATTGCTGCGATTAGTGGGGATTTTCTTATAGCCCCTTCTATATTTGGATTTTGCTTTTATTAAATATTTCACCCTTAATTAATTCAGATGCAAAGCCAAACTCCTTTATCCATTTTCAAGGAGACTTGGTGGCACTGTAGGATAAACAATGAACTGCTAACAGCAAGGTCGGTAGTTCACATCCACCAATGATTCCCCAGGAGAAAGGTGAGGTTTTCTGCTCCCGTAAAGATTTACAGCCTCAAAAGCTCTATACAAAGTTGGAATTGACTCAATGGAAGTGAGTTATTTGGGTTACCCATTTCTACAAGGAGCCCACTGGTTTAGCAGGTATTTTGATTAATCTAACCCAAATTGCTACAGGGAGTACAGAAAGAAAGTTAGTATTATATAGAGCATAGCTTAGTAGCTTCTTGCCAACTCCTTCTCTTTTCTCTCTAATTCTCTCTTATGATCAAGATAAAGCCTTCTCTTGGGTTCTGCAGTCACTGAGTGAGCATCTTATGTGGCTTAAGTTTGCCCTTGAATTCCCAATGTCACCCCAGTGGCTTATCAATATATTTCTTCCACATAAATGTAATGCTCCATGTTCCTACTAAGAACATTGTGGAAGGAAACCTTATTATTTCCACATAATGCCTCTTAGATGGGAATAACAAGATTTCTTTTTTTCCACAAGCCTTTATTTCAAGCAGGTTATTTGTGTTTGTGCTTAAATATATTTCTTATAAGTAACAGAGGTTTGGATCTAATCTAAGATTAGAATTAATGGTATCCATTATTACACTTCAACTCCCATGGAAATAGCCGTCAAGAAATCAAACGACATACTGCACTAGCCAAATCTGATACACAAGATCTATTTAAAGTGTTCAAGAGCAAAGATGTCAGTTTGAAGACTAAGGTGTGTCTGACCCAAGGCATGATATTTTCAAAAGCTTCATATGTCTGTGAAAGTTGGACAGTGCATAAGGAAGACTGAAGAAGAATTGGTGCATCAGAATTATGGTGTTGGAGAAAGTACCATTGACAGCCAGAAGAACAAACAAATCTGTGCTGGAAGAAACACAGCCAGAATTCTCTTTAGAAGCCAAGATACTTTGAACATGATACCAGAAGAGACCAGTCCTAGAAGTGGACATTATGTTTGGTAAAGTAAAGGTCAGCTAAAAAAGGAACACCACAAGGAAATGAATTGACAATGTGATGGCAACAATGGGCTCAAGCATGACCATTGTGAAGATAGCACGGGACCAGGCAGTGTTTCACTGAGTCGCTATGAGTCAGAGCAGACTAGATGATACCTAGCAACAACTAACAACATTAGCACACTTACTGTGGAAACAGACATACTCGTATTTGATCTGACTTCTTTTGTCTGAATGCATGCATTTTGTTTGTTTGTGCCTCTATGTTATTTGTATCTTTTCCAAATGTCTTATGTTGATTTTCTCTTTTTGCCCAAGTGATTTGAAAGTTGTGCATTTTGTTTTTATTTGGTTAATGATTACCCTAAGAGTCCTGGTGTGGCACTGTGGGCTAATGCACTGGATCGCAATGTCAGTTTGAACCAAAATGTTGCTGGTTCATGTTCACCAGCTGTTCCTTAGAAACCCTAAACAGGGTTGCTATGAGTCGGGACCAACTCAACAGCACTTAACAACAACAACAAATGATTGTCCTTACATTTCAAAAATAAGTACCTTTTGGATGTTTGTTGATGCATGCAGAAGATTGTCATCATTGCAATGAAACAAAATATGGTAGGATGAATGTAAGGATAATGGGTAATGCTCTCCCATGAAGAGTAAAACATAATTCACAATAAAAACGTTAAAAAAAATTGATCTTGTAATCATTTATCAAGGTTCCTGTGTGATGCAAATGGTTTGCACTTGGCTGTTGTTAAGTGCCGTCCAGTCGATTCTGACTTATAGAGACCTTGTATAGGGGTTTCCAAGGAGCAGCTGATGAGTTTGAACCACCAATTTAACCGTTAGAAGTTCAGTGCTTATCCTACAGTGCCATACCATGCTACTAACCAAAAAAAAAAAAAAAAATAGCCTTAATGGCCCAGTGGTTATGCATTTGACTCCTAACCAAAAGATTAGGGGTTCAACCCCACCCATTGATCCATGGAAGAAAGTTGTGGCAGTGTACTTGCATAATGATTCACAGTTTGGGAAACCCTGTGGGGTTTCAGCTCTGTCTGATAGAGGGGCTGTAAGTTGGAATTGCTTCAAAGGAATTGGTTTAGTTTGTTTTCTGACTAACCAGAAGGCTAGCAGTTCGAATCCACACAACAGTGCTGTGAAAGAAAGGCCTATCTACTTCCATAAAGATTACAGTCAAGAAAGTACTATGGAGCTCAGTTCTACTCTGTAACACATGGGGTTACCATGACTTGGAATCAACTCTATGGCAACAGGTCTTTTATCAGTGCCAAGAACGATACAAGATCTGCTGGCTCTTTCCATGGAGAGGGAGAAATCTAGTACACTCCCGTTCTTTCCCACCTATGTCTTTCTCCAGTTTCCCAAGGCTTTAGTGTAATATTGGCTCTTTAATCCAAGTTGATGACATTCTTACATTGGTAATGACTTTTATACATTTGCATTAAGTTACTTTACCCAATGAAATGCAACTATTTAGACGCTAATTCTAACTTGCAGCTACATCACTGCCCACTTGAGTTCTTTTATATCATTTTCCCTCATACTTGTGATTTGTTTCTTAAATCACTGAATCATTTTTGGAAAGCAACATTTACAAAGGGAGGTGAGTTTCATTCTCACTGAAGTCCTATTTTTCTCCACGTTCTTTTTTGCCTTGCCCCAGACATAGTCCATGTCCATCTGTAGAAATAGTTTCATTTTTCTCTGATATCCAGTATAGAAAAGAAGTGGGGTGTCAACTTTATCATTTTTACGTATGTTTCAACTACAGGCTACCTCAGAGATGTTGCAGGTTCTGTTCCAGACCACTGCAATAAAACAAATATTGCAATAGAGTGAATCACATGAAATTTGGGGGTTTTCAGTACACATAAAAGCTATGTTTATAGTATGCTGTAGTCTAGAAAGTATGTGATACCACTATGAAAAAGTTGGAAATAAGTGTGAGAATTTCCAAAATGTGACACAGAGATATACAGTGAACACATGCTGTTGGAAAAATGGTGCTGAAAAATTTGGTGTGACACACATTGCCAGAACTTTGAATTTGCTAGGAATGCAGTATCTGTGAACCACAATAGAATAAAACACAATAGAAAGAGGTATACCTGTACATAGTTATTGCAGGGTTTTTCCCCTGTTTTCTTTATTGTTGAGATTTAAAACTCTTAACAGGGTATTTCCAAATATGTTTTCCTTTATATTAATTTTTCTGATACTTGGTGAGCCCTTTGAATCTCAAGATTCTGATCATTTTCATCTCAGGAAAATAGCTTTTATTCTACCTCCTGAATCCATTTTTTTTTTATTACTTTTATCTTTTTGTTCACGATAGCAATCTTTTTACATTTATGAGAAATCTTTTTACGCTTCTGTACAATCAGATAATTTATCAAACCATCCTTCAAAATCAATGAATCTCCTTTGTCTTATCCACTATGCTGTTCAAGATACCCATGATCATATTGTAAGATAAGGAATTCATATTTTTTATCAAGAAGCAATCTATCCTGATCTCACGTCTCTTGCTTTTCATCATTGCAGAGTCCTCTTGAATCTTATTGAGAATATAAACGAGAAGATTCTGGGGTTTTTTTCTCCTGTGGATGTAGCTCCCAGGTTGTTCCCAAGACTATGACTTGTCCAGGAACCTGACTGCTCTTCAGTCCCTGCTGGAGGTCTGAGGGTGCTTGTGTCAATCAATGCTGTCATTGTCCCCAGGAGAACTAAAACCACCGAGAGAGGTCATGCAAAAGGATGATCCCCTTGAGTTGAGAGCTTCTCTTCAATGACACTCAGCAACCCAAAGATTTCTGAGCCCTGGTGGTACAACAGTTAAGCACTTAACTCCTAACTGAATGATTAGCAACTTAAATCTGCCTAGCAGCTCTATAGGAAAAGACCTGGCAATTCTCTTCGGTGCCGCTGAATCAGTACTGACTCATAGCAATCCTACACCACAGACCATGGTTCCCAAGGCTGTAACCCTTCAGGAAATCAGATATCCAGATCTTTTCTTCCATGTTATGGCTGGTGGGTTCAAAACATTAACTTTTCCATTAGCAGTCAATCACTTAAACAATTGTAAGAACAGGTCTCCTTTCTGTGACGATTACAGCCAAGAAAACCCTATCCGATTACAGCCAAGAAAACCCTATCCGATCCCTAACCCAATTCTATTCTGTCATATGGGTTGGCTATAAGTTGCAGTTGTCTCAGTGGCATGCAATAAGAACAACACAAATTCTCTTTTAAAGCTACTGGTACCTTTAGGCAACCCAATTTAGCTATCTGTGCTGACAGGCTCCTGGAGGGCTGCTGCTAAACTTCATTTCCACTCACTTGATTGGAGAGACATTAGTGCAGTTCATTCATTCATTCAAAAAATATTTATTTATTTACCACCTCTTTCTACTAAACCTGGTTCTGTTAACTAAACAAAATTTTACTCCCATAGTGTTTTTATTAGGGTGGAGGAGAAAAAGACTATAAAATTGTTGTTGTTTTTGCTAAGTGCTGTTGACTCTGTTTCAACTCAGATCAGCCTTGTATAGAGCTTGAAAGGAGTAACTGGTGAGTTTGAACCACTGACCTTGTGGTTCAAATCAGCCTTGTGGTCTAGTGCCACACCAGTAGTAGATGAAAAAATATCAAGGAGAAAAGCACCATTGTATGAGTAGCACTTCAGTGTAAAGAAAACAAAAATCCTCACAACTAGAGAAATAAATAACATCATAATAAATGAAGAAAAGATTGAAGTTGTCAAAGACTTCATTTTGCTTGAGTCTACAATCAACCTTCCTGGAAGCAAGTCAAGAAATCAAACAATGTATTGTGTTAGGCAAATCTGCTGCACAAGAGCTCTTTAAAATGGTCGAGAGCAAAAATGTCAGTTTAAGAACTAAAGTGAGCCTAACCCAAACCATGGTATTTTCAATAGCTTCATATACATGTGAAAGTTGGACAATGAATGAGGAAGATTGTAGCAGCACTGATGCATTTGAATTATGGTGTTGACGAAGAATAGTAAAGGTGCCATGGACTGTCAGAAGAACAAACAAATCTGGGTTGGAAGAAGTACAACCAGAATACTCCTTAGAAGCCAAGATGACCAGACTTCACCTCTCATATTCTGGACATATTATCAGGAGGAACCAGCCCCTAAAGAAGGAAAGTATGCTTGGTAAAGTAGAGGGATAGCAAAAAAGATGAAGCTACCCAACAAGATGGAGTGGCACAGTGGCAGCAGCAATGGGCTCAAGTGCAAGAGCAGTTGTGAGGATGGCATAGGACTGGGCGGTGTTTCATTCTGTTGTACATAGGGTCTCTGTGGGTTGGAAAAGACTAGACAGCACATAACAACACTTACAGCAATAAGTTCCATGAATAAACAAACAAACAAAACTCAGGAAATGGGCCAGAGAAAGAAAAGGTTCTATTTTAGATAGAGAGTGATCTAGAAATATCTTTCTGAAGAGTTTGTTTGTGCAGAAAATCAGGAAAAAAAAAAAATGAGGGACTGAGCCAAACACAATTTGAGAGGAAGAGCAATCCAGGTAGAAAGAATAGTAAATGCAAAGGTCCTGAGGAAGGAAAGTGTTGGTGTTCCTTGGGAAACAGCAAACAGGCCAGTATGCAAAAATGGCATGAGTGAGGCTGAGTAGAGGAGTGCTGAGGGGCAGCATGTTAAATAAGGGTTGTTTTATTAGAAAGCCAAATGCAGTGCATGTGAGAATGCTGCAGCATGCAAAGTTTATGACAGCCTCAACCAATCAGGGATGTACCTCATAGCAAGAAGCATCTCAGAAGCCCAGCTCCAGCATGTGAGGCTTTGATAATTAGTCATAAATATCTATAAACCTAAGATCTGCTGTGATAAGTCCTGTAGCCACCAAAAGACTTCCTGGTTTAGCCATTCACTAATATGTACCATATTAGATATCATGATAGGCCAGCCTCCCACCCTCTGTCGTTTATCAGACTGATACTAAGCCTCAGCCTTTTGAGGGTCTACTATGCACCCTTGTTCTAGAGAGGAACCATCTGCCTCTGTCCACTAGGGCCTCAGGTGTAGTTAGTTGGCCTGGTTAGTGGGCTTAGCTCCAAGTTTCTGTCCCCTTACCCCATCCTCACTCTCCTACTTAGAGTAGCACCTATTGCCTTCTGCTGCTTTGAACTCTCCTTCCTGGTGTGGCTCTGTGGGCTAATGCACTGGACTGCAAAGTCGATTTGAACCACAAGGTCAGTGGTTCAAGCTCACCAGCCACTCCTCAGAAACCCTATATAGGGTTACTATGACTGACTTGACAGCACTTAACAACAACAACAACAATACCTACCCAACCACCACATGTCTGTCAGTTTGCTGTACTGTGGTGGCTTATGTGTTGCTGTGCTGCTTAATACACATCAGTTTTTTCAAATACAAGCAAGTTCACTCATAGTGGACAGACTTCAGCAGAGCTTCCAAACTAATGCAGAGTAGAAAGAAGGACTTTGCAGTCTACTTCTAAAACAACTGGTCAGTGAAAGTTTCCTAAAGATCAGTGGAACATTGTCTGATACAATGCCAGAAGATGAGCCTCACAGGTTGTCAGGAAATCCAAATATGACTTGGGAAGAGCTGCCTCCTCAAAGTAGACTCGACCTTAACAACATGGATGGAGGAAAGCTTTTAGGTCCATCATTTGCTGATGTGCCATGACTAAAAAAAATAATAAACAGCTGCAAACACCCATGAATGCACAAAGCATAACTCTAGAAACACTGGAAGTTGTCAAATATGAAATGAAATGCTTGAATATTGATACCCTAGGCATTAATGAGCTGAAATGCCTGGTATGGACCATTTTGAATCAGACAAAATGGAGAGGAATAGTGTCACATTCATTGTCAAAAAGAACTATGACTATTATTTAAATTTATGCACCAACCACTAATGTCAACAATAAAGAAATGGAAGATTTTTTACTAACTTTTGCAGTTGACTAAATATGTAAGATGCATTGATAATTACTGGGGATTGGAATGTAAAATTTGGAAACAAAGAAGGAGGTCAGTAGTTGGAAAATATGACCTTGGTGATAAAAATGATGCCAGAGATTGCATGATAGAATTTTGTCAGATCCATGACCTATTCATTGGAAATATCTTCTTCCAATAACAAATAAAATACACAGCAATCAAATCGACTACATCTGTAGAAAGATGATGATGAAGAAGCTCAATCAATATCATCTGTCAGGAGCTTGTTTTGGAGCTGACTTTGGAGCAGACCATGAATTACTTATATGCAAATTTATGTTGAAGCTGAAGAAAATTATGAAAAATCTAAAAGCATCCAAGTATGATTTTCAGTAAATCCCACATGAATTTAGAGACCATCTCATGAATAGATTTGATATATTAAACACCAAGGACCAGATATGTTGTAAGATGACATCCAAGGACATCACACACGAAGAAAGCAAAAGTTCATTAAAAAGAAAGAAAAGACCAAAATTGATGTCAGAAAGAGTCTGGAACTTGCTCTTGAAAGTAGATAAAACAAAATGAAGAAATGATGAAGTAAAAGAGCTAGTCAGATTTCAAATGGTGGCTCAAAAAACAAAGTATTCATGTGAAATGTGCCAAGACTTGGAATTAAAAAAATCAGAAGGGAAAACCATGCTCTGTATTTCTCAAATGGAAAGACCTTAAGAAATAATTCATGCCTAAAGTTCAAAACTACCAATGATTCTGCGGGTGAAAAATGATGCTTTCTGCTCACTTAAAGATTTACAGTCTTGGAAACCTTATACAGGGTTGCTATGAGTCAGAACTGATTCCATGGCACATAACCACATTTCATCAGTTGAAATACTGAAGCAGTCACATCAAAAGAAGATAGAGTTACTCTA
>NW_006408642.1:1006162-1012562 GCF_000296735.1 Chrysochloris asiatica
TCTCTGTCTTCCTAGTCTGGTTTAGTCTGAAAGCTCAGCTGAAACCTGTTCACCATAGGTGACCCTGCTAGTATTTTAAATACCAATGGCATAGCTTCCAGAATCACAGCAACACACAGACAACCACAATATGACAAACTGGCAGACAAGTTAGTTATGCTAATTGTTAGATTAGTTATGCTAATTGTTAGAATGTATTTCAAACCACCTGGCATGTTATCAGGTGAGCAATACCTGAGTTACAGGACCAATATATCACAAAAGTGTTCATCTACAATAAAATAATTTTCTTTTCAAAAGTCATTCTTAGGAAGACAAGTCATGTGTATAGCTTATGAATAAACTGAATTACTTAGACATGTTCCATTACCTGTAACTCACCCACACCTATGAAGGCATCTGTCAGTTACCACAGTTAACAGCATTAACTGGTCATCCTGTAGGCTGAGTCTCAGAGAAGGTGATCCAAAGTAATATGGCACCAGCATGGCAAGTGACTTAGTGACATCTGATGCGGCATGAACTAGTTGACCTCAAGTCTATCTTACACTGTGGGATTGTCCGTGGAAAGAACACAATGTACTTGCAGTGACTCAGTAGTCAATGGCTGTCTTGATCTTGTATCGCATTTCAGAAATGAAGATTTTCATAATGAATCCAGTTTCCATTAAACCGATTTAGCAATGGTTGTGATTTGTGGAAGAAGATCTGAAACAAGTAGCCCCAGATAGGCTGGAAGCTCCTGTCTTGTGTCTGAAGACCGCTCACTGTGGATCATGAAGACTGTCTTTGGTGTTGTGAACAGCAGCTGGTTCAACCAGGTAACTTTAGAAGATACATTGACACCAGATGTTCTAAAATTCAGAACATAAGCATTAATTTCTCAAAACCCTTTTTTAGTAGTTGAAGGGTCACAAATTATTCATATCCAACTTAAACAGCTGATTCCAGTTGTGAAATTTAAGTCTCTGAGCAGTGACTGATGGTGTACCTTCAGTGATCCCATAAGTTCAGCTATCTTATTTAAAGCCTGGACTTCGAGAAATTCTAATATGGCATATGTTTATGTTCCAGTGAACAGCAGTGTAAGCAATGTGGGGTACTAAGGGTAGCAATAATTTACATTCCAGTGTCTCAGCTGCCCATCCCTCTCTCTTTCAAATCCTAAAAGTTGCTGGGCGTTTCCAAGAAGTCTCACAAATACTCAAAAAGTGTTGTCTTTTCCTCATCTCTGTATCTATCATTAATGCTCTTAGATTGTCTCTCTTCCAAGAGGACTCAGTTGTCTTAGTTTGGGTTCTTCCAGAAGCAAACCCCAAAACTAGGATTCAAGCACAATTTCTGTATTTGCTATATGATCCCAGAAGTGAAGACCTGAGCAGCACAGGGAAGGAAGCAAACATATTGATCTCGGTTTTCCTTTCACAAATAACATACTTCTTTATTACTGTAGCTTTATAGCTAAGTCTCAAAGCTGATAGTGTGAATCTTCCACTTTTGTTCTTCTTTTGGATTTTTGTATATTGCCCTGCAATATTGCTAGAACCACCAGTATAATCATAAATAGGAGTAGTGAGAACAGACATGTTTGCTTTATTCCACTCTTAGGGGAAAAACATGTAGTCTTTACCAACATGTACAACATTAGCTGTAGGTTTTTGACAGATGTCTATTATAAGCTTGAGAAAGTTTCCATGAATTCCTGCTTTGCTCCTTTGCTGAGAGCTTTTACCTGTGAATCAATATTGAATTGGGTTAAATGTTTTTACTGCATCTATAGGAGTCCTAAGGAGCTCTGGTAGCATAGTAACAGGCTGCTAATCTCACAGTAATCAGTTGGAAACTACCAGCTGTTGGGCAGGAGAAAGATGAGGCTTTCTGTTCTGATAAAGATTTACAGCCTCGGAAACCCTGTACAGGGTTGCTATGAGTTAGACCGACTCCATAGCACATAACAACAACAACAACAACATACAAGTCCTGGTGTGGTGCTATAGGCTAATGCACTGGACCACAAGGTTTGTTTGAACCATAAGGTGGGTGGTTCGAATTCACCAAATGCTCCTCAGAAACCCTACACAGGGTTGCTATGAGTCAGAACCAACGCAAAGGCACTTTAGCAATAATAGAGATCATACCTTTTTATTTTTAAATTTAGTCTGTCAGTTTGATGAATTACCATGATTGATTTTAAATGTTGAACCTACTTTGTATTTCTGGGATTAACTTCACTTAGTCATGATGTATGACTTTTACATATTGCAAGGAGTCTGGTGTGGTGCTATGGGTTAATGTGCCAGACTGCAAAGTCGTTTGAATCGCAAGGTCAGCGGTTCAAGCTCACTAGTCGCTCCTTGGAAACCCTATACAGGGTTGCTATGGGTTGGAATCAACTCGACGGCATTTAACAACAGCAACAAATTCATTTTGCTAATATTTTATTGAAGATATGTATAAGAACTATGTTCCTGAGGTATACTGGCCTATATTATTTTTTCTTGAAAAATATTTGGTTTAGTATTAAGGTAATGCTGACCCCATAATATGAGTTGGGAAGTCTTCAGTCCTCTATATTCTGGAAGCATTTGTTTCTAATTGGTATTATTTCTTCTTTAAATGTTTGGTAGCATTCACAAGTTAAGTCATCTAGACCTAATGTGTTCTTTTTTGGAAGGCCTTTTATTACTAATTCAATTTCTTAAAAAAAAAAAAATACAGGGCTATATAGGTTATCTATTTCTTTGTAAGCATTGGCACTTTGTGTCATTCAAGGAATTTATGTCATCGAAGTTGTCAAATTTCTGGTCATAGAGTTATTCGTTGTATTCCCTTTATTATCCTTTAAATGTTTGCACATACAGTCTGTAGTATATATCCTCTTGTGCCTGATACTTGCAATGTATTTAGTTGTGGGTTTTTTGCCACTTGGTCAATTAGGCTAGATGTTTATCAAGCTTTATGAATCTTTTCAATGAATAAGTTTTTGGTTTCATTGATTTTCTCTTTCTTTTTGTTTTTGTGTTCTCAATTTCATTGATTATATTTCTTACCTTTCTTATTTCTCTTTTGTTTGCTTTGAGTTTGTCTTGCTCTACTTTTTAGAGCTTCAAGTAGTGAAAACTTAGACCTTCACCATCTTCAGATTGTTCTGTTTGTGTCTGAAAATATATGAGTTCTTTGTACCATTTTAGATGTCGAAAGTTTCCCTCCTAACCTCATTGTATCTAAGATGCTAACATATGACATAGGTTTTAGCAACCACACGGGTCCATTCAAGACTTCTGTTCATAGACGAGCAATGTGAAGGATTGGGTGTTGGTAGGGGAAGGTCCAGCATCACAGAAGTTGCAGAGACAGAGCTTCTGTCATACAGTACCTAACTTCACTAGTGCAAGTTTGCAGAGTCATAAAATGTGCGCAGCTTGGGCATCTTAGCCAGAACAGCCTCCAGGGTTGAATTTGCTATTGTTGTAGCATTGTACAAATAATTTTGTTCCTTTACCCTTACTGAAGACTCTGTGATTCCCTTTCCTGCTTAGACATTCTAGCTTATATTTTGTTGGCAACTAATAACCCCTACCAATAGAGCCATCTTTTCAATTTTTTGAATTCTCTGTGTAACACAAGTCATCTTCGTTGTTTGGCTATGATTGCAGTCTAGTATGACTCCATGTACATTTGCCATTTGTATATTTGCATATTTCTTGTCCATTCCTTCCATCATATTATCTTTTCCCTATAGATTTTGAAGGTACATACACACATTCTACAAAGATTAAATACATTGCAAATATTTTTACTAGCCTGTCTCTGAAGTTTGGTTATAGTATTGTTTCATTGTTTCTCAAAAGTTTTTCATTTTTAAAAGTGAAACTTGTCCATATTCTCCTGGTAGGGTTTTTTTGGGGTGTGTTTATTGCTTAGGAAGCCCTGCATCCAAACATTTTCTTTAAAAAACATAACGATCCTGTGTTTTCTTCTAATATCTTTATGTTTGTTATTAGACTGAGTTTCTTAATCATCTTCAAGTATATTTGTAAGTAGGGATAAAATATCATTTTTTTCTAAAACCTTTTATTGAATGGTCCAAACTTACCTCCATTTTTCAGCAACTCCCATTATGGAAAGATTCAAATATGGGTGTACATCATATTCCGTGAGTCCCTGAAGGTTCAGTATTTGTAAAGTATCTTAAAATGCCCTTCATATGTAATTGCTAAACATATTAAGTTGCGACTTCCATTGTGTGATTACTTGTTCATCTCTGCAGTTTCCAGTCTAAGACAGGCTAGGAAGGAAGGCTTGAACTACATCCAAAAAGCAGCCAATGAAAACCCTATGGATCACAGCAATCAGATCCACAGTCAATCCTGGGGATGGTGCTGATGCCCAACCAGGCAACAATTTCTTCTACTCTGCAAGATGCCGCCTTGAGTCAGGGACCCACTCAGCAGCAGCCAACATTTTTTACCTTGAATAACAAACAATGGCATGCAAGGTTGTTGCACCATTTCAGCATTGGAAGTGAGCAGTGGTTGATTTGATACAGTTACTTTGTATCCTTTCCTTAGCTGAGCTGTCTAGTCTCACATATTCTTGGAGGCCTTGCCCTTTAATTGGGCAGGCTCTCATTTCAGGAGATTTCTGCTTCAGCTCTTAGTGTATTCAGCATATGCATGGAGCATTTACATAAAAGGAGCTGGAAATGTGTCCTTAGCTGCCATTAGGAGATGCAGAGTAGGGAAATATAGAGGGCTCAGCAAATTCCTATTCATTTCGCCCATGTGGAATTTTAAGAGTGAAAAATAAAAGACTTAGAAAATGTCACAGTGATCCAGGTGGCAGAGAAGAGCAAGCACTGTACTGAGCAGAGTTCCTCCTGGCAAGGGTGAAGAACAGCAAGGAATGCCTTTCCAGCTGGAGCCAACTGCACCTGCTGTATCTGGGGTCAGCCTGCTTGAGGCAATGCCTCATAGGATTTACCCAGGGAATTCCTGGTCATTTCCACCCACTTCAGCAAGCAGTGACTGGCTTTCCATGCTAATGGCATTTGTGTTTGCATTTGCATTTATAATAGACTGTCAATTTACCTAGGCTTCTTGAAGAGTCCTCAGCAATTAATGTCTTTTTAGGAATGCAAATGAAATTTTATTAATCTAGTGTGTGTTGTTTGCTTTGTTTATTATAGTTTTAAATATATGTATCAGGTTGACTATCAGGAGGCAATGAGTTCAGTACTAAGTAAAAGCATATAGGAAAGAAAGAGACTTCTGGCAAGATGGTGGACAGGAAGACATGCTACAGAGACCCTCTACAACAAAGATATGGGTGACATAATAAAACAGGCACAGGGGACAATCCTGAAATCCTGAGCTTCAGAAAAAAGGTTAGAGAAGTGGACTGGATACCTACTAGGAGGAGAAGTTAAGAACAGGCAGTGAAAGAAGGAGACTGGCTGGTGAACGGACTACCAGCCAGATGTGACGCAACCTTCTCAAACTTTTGCAAGCAGTTTTGGAGAGATAGACAGACTGTAGTCTTATGGCACAGATTCATATGGGTAATGAAAAAGTTGTGATTTCTTCTTGTTCTCCACACTCCCTGGGATAACAGAGGTGAGATCAGTCCCCATCCTCTTCTAACCCCAGCATAGTCCCTGCTCTCTGGGAGTTCGGAGCCACCAAGTTTGCATCAGTGTGATTTGGGTTACTGCTGCGCTGCCTTGCTGCCTGGATGCAGGTGGGTTCTGTTCCAGATCTACAAAAACCATAGAGCCTCTAGGACAGAATTCAACTAGCAGGATCCTTCATCATCAGTCACCCAGCTCACAGCTCCCTTTTGGATCTGACAGACACTGAAATTAACAACATGAAGGACCTCCACAAACTACTTTCAGATTGGGTGCCCAGAACATAGACAAAATCTAGATCTATAGGAACTCCATCTAGGTCTGGAAACGCAACCGTAAAATCCCTCCTCCAGCCCTGTCATGAGTTACTTAGCTGGCAAAAGACCCCCAGAGTTTTCTTCTCTCTGGCTTCAACAACTCCACTGTTTTTTTTTGTTGTTGTTGTTTGTTTGTTTATTTTTCCTTTCATTGTTTCATTGTTTTTGCTGCTTATTCTTCCTTCTAATTCTCCTTTCTCTTCCCTTGATTTTTATCCTTTCTATCTTTGCTTTTGTTTTCTCTTTTTTTCCTGTTTCACATTTCTACCCTCTTCTCCTTCTTTTTTCCCCTCTTAATTTTTCTTTACTACTCTTTCTCTTTTCATCTTTACTCACTGTTTTTTTAAATTGTATTTTTCCTGTTCCCTTGATTTTTCTCATGTACAGTTCTGTTTTCCTGTCCCTTTTTTTTCTTTTTAGTTATATTCTCTTTTTATTGTTTCTGCCTATTTTT
>NW_006408642.1:1012662-1014817 GCF_000296735.1 Chrysochloris asiatica
TTTTTTATTATTATTATTTTTTAATGTTGTTTTCTTGTTTTGTTTTTCTGTGTGTGCTTTCTCCTCTTGCACCACCCAATGGGAGACAATAACCATTTCCATACAGCTCAACCAAAACCATACCCTCTACAGTATCAACCAGTGGACAAGAATCAATACCAGCTCCTATATGACCTAACCAACAACAGACAGCAGCCAACAATAGCCAAACCCACCCTAAACTGAGCTGCATGAATGATGGATGGAAAACAAAGTGCATGCTTCCATTCTCAAGCCACATCTATCAGGAGGCAGTTGATGAGAGCAGAAAATACACCAACATACAATCATCAAATAATACAAATACAATCACACCACATGTCTCAGAGACAACAGACAATTTTAGCTCATATTAAGACACCAGAGAGAGTAGCTAAAATGATTGACCAAGATGCAGAGCCAGAAGACATCTTTGAGGAAGAAAAGGTAATGGAACTACCTGAGAAAGAATTCAAAGAATGATATTTAGGTATCTTCGGTGGACTGAAAGAAAGATTGAGGAAAGCAAGGATAATGTCTTTAGAAGAATTTAAGAAAACACTACAAGAACAATCAAAACAAATGTAAATTTTGAAATAATACAAAACCTGCAACAGAAATCCAGATTAGTACTAAAATTTCAAAAATTAACAATATACTGAAAGATCAAAGGAGTAGATTTGAATCAATGAAAGCTCAAATTAGTAACCCTGAAAATAAATCTCTCAATACTAGTAAGCTAAAAAAAAAAAATCAGAAGAACGTCTGAGAGTTATGTGGAACACCATGAAGTAGAATAATTTATGGATGACCAGAATTAAAAATAGGAAGAGAACATACAAAGACAGAGGGAATTGTCAAAGAGCTTCTGGAAAAACTTCCCTAACCATTCAAGAGCTCTGGTAGCATAGTGGTTACAAATTGGGCTGCTAACCTCAAGGTTGGCAGTTTGAAACTACCAGCCATTACATGGGAGAAAGATGAGGCTTTCTGCTCCCATAAAGATTTACAGCCTCAGAAACCCTGTGCAGTACTATGAGTCAGAACCAACTCCACGGTATTTAACAACAACCATTCAAGAAGCCCAAATAGGATATATCCCAAGAGAAAACCCCCAAGACATATCACAATCTAACTTTCCAAAACCAAAGACAAGGAAAGAATCCTGTGAGCAGCTCAGGAAAAATATAAAGTGGCTGACAAAGAAGAACCAATAAGACTGAGCTCTGATATCTCAGCAGAAATCATGCAGGCAAAAAGGCAATGAGATGACATATGCAAAGCTCTGAAATAAAAAAAAAAATGCCAACCAAGAATCATACATCCAGCAAAGCTAGCCCTCAAATATGATGGCAAAATTAAGATATTTCCAAATACATTGAAATAAAAGGAATTTGTAATAACCAGACCAACTTTACAAAAAATATAAAAACAGCAGACAAAACCTCAGATAACATGCATGACAGTACCACCTAGAACTCAATCCAGATGCACAGGTAGCTAAAGAATAACATTAGTTATGGTGTGGCACTGTAGGGTTAGCACCGGACCACAAGGTCAGTTTGAACCACAAGATCAGTAATTCAAACCCACCAGCCAGTCACTCTTTGGAACTCCTATACAGGGCCACTGTGAGTCAGAACTGACTCAGTGACACTTAACAACAACAACAATAACAAAGTGAAACAAACTTACAAGACTGAAAATAGAGAGCCAGAGATATCAATTTATAATGAAGTAAACTACAATGTAAAACGAGGAATATTGCAAATGGTGAGGAATTCAAGTATATTTCAAGATATAACAGAATGTTTTAAATGGGGAAAAATTAATGGATAAAGGGTAACCTTAAAGAAAAGTAATAACCTTCACATCAAAATAAAGAGGAAAAATCAGAATATTTAGTTAACAGTAAAATAACAGAAATGATGAAAATGAAAAGAAAAGAGACAAAATGAACTCAGTGCAGAAATTTATGTGGAACAAAGTAACCAGTAGCACAGCAAAATGATAGCAATCAATTCATACCTATCACATAATTACACTGGATGTAAATGGATAAACCAGTCAAGAGATTGTAGAATGGATAAGAAAACAAGATCCTTCAACATACTGTATGCAACAGACACACCTTACA
>NW_006408642.1:1017407-1021541 GCF_000296735.1 Chrysochloris asiatica
GCACAAGCAGAATGCGGGACCTTATCCAGAGAAACAGTGACACCAGAGACATAGGCAGAGATGGGGACGTGGAGAGAAAGAGCAGCTGAGGACTCTAGATTCATGGGAAAAGAGGGACTGAGAGCTGGTGGCCATGAGGCAGACTTGCAGAATGTGCCCTTTGGAGGTGTAAATTACTATATATGCCTCAGGTTTTTGGTTTTGTTTCTTTAAAGCTAGAGAGAAATACTGTTAACTGATGGTTCATGGAGGGGATTATAATCACTGTAATGAAACAAGGTGTGTGATTTGTTGAATGTAAAACTGATCTGCCCTGTAAACTTTCACTCAATCCACAATAAAACCCTTAAAAAAATTGTATCATTTATTCAAAAGTACTTTAAGGGCCATTAAAAAATGAGAAATATATATTCCATGCTTAAGTTTTTAATCACTTTCTTCATTCTAAATTCACAATAATGAGAACAACATCATGTTTATTTCCTAGACACAAGTCTCAATTTGGCTAAAATGAACTATCTCCTATAAAGAAACCAAAAGGTCCTGTTCCCTCCAAACTACAAATTACATGGCTATAAAATAAAGGGGAGAAACATTTAAGAGTAAGGTCTAAGCACACAACTCAGATACACTTCTGGACTCAGATGTACCCTTAGAGAACTGCAAAAACAAAAACAAAAAAATGCTAATTACAGTACATGTAAACATCTATTTAAATCAGTAAAAGGCCAACATAAAATGATAGGATAGTATTATTATAAAGTTGTCTCCAGTCAGGAACAGCCCTTGTTGATGTACTCACAAAGCTAAATCTTTTGGCTGGGGAAAAAAAAAGACTATTTAAAAAAACAAAACAAAACTGAAAACAATTCTGAAAATCAAATCACACCAAAAATTGGCAATTTTTTCTAAATTGAAGATTTTATTTGAGAAAAGACGGGAAATATAAGTAACCAGCAAATTACAGAAAGGATTAGTTTTGGGTTAAAGTGATTTTAATAAAACCTCTTCTGCATCTGTTTCCTTAAAACATTAAGCTTTAGTAATAATACAAGTGCCCTACAGCTGTGATCTAAAATTTTAGTTTAGAAATCTAATAACTGACCACATAGTAAATCTCTACAGATGTGTCGAAAAGCAAATGCCAAGACATTATAAATACAGGAATAATGTTTTATAGGTTTCCCAAAGGTTTCAAAATAACATGAGGTATACACAGTATTCTTAAATTCCATATGACAATCATTTCATTCTTTAATCTCAGTACTTAACAAAATTATACACTGAGAGAAAAGTCAGCAATAAAAAAAAATAAATAAAAGGAACACACTAAAATAGATGTGCCTGGCATTCAAAGTAATGATAACTGTGGGACAATGGGAAAATGAGTGGATAGTGAAATTAAAGCTAAGGGTGAGAGTCAGGAAGGAAGTATAATGCTGATACAAAAAGTAAAATTGCAAAAGAAACATTTCAGTTATACCAAATCATACAATACTGCTAAACTGCAAGAAAAATACTTATAAAATTAGGTATTTTTCTATTAACAACTATGATATTTTCATTAGAAACTATTGAGAATGTCAAGCTCACCAAGTGTTTATCTTTCAACTTATAGACAACTCGTTTGATTTCTTCACTGCAGCTTCCTTGAGTAGTAAACGTGAATTCAAACAAAATGAAGTCTTTGAAAACGTCGGTCTTTCCTCCACTTATTATGATGTTGTTTTTTGGTCCAGTTGTGAGGATTTTTGTTTTCTTTACACTGAGATGCAATCCATACCGAAGGCTGTGCTCTTTGATCTTCATCAGTAAGCATTTTAAGTCCTCTTCACTTTCAGCAAGCAAGTTTGTATGCTCTGCATATCGTGGGTTGTTAATGAGTCTCCCTCCAATCCTGATGCCATGTTCTTCTTCCTATAATCCAGTTTCTCAGGTTATTTGCTCAGCATGCAGATTGAATAGGTATGGGGAAAGAATACAGCCCTAGTGCCCACCTTTCTTATTTTAAGCCATAAAGTATCCCCTTGTTCTGTTTGAATGGACTGCTTCTTGGTCTATATACAAGTTACATGTGAGCACAATTAAATATTCTGGAATACTCATTCTTCACTATGTTATTCAGAGTTTTTCATGATCCACACAATCAAAGCATTTGTAGTCAATAAAGTACAAGTAAACATCTTTCTGGTATTCTCTGCTTTCAGCCAAGATTCATCTGATGTCAGCACTGAATTCAAACTCAGGTCTTACTGAAAGTTCTTCTACTTTTGTACACTTAGGAATACAGGATTATATTTCAAACCCACAGTTTTCAGTATTTCCTGTCTCGCCATCATTCACATTTCAGGTTCACCTATCTGTAAAGACCCCAGATTTCTTACAGGGTTTCTCCACCAGGAAGGTAGCAAAGAGGCCATGCCTCCACACCCAATCCTCTGCAGGGAATTCAGTCATTTAGAAAAGGGTGACATGCCTGGTTTGAAAGAGGTTCCTCAGAAATTCTGAAACACCCTCTGGGCCTCTTGAGAATCACTGATTGAATTAAAACAATAGATCTTAGCCTTGTTATGCCATTTTCTTCCTGCTGACACCACTGCTATTTCTATCCCCAGGGACAAATTTGGACTTAACATTTGGCCCCTAATTTTTTTTTTTTTTTTCCTTTCTTGGTGCTTTATGTAAGGAGAATTGATTAGAGGACTGAATTTTCCACCTGGCTTACACCATGTGGAGGTGTAGAGACATGAGAAGAGGCCGGGGGCTCTGGCCTCCTAGGAACAGAGTGAAGAATGGAAAGCCTAGGAAGTAGTGGGAGCCAGGAACTGGAAAGGAATGCTTCTGTGTCTCCACAAACCAGAGGATTCTCCCATAATGACAGAAAGGACACCATAGTAGATGACAGTGGTGTTCTATTCTCATCCCCTTGGTCCACTTGGAGGTTGTGTGCTAGCTGATGCCCAAGCTTCCTGAACTTCTCTGTCTGAGGGTATTCTCTGGTTTCCTAGCCCTCATATATGTCAGACTGGAGGAGGTGGGGAATAAAACGCTTTAGAAAGTCCCCCAATAGCTTATAAAGAGTTAGTGAATAAAAACTCAAGTTTCCTTATACTTTCGTGACAAATTCTGAGGTACGTTCTGCATTATTTCTCAGAGGGCCTCAGCGAGGTAGAGCCCTAGTTACCCACAGAGCTGTTGTCCTCTTTAACATCCCTGAACTCGCTTCTTTCCCCTCTTTGTTTTACCTCCTCCCCACTACCCTACTAGTGCTTTCCTAGGATCACTTGCCAAATATACTAACTGCACCCAAGCCCTTGTCTTGGGCTCTGCTCTGGGGACACCCAAATGGAAAAGAGACACCCAAGTAAATATTATCAGTACAAGCTCTTTCTCAGTCTCAGTACCACACACCTACAAGACAACCTCATTATACTTTGAACCACACACTGTATTTGGCCACAGACTTGCTCTTCCTCCTCCTTTGCTAAGTGAGGCAATGGCTTAGGGATTGTTTCTAGGGTATCCCCTTCCCTTGACTTCAGGAATTAAACCAAGTGACCTAATTTGGGCACAATAAAAACCAGTATCAAGCTTTTTGGTCACTTACTAAGAGAAGAGCTCATCTTTGCAGTCTTGAGAAATGCTGGCTACCATTTGAGTGGAAAAGGTTATGTGCCGTGGAGTCGGTTCCGACTCACAATGACCCTATACAGGGTTTCTGAGGCTGTAAATCTTTACGGGAGCAGAAAGCCTCATCTTTCTTCCGCGGAACAGCTGGTAGTTTCGAAATGCTGACCTAGAGGTTCACAGCCCGATTCAAAAGCTACAAGGTTGTTGTTGTTGTTATTGTTAAGTGCCGTCGAGTCGGTTCCGACCCATAGCGACCCTGCATAGGGTTTCCAAGTGAGCTTGAACCACCTAGCTTGTAGTTCAAACAGCTTTGCAGTCTGGCACATTAACTCACAGCGTCACAACAAGACTCCACGGTAAAACTTGCTAAAAATGAAGATGAGATTGAGCACTTAATGATTTGCACCACCATATCTTATCTGCAAGGTCTCACCCCTCATGCACTGTCATTTCCAACTGCCTGAAGGAGCTCTGGTAGCGTAGTGGTTACGAATCGGGCTGCGA
>NW_006408642.1:1021964-1035666 GCF_000296735.1 Chrysochloris asiatica
TTGTTTTTTTTTTATTTTTTTATTTATTTTAATTGACTTTGTGTGGGTGTGTGTAGTTTAAGAAGGAAGATCTACCCCTAAGATTCTAACTCAAACAGATGCTTGTACACTAATGTTCATTGCAGCCTTATTCACAATAACCAAAAGGTGGAAACAACCTAAATTCCCACCAATGGGTGACTGGGTAAACAAAATGTGTGTATGCGTATGGAATACTACTCAGTTGGTAAGATAACAAATTTTAATTTAAGTTCCAATATGGATGGAGCTTAAAGAACATTATGTTGGCTTAACACTAAATTAGTCACAGATCTCACTTATATGTATATAAAAAGAAAAGACAAGGACATGCATAGAGACCAAAGTTTATTTGTGGTGACCAGAGGCAGGGGGGCGGGGCTTACGTTTATAGAGTACTACGTTTCATTTTACAGTGATGGAAAAATCACACTGATTAAGGGAAGCATTGCACAGCAATTTTTGCAGCTGCAGTCAATAAATTACACACCTGTAAAAAGATAAATTGGCAAATGTTGTGTGATTAGTATATTGTCAGCAACAACAAAAGAGTAGCTGGTAAGGTTGATTATATACAGTCTAAAAACCTCATAGACTTTGGTTCCTTGTTTGGGAGGCTTAGGGGACTTGATTCATCAGACATTCCAGTTATTTTGGCATAATAACATACTTAGTACTTCTTCCCTACCTCTCAGTTAATTGTGTAGTGCCTGGGGTCTAAAAAACTTGCAAGCAACCATGCAAGATACAAAATAATCAGTCTCTATTTGCCAGCATTCTTCTGTCAGTTTTCCTACTATGGTGGCTTGCAAGTTGCTGTGATGCTGGAAGCTATGACACCACTATTTTAAATATAAGCAGGGTCACCTGTGATGAATAGGTTTCAGCTGAGCTTGCACACTAAGCCAGACTAAAAAGAAGGCAAGGCGGACTACCTCTGAATATTGAACCACTGAATATAAATATCAGTGAAACACTGTCAGATGGCACCAAAATACTGAAAATTGCAACATTATGAATAGCACCAGAATATTTTCAGATATAGTGCTGGAAGGTGAGTCCCACAGGTTGGAAATCACTCAGAATACAACAGGGGAAGATCTGGTTCCTCAAAGACGAGTTGGCCATGATGATGCAAATGGAGTAAAGCTTTTGGGACCTTCATTTGATGACGGGGCACATCTCAAAAGAAGGAGAAACAGCTGTAAACATCCATTAATAATAAAAACATAGGGTGTACAATATATGACTCTAAAAAAATTGGAAGTTGTCAAAAGTGAAATGGAACATATAAAGATCGATATCCTAGGCACGAATAAGTTAAAATGGACTGGCATTAGTCATTTTGAATCTAACAATCATGCGGTTTATTATGCCCAGAATGACAAATTGAAGCAGAATGGCTTTGCATCTATCATCAAAAAGAATATTTCAAGATTTATCTTGAAGTATAATGTTGTATGTGATAGGACAATAGCCATGCACCTACAAGGAAGACCATTATTATTAGTGATTATCTGTGTCCTTGATACTTACTTGAGTATGTGTTTTGGTATTTTTTATGCTTTCTGATTGCTTCCAGGGAGATGTGATCAGGATATGGGCTTTCCTTTTCACTCTTCTTATTGCTTAACTCAGAGTAACTTTCACAGGTGTTATCTGCCTCCCTGGTATATGGCAGTTGGTATTGGTTTTTGCCTGGATTATGGTATTTTATAGAGTGTGATTTAGCTTGACTATACGGCAGCAGTTGCTGTCTCTTTTTGGTTAAATAAGGAGAGAAAGAGTCCCCCAAAGGTAGAAGGGGGAGCATAAAACATCAACAGCAAAACAAAACAAAAAAAAACAATAAAACAACAACAACATCAAAATATTAGACTTGATACTGTAGTCTATGATTGCAGAAAGGGAGAGGAGGGAGAGAAGGGAAAAAAAATTGTAGCCTAATATGAGTATGATTTTAATATCCTCTTTCAGCTTCTTGCCTTCAAAGCTGTTTGATAGATATCAAGATGCCACTATTGGTTGTTATGCTATACCTCAGGATTTAATTTCATTTTCAGCCTGTTTTGTTTTTAAACTCTCTTTCCCTCTCCAAAACCTTTGTTCTGGCTTTTTCCGTATTTAAAAAAAAAAAAAAAACAACAGTTCAGGGCCAGCTCTTGGGCTGAGAGTATCTGTGCGCATGCGTGGCAGAAGAACCCACCAGTGGTGATTATATGTGGTATCCGCTCCCTCAGGCACCCCCTCTAGTCACCAGAATGGACGTGCTGCGCAAACAGTGGGGGCTCCAATGAACAGAAACCAAAAAAAGAGAGAAAATCAGAACAAAGCAAAACCGACAAAGCATATTGTCCACCTTTGCGCCAAGGTTCCCGCAGCGTTTTTCTGTGGTATGTGTGCTCTCCGGCTTCGTCCTGCCGTTTGGTCTCGCCCAAGTTGCCGGCTCCAGGTGGCTGGAGCCCGGCAGATTCGAAAGTACATGATTTCTTCCTTCCGCTTCAATTTCTACTAGCTATAAGCCTTCAAACTTTAAAAATATTTCTAACTATGTGGTTCCGAGTTTTGGAGCTCTGCCCTGAATCTGCTTTGCCTGGTATTCTGTGGTATGGCTGACGGCGAACTTCACTGCACCTCCACCCTAGCTGCCATCGCCATCAAGCTCCCAAGACTACATTTTTATGGGAACAAAAAGCCTCATCTCTCTCTCCCTCTTGCAAGTAAGAAGCTCTTCTGAGGTACCTACAAATTCCATTTAAAGACACATTTAGGAATTGTAACCCAAGGACTATCTATACCTATGTTGTTGTTGTTGTTAAGTGCCGTCGAGTCGGTTCCGACCCATAGCGACCCTGTACAGGGTTTCCAAGGGTGTAAATCCTTACGGGAGTAGAAAGCCTCATCTTTCTCCCGTGGAGCAGCTGGTAGTTTCGAACCGCTGACCTTAAGGTTCGCAGCCCGATTCGTAACCACTACGCTACCAGATCTATACCTATACTGCCACTTAAAATTTTCATTTACAATATGATCATAGCCTTAACTTTCCCAGAGTTCTCTCCATCTTCCCTCCAGCTCCACATACAAACCACAGTGTGCTTCTTGCTGATCCATGGAACCCTTCATGCCCTTTGTAGTCAAGTGACCTCTGGTGTCCTGACTCATCTCACCCCCATTTCTGTTTGAACAAATGTCATCCATTTCTCAGAGTCCTGTTCTGAAGCCATTTTGCTGCCTCCTGCTAAAATAAAACCGCTTCCGTTTTTTGGTTAGATATTGTTCCTCTCTCATGGCACATCCATGTTCTCCTGTATGCGTGCAACAAGAAGAAAACTGTGTTCTTTGAAATACCAACTGTCTTAAACTGGACTGGGGACCAGGGTTCTGGGATATGCTGCTCAGGTTTTCTTTCTTGAACAGGGTGCCAAGCACACACAGGTGTGTTCACTTTGTGAAACTCTATCAAACAGTATGCTTCTGATGTGCATACTGTCTTTATCTTTTATACACCAATAAAATTGTTTATCTGAAAATAAAACATCAACTGCAGTCTAAAGTCCTGGTGGCACACAAAATGTGCTTTGTCCCCCCAACCCCCCCACCCCTGAAAACTGTGATTCGGAGTGCCTGGGTGTTATAAACAGTGAAACAGTAGGCTACTGATGGAAAGCCTGACATTTGGAATCCACCCAGAGATGCCTCAGAAAAAATGCCTATTAATCTGCTACCAAAAGGCCATAGCCATGAAAATCCTATGGAACAGTTCTACTCTGCATGCATGGGGGTCATGGCGAGTCTGAAAGGACACTCAGTAGCAACTGGAATGAAACACTTGGCCGTGAAACTTTGGAGTAAAGAGCTACTGATGACTGACTGATTCAACATAAAAGAATTGTTGTTTCTCAGAGTGGAGAAAGGGTGTGAGAAGGATAGACAAGGTGGGAGACAAGGGAATTAGCCACACACCCATAATTCAACCTCCCGCTCTGTGACTACTGACTTCCAAGGCGTCTGTCAAGCTCACAAAATGTTTGGCAAGTGTGAATTGTTTCTGGGCTGCAGTGAAGTGATTTAATTCCATATCTCCACCAATAGAAAGAAATGCTGATGAAGGTAAAGAGTCTCGAGAGAGGGTGTGCTGTGATTCTCGGAGTTACCCCTGGGAGGAAATTGGACACTCAAGGTCAAGAAATTGGATGTCAAAGGTAAGTGTCTGAATCGCAGGAATGGGATAGAGTTTTCTCAGAGCAAGAGGTAGGTCTTTTATTGGTCATAGGTTTCTTGAGGTGGAGGGCACGAATTGGATGGTGGTGGTGATGGTTATGTGCTGTGGAGTCAGTTCCGACTCATAGCGACCCTGTACAGGGTTCAGAGGCTGTAAATCTTTACGGGAGCAGAACGCCTCATCTTTCTCCTGTGCAACAGCTGGTAGTTTCGAACTGCTGACCTTAAGGTTCGAAGCCCAATTCGTAACCACTACGCTACCAGTGCTCTTAAGAATTGGATAGAGACAGATAAAACAATGTTAAGTGCCATTGATTTGGTTTTGATTCATAGCAACTCATGGTCCTTGTACAGGGCTTAAAGGAGTGGCTGGTGAGTTTTAACTGCCGACCTTGTGGTTAGCAGTCCAATGATTTTCCTACAGTGCCACACCATAACTCCAGAGATAGATAGATACCAAAAATTCTGTTGCCATCAAATCAATTCTAACTCATACTGACCCTATAGGATAAGTAGAACTGTACCATTGGGTTCCCTAGACTATAATCTTTACAGAAGCAGACTGTGCTATCTTTCTCCCATTAAATGGTTGGTAGGTTTGAACCACTGACCTTTTGGTTAGCAGTCAAGTGCCTTAATCACAGTTGTTAAAACGCTTGACTGCTAATAGATGGTAGATAGATTAGATTAGATTAGATTGACAGATAGATAGACTTTCATACCTGACCTCTTTCCTCATTTCTAAGCTTAAAGAGGAATCCTTGTGTGGCGCTCTAGGGTAAGCACAAGGTCTGTGGTTCAAGCTCACCATCTGCTCATTGGAGGGTCTCTATGAATTGGAAGCGCTCAGTATTTTAGGAGGGGGGGTCATGAATTAATGGAAACTGGAAGAAGATGAAAGAATTGGGTCTTTTGGGTGGTCGGGAACTCCTGAACTATAAAAGCAACCTAACAGTCTAAACTACAGAGAATTTCTAGTTGGAGAGTTGGGTTGAAATCTCAAATGTACCCTTACTAGTTGTGTGACTTTAAGTTCTAGTCAGTAGTGAGCACTTACAGTTAGCATTTTATGCAGTTAAGCATTCCCTGGGAGTTTTTCAAAATGCAGATTCTGGTTCCACAGAGTCAGAACAAGGTCTGAGATTCTGCACTTCTTATAAATTCTCAGTTGATGCAGATGCTTCTGTTGCGTGGACCAAGACTATAGATGCTTGTTAAATTAACAAAAGATAAATGAATGAATGAGCAAATTAGTATATTAAATTCCGTCTATGTATATCATCATCCTAGACTCTTTCATCTACTAAGAGACTCTCACCTGTGTGCCCCTCCCAGGAAATTGCAGCCTGTTATTTAGAGCCAGCTGCCTGACAGAAAGCCAGGAGCTAGCTTCAGTCACGTGGCCTGTCTCTGCTTTTGAGCAGCAGCTGCCTACCCTTCGGCTCCCCCAGCCCCAGCCTGTGCCCTATAACTCACCAGGTAACATTTGATGTGAAGATGAAAGGACCAGCACACCTGGGTGCCTGTCCCACTCTCCAAGCTCTGCTTCCTCCACATCAATCATTCCAACCCTCCCATTGATCCAAATCAAAAGCTGGGCTGCAACAAATTCTGGTTCATAATTGACCCCAAGGCCAGCTCCATCCAGCCCCAAGAAAGTGTGGGTGGGACCAGCCAAGTGGTCACTTCCTTTACTTATCATGTGGGGACCAATTCAATATCCAACCACCACCCACTTACCAGCATCCCAGGTGCAGAATTGGACAGCACCTGAGAATTGGAGTGGGGAAAACCCTGGCATCTTTGGGGTATGTCTAGTAGCATACAGCCTACTAGGTGGTCTTCCCCAGAGTAGCCTATAGGTACAAGTTTTCTTCCAAATCCCTAGCAACAGGATGTGCTGCGTGCTAAGTAGTATCAGACATGAACCAAGAACTTAACCTCTGCCATCAAGCTTCTCATTGCCCAAGGGGCTTCATCAGAACTAATTATCAAGGATAATAATATCTCCCAAATGGTCCAAATTTTCATCTTTTGAGTTCCTTCTGGTGTATCCTCTTTCTAAAGACTTTAGTTCTGCCAGAACATAACTGATAAAGTCTGAGAACATTTGGAGGTCAGCAAATTAAAATCATATTTGTTGAGCACTTAAAAAGTCCCAAGCATTGCCCATAATGCTGAGAACATAAACAAGGTACACAGGAGTGTGCTCTCAAATAGTGTACCTTCAAGGAGGAGAAGAGAGAAAACAAGCAAGCCAACAAAGACTAAGATAATTTCAGTCAGTGATGAGGCTGTGAAGACAAACATGGTGATGCAATGCAAGGGTTTTAGGGGTTAGGGAACACCTTTGTGAAGCAGTGTTTCAGTTGGTATCTAGATGGTGATGGTCCCTGGGTGATACGAACAGTGAAGGCATTCATCTGTTAACCAAGAGGTTGATGATTCAAATTTAAGGAGAAACTCCTTGGGGAAAAATGCTGGCAATTTACTTACAAAACACTAGCCATTGAAAACTAATGAAGAGGTTGGCAATTCAAGTCCACCCAGAAACTCCTCAGGGGAGGAAAAAAAAAAAAAATTGGCAATTTACTTACCAAAAATTCAGCCATTGAAAAATTTATGGTGCACACTCTATTCTGACACAATTGGAGGTGCTCTGACTCTGAGCCAGAGTTGAAGTGACAGCATTTGGTCTTTTTACCTGAATAGTGAGATGGAGCTACATGGAAACTTGGATGTCAGCAACTCAGAGTTCCACACGATGGAAGACACCTTGAATGCCCGAATAAGAGAGATAGAGGTTAGAGCACAGGAGGCAGTGTGGAAGGAAATGAACCTGAAACAACATAGGCATATCATGCAAGACTTTGTAGTTTATTCTGATGAGATGAATGTCCATAGGAGGATTTTAGGCAGGGGAGAGACATGGTGTGACTGGCATTTTAAAGAATGCACTGTTAGCTGTAGTTCAAGAGTATTAGATGGGCAGGGGTACAAAGTAAAAGTGGAAGCACAAGACCAATCAGATGGTGAATGAGAATGGTTACAGAACTTTAAAGAATGTAATCAATGTCACTGAATTGTATGTGTAGAAATTGTTGAATTTGTCAACATTTTCTGTGCATATTTTCAATACTAAATAAATTTAAGGAACCCACTAAACTGCCTTAAAAATTATCCCATTGAATGGGAATCTATGATTTCCTTTTCTTTTTAAAAAAAACTTTTATTGTGAATTGAATGATAGTTTACATGGGAGAACATCAGTTTTGCACTCATCCTATCATATTCTGTTTCATTGCAATCACAATCCCCTCTATTCATCATTATTCAATAGTATTTGCTTCTATTCCCTCTGTCACTTTTTGTTTATTTGTTTGTTTGTTGATATACACAGAAATACTTAAGAATATATAATTATTTAAACAACCAAAGGACACATTCTGCAAGCCTGCCTCCTGGCCCCCAACACACAACCTTTTTCTTTCCATGAGTTTAGAGTCCTTGGCTGCTCTATTGCTCCATGTCATCATCTCTGCCTCCATCTATGATGTCACTGCTTCTCTGGATAAGTTCCCATATTCCACTCATGCTGTTCTCCCTTGATGGTTCTAGGGTCCTCTCTAGAATGTAAGATTAACTACTCCCTCCTTTATCTTACAAAACTTCTACCTTTACATTTGTGATGATCAGATCAGAATTAGTCATGATAACAATTATTCTCTATTGAATCATAAGAATCTTATCCCCAACTGCTTTTATCAGACCCATCTAAACAAGATGAAAACTATTCCATGGGGAGTCTACCTTTGCCCTCACACTCTGAAACTAAACTTCCTACTGAAAACTTGCAAGCCAGTCACTTTGTACCTTTACAGACCACCACCACCCCCCCCCCATTTTAGTTAGCCAATGTCTTAGTTTCCCATCCCTATCAACCCTGTGTACAGAGGGGATAGTTTTGATCCTTGATGTGAAGATTTGACCTACTACATCCATAAGTATAGATCAAGTCCATCAAATTATAGCAATTTACACTTGTTTCCTTTATCAAATTTCTTTCTTTCTCTAGTTGAGTTCTGATTATCAAGTCATTGAGGCTAGGTCAAATGGATACTATCTGCAAATTTGGGTGTTTTTGTGCATCTCTCCTCACTTCATGTCAGCTGGATGCTTCACTCTCAATTCTAGCCCTCCATGGCTAGGTCCTTGTTCATTGGCTTAAGAGTCCCCAGGTCTCACCACACTTTGGATCAACCAGCCCTTCCTCTTCTCGCTCTCGTCTCCAGGTCGACAGGAGTCTATGGAATGTGGTGGAACTCAGCCCATGTCTTCATTGCTGCCTTTTCCCCTCACCAATAGACCAACATGGTCACCAGCAAGCAAACCTACTATTTCTTAAGAAATGTTCTGGGCTTAGACCCTCAGAGTCAAATTTCTGAGCCGAAGTTGCTGAACTGTCTTCATTGTTCATTGTTCCTTGTGATCCTGGGTCCTGGTGTGGAGATGTAGGGAAAGTGCTGTAGTATTAGTGCTGGATTTCTAGCTACAAGGTTGGCAGTGCAAACCCATCTCTCACTCCTCAGAGACACTGTACAGGATTGATAAGAGTCTAAACCAACTCCATGGCACTTAACAACAACAACTTTTGATCTAAGCCAGTGTTGATAGCACACCATCTTTCTCCTACCCTTAGGCTCTTCAATGCCTCAATCACTTCTAGAGACAAAACCCCATTCTGAATTTCCCCAGTGGGTCACTCATAGTAAATGGCAGAAAGGGGAGGGAACCTGTGACCATTGACATTGCTAAGCTCTCTAATAGCTTTCCCGCCCCCCCCCTTATTTTATGATAAGTTTTGAAGGGCTGGGGAGATAACAAAAGCTTTCAAATAGAGAACTGTTTCACCCACACAAGAGGGAAGGGAAATGTTTAAAACCATGGAGGTCTTATCTGAACTGTAGTTAAATCACTTGAGTATTGATAAAGGAGTTATTGAGGAAGATGGGATTTCCTGGAACCATTGACAATTCTCCTCTGTTTTATAGTATCTTAAAACTGAAAGGAATGAACAAGCCTGTTTCTCTCATCTCATCAAAGAAAAAAAAAAAGGCCAGAGCATGAAAGTAACTTACATTAAATAAAAGTCATTCGTTCCTGTGTTAGCCTTGTTTATCCCCAAAAGCAAAGCCTGGAACCAGGGCTTGCAGACTAGTGATATATGTTGAAAAATAATTTCAAGGAAGAGGTATGGGGCACTGGGAAAAATGAAACAGAGGAGAGAAAATCAGCTTCAAGGGTGTCCCTGTCAGTGTGGCTCCTTGGCACTTCCTAGATTGTGGACATTCGAAAGACTGGGCAGGTCCCCATGTATTCCCAGGAAGACCAGGAGAGACACATGATGCCACTGAAGTGAGGGGCTCCAGTGCTTTCTCCATTCCCCAGGTTGCTCTTGACTGTCACTGACCAGTGGGAACGTTGTGGCCACTGGATGCATGTGAAGGGTAAAAGGCAGGCTAGAATGTGGCATTCAAATCCATGAGTATGGATACTTGTTATGAAAAACTGCCTTTCAGATGAGACTGTCAGCATGCTTGACTATTGAAGAATCAGATAAAGTTAATAATATATTTGGAAATCAGAAATGAGTAACAAAGATGTCCATGTTGGCTCAGTTCTGTTTACTTCTTGGGCACACTGCCTCTGGTTAGCATATCAGATGCCAGAAGAGAAGACCTCTTCATTCATTGACTTGTTCAATGTAAGCCACTGACAGCCCAAATTGTTGTTGTTGTTGTTAAGTGCCGTCGAGTCAGGTCCGACCCATAGCGACCCTGTACAGGGTTTCCGAGGTGTAAATCTTTACGGGAGTAGAAAGCCTCATCTTTCTCCCGCGGAGCGGCTGGTAGTTTCGAACCGCTGACCTTAAGGTTCGCAGCCCGATTCGTAATACCCTCTATTAAAGACAAACAGGGGTTCTCAAACTGTTTCAGCTCATGACACCTTTATTAGCACAAAACACCATTCTCACCTGTCACTTCAAAGCAATCCAAAGAGGAGAAATGAGGGTAATGAGGTTATCTTTGAGAAGATGAGTTGGCATCTGGCCCTGAAGATCCTCACCTGAAATGTCCACATCGTTATAATGTCATCATGACATTTGTAAGCACGTTCATCTTCAGTATGTCATCTTCAGTTAACTGGTGAGTCAAAGCATCGGTAAACTCCTTAGTAACAGTAGTGTCTCTTCACTTCACAGCTGATGGAGACATGAGTTTTGCTAACTATAGGACACAGCTGACCTCCGTCACCATTCTGATTTTCAGTTTGTCTCATCACCTAAAATAACATCAGACCGAGTGTTACACCCTGCAGGGTTCTTACTTGAATTGTTGGTATATTTGCAGTTGACAAGAAGTCTAAGCTTCTTCAGCCATAACAAGTCACCATGGTGCCCCAACTCTCCGTGAACGTCAGCACTGGAGCAGATTCCTATATAGAAGGTATGATGGAGGGAATTTAAAATATATCATAAATATAAATTGTGAGGGGAACTTCCTACATCCTTATTTTACCTTCCTATTCCAATGTAAATAAGTGCTGGTGATGTCTTTACAATGACATTGTGTGATAAGATGTTTGAACAGCTGGTTTGTGACTCATGGTCACAATGTGGTTTTGAATAATGTAGTTAATACTAAAATATTACTAAAGCATCAGGTTAGTCTCTGTATAGTTCAAGGTGCCCTGGTCAGTTGGTGTAGCATAAAGTCCTGAATGCACAAAAGAGGTTTACTGCTACAACAACACAAACTTCTCTTTTTCCTCCAGCATGTTCTATAAATTTATCTATTTACCTCTAACTTGCTCAGTTATAAGAACAAATGTGCAACAACTTAAAGAAATGTATACATTATTTCAAATAATGTAAGTGAGGAGTGGAGCAAAGGGCAACTGAAAGGGGAAAAACAAAAGATCCCAAAGGATGAGTTCATATTCGTTGTCGTTGTTAGGTGCTAACAGTTGGGTTCCAATTCGTAGTGACCCTATGCAAAACAGAAGGAAACACTGCCCATTCCTGTGCCATCCTCACAATTATTGTTACTGTCACCATATCAATCCATCTCAGTGGTGGTCTTCTTCTTTCTCACTGACCCTTCACTTTACCAACCATTGATGTCTTTCTCCAGGGGCTGATCCTTGCTTATAACATTCCAAAGTATGAGAGATAAAGTCTCTCCATCCTGGCTTCCAAGAAGCATTCTGGCTGTACTTCTTCCAACACAGATTTGTTTGTTCTCTGGAAGTCATTCAACTGTCAATAGTCTTTGGCAACACCATAATTCAAATGCATCAATTCTTTTACAGTTTTCCTTGTTTATTGTCCACTTTTCATATGCACATGAAGCAATTGAAATTACCACCTTGGCTTGAGTGATGAACAAACTTTCATCGCTCTTTAACACTTTAAAGAGGTCTTTTGCTGCAGATTTGCCCTTTGCAATATACATCATTTTATTTCTTGTCTGCTGGTTCCATGAGGGTTGATTGTAGCCCCAAGCAAAACGAAGTTTTTGATAATGTCCATATTTTCTTCATTTATCATGATGTTATTTTTTGATCCAGTTGTAAGGATTTTTGTTTTCTTTTTACTGAGTTGCAATCCTTACTAAAAACTGTAGTCTTCAACAGTAAATATTTCAATTTCTCTTCACTTCCTGTAATCAAGGTTGTGTCCTCTGAATATCATAGGTTGATGATGAGTCTTCCTCCAATCCCAATGCCATATTTTCTTCATATCATCCCGTTTCTCAGATTAATTGTTCAACACGCAGATTGAATCACTATGATAAAAGGATACAACCTTGGTGCACACCTTTTCTGATTTTAAACCATTCAGTATCCCTTTGTTCTATTCAAACAACTATCACTTTGTCTCAGGTTCCTCATGAGCACAATAAAGTTCCTCGGAATTCCCATTCTTCCCAATGTTATCACTTATTTGCTATGACTCACACAGTCAAATGCCTTTGCATGTTATTTAAAGCACAGGTAAACAACTTCCTGATACTCTCTGCTTTCAGCCAAAAACCACCTGACATCAGCAATGATATCCTTCATTCCATGTTCTCTTCTGACACCAGCTTGAATTTCTGGCAGTTTCCCATCGATGTACTGCCACAACCATTGTGAATTGTTTTTTACTCATTTAATTCCAAATATACCTCAGTTTCAGTTATACTCAGTGGGGGATGGGGGATGCATGCACTTTGTCTTTCCATCTTCTTTTGATGTTTTCTGCATCACTGAATATATAAAGATAGATAGATGATAGATAGATAGATAGATAGATAGATAGATAGATAGATAGATAGATAGATAGATAGATAGACAGACAGACAGACAGATAGATAGATAGATAGATAGATAGATAGATAGATAGATAGATAGATGATAGATAGATAGATAGATTATATTTTAGAATACACCTTTAGTACATGTCCTAGATGGGCGGGAAGAAGATTTATTTGTCTTTCTGGGCCTTGATTTTCCTCAGCTAGAGGTCTAGCTCGCTATCTTCTCAGCCATCTTCTCAGCCACACTGGCCTGGTCTTAAAGGGATACAATCAAGAGGCTTGCCTTGCTGGAACGGCCCCTCCAGAAGACAGCTAATTTTTGCATTCTTTTCCCTTTCATCATATTTTTTTCAGTTGTATATTGCATGCCTTCTCCCCCATGTCCATCACCATCATAGAATGCTTCTTTTATCGAGGAAAACTTTTCCAAACTTTTTGCAACAGTGGTCTCATACAATATATGTCCTCTTGTGATTGACAATAGGTCCTCCAGGTTCATCTATGTTACAAAGTAGATTTATTGTTAATCCTCAGTTGTGTGTATGTACCAAAGTCTGTTTACTCATTCTTCTGTGGATGGGCAGTTAGACTGTCTCCATCTTTTCACTCTAGGGCTGCCATGAACATGGGTGCACATAGATCTATATGTGTCACAGGTCTTATTTCTTGAGGATAGACACTAAGTACAGGGATTGCTGGGTCATACAGTATTTCTACTTCCAATTTTTTGAGAAAACACTGTATCATCCACAGTGGTTGCACCATTTTACAGTTCCACCAACTGTATAGGAGGGTCCCAGTCTCTCCACACCATCACTAGCATTTGTTGTTTTCTATTTGTTTTTGTTTTGTTTTGTTTTGTTTAACTTTGCTATTAATACTGGAGTAAGAGGATATGTCTCATTGTGGTTTTGATTTACATCACTCTAGCACAGTGGTTTGCCAAAAGAACCAATAGATCTGTTTTGGAAGAAGTGCAGCCAGAGTGCTCCTTGGAGGCCAGGATGGCTAAGCTTCATCTCTCCTACTTTGGATATGTAGTCCGGAGGAAACAATCGTTGGAGAAGGATGTCATGCTGGGTAGGGTGGAGGGTCAGAGAAAA
>NW_006408642.1:1036304-1037984 GCF_000296735.1 Chrysochloris asiatica
AAAAAAAAAAAAAAAAAAAGATTGCTTAAGTCAGAACCAGCCCCACAGCTCACAAGCACCACTGTATACAGATTGAGTTTTGTGTGGTGTTGTCATGCATATGAATCTCAGGTTGTTGTCAGTTCTCAGCAAAAGAACATGTTGTAGTATTTTTGTAAAGTTGGTCCGCTTATTACAAGTTCCTCTAATTTCTGTTCATCTGGAAATGTCCTAATTTTGCCATAATAGTTGAAGGACATCTTTGTTGGGTATATGATTTTTTTAAAAACTATTTTATTGTGAAATATGATATAGTTTACATGGGAAAACATTAGCTTTACATTCATCCTATCATATTTCGTTTCATTGCCATTTTTACAATCCCCTCCATGCATCATCAACCAACCAAAGGGTACACTCCACAAGCCTGCACCCCAGTTGTCAGCACAAAGCCCCTCTCCCTCTCTGGGTTTAGAGTTCCTAGCCACTCCATCTCTCCAAGCCATTGTCTGTACATCCATCTCTAGTGTCACTGATTCTTTGGGTAGGATCCCCACTTCCCTGTTCTCCCTTGATGGTCCCAGGGGACTCCGCAAGTGACCTGCAAAGGCAACCACTTCCTTCCTTTTGCTACAAACGTCTACCTTTACATTTCCAACCCTCACAGTCAGTCCTGATAGCAATTATTCACTGTTGTATCACATGAGTGCTATCCACATATCCTTTCATCAGTCCCGCCCAGACAAATTGGACACGACTCAGTGGAGATTCTAACTTCCTCCATGCCCTCTGGATCTAGACTCCCTCTTAAAAGCTTATAAGCCAGTCACTTCTTGCCTTTGTAGCCCCCTCCATTTTGGGTAGCCAATGTCCAAGTTGCCCATCCTTGTCTATCCTGTGTATGGAGGGGGTAGGAATGATCCTTGTTGTAAAGATTTGTTCCCTCTTTTGAGCAACTTCATCCATAAGTGTAGGTAACATTCATCAAATTGTATCAGATCTTTTTTGTTTTCCTCTTCTTTCTTCTTCTAGTTGAGCTCTGTTCATCCAGCCATTAAAGCCAGGTCAAGTGGGTATTATCTGTAAGTATGGGTGTTCTTGTGCATATTCCCTCTCTTCTTATCAGTTGGATGCTTCACTCTCCACTCTAGTTCTCTGTGACTATGTCACTGACTCAGCCCAGGAGTCCCCAAGTCTTGCCAAACTGCTGGCAAACCAGGTCTCCACCTGGGTTTACAGTAGTCCATTGAACATAGTTGGACTTAGCTCACAGCTTCATTGCTGTTTGTCCCTCACTTCCCCTTATTGGTGACCAATGTGGTCACCAGTCAGAGCACATGTCTGCTCGTATGTATATTGCAACTGAATCTTAGACTTGGAAGGGGGTTTGTCCTGTGGAGACCTGACCACTTGCTTTGATATCTCTTGGGTGAGCTGCTTGCTTGTTCTTGTAGTAGTCAGTCAGATTGCTCTTATTGTTTTGTATTTTTCCTGTCGGTCTGTCTTTCAAGAAGTATCTTCTATTCTACTAGCTGCTCCAGGCTGGTCTTCTTGTCCTTTCCAGTGGAAATGTCACACCTCAGTAGATTCTAGATGTGGTTCAGGATTACACCTATGATCTTATGTAATGCAGAGGATCTGCAGGGAGCTGCCTTCACTGGGCATGTTGTAGCACCATTTTAGGTATTCCAATCAATTATA
>NW_006408642.1:1056830-1057624 GCF_000296735.1 Chrysochloris asiatica
CAGTCACTGGAGAAGGATATCGTGTTTGGTAGGGTGGAGGATCAGAAAAAAAGAGGAAGACCCCCAACAAGATGGATTGGCCAAGTGGTAGCATCAATGGACTCAACCATGGCAACAATAGTGAGGTTGGCCCGGGATCAAACATTGTTTCGTTCTGCTGTGCATAAGGTCGTTATGAGACTGTACCGACTAGATGACACCTCACAACAACAACAACATGGATTAATTGCTGCCATTATGTTTGTTGTTTTGTGGTGTTGCTACTTTCTTTGTTCTGCATGTCTTCCTCTGCTGAGTTCTTGCTTTTTGTGTTCTTTCTTATGCGTTTTCTCATAGTTTTAATGTTTCTATTAAGCATTCTTGGATTTTCCTTTTCTTAGTATGTTGTGTAGTGTTAATTTTCTTTGAGGTTACCTTATATTCCATTAACTTTTATCTCCACTTAGTGCAGTCTCTTTTATCCTGTAATCTACCTGACCTTCTCACCATCTAGATATTTGTTCCTACATGTTTACTTTCATTCATATTGTAACTGTTTTGATCATAGACTGACCTCCTAGATTTTCTGAGTTTGTTCTTATCGTTTTGTTCTTTTCTCAAGTCTTCCATCTGTTATTCTGGCAGGTGCTACCACATGTGTCAGTCTCTGATTGTTGTCCATTCTTGTTGGTTCTCAGTCCCTTTAGGATGTTTTTTAGTGCAGGGTTGGCTTTGGCAGAGTCCCTTAGCTTCTCTTTATGCTGGAATGTTTTGATTACACCATCATGTTTGATTAATAGCTTTTCTGGGTAAAG
>NW_006408642.1:1059587-1061287 GCF_000296735.1 Chrysochloris asiatica
GCCCTGAGCCTGCTTCGCCTGGTATTCTGTACTATTGCTGATGTAGAACTTCACTGAACCTCTACCCTACCTGCCATCAAGCCCTGCCTCCGCTGGGTATATGATTATTGGTTGTCAATTTTTTTCTCTCAGATTTTGTATATGCCATCCCATTGCCTTCTTGCCTGCATGGTTTCTGTTGAGAAATCATAGCTTAGTCTTACTGTTTCTCCTTTGCAGGTAACTCTTCCTAAGCTACTCAGGATTCTTTCCTCCTTTTTGATTTTGGAAAGTTTAATTATGATATGCTTTGGTGATTTTCTCTTGTCTTTTGTTCAACTTCTTGTATGCTTATCTTCTCATCTTTAACAATATTAGGGAAGTTTTCTTCCAGCAACACTTCATCAGTTTTCTCTGTGCTTTTTATTGTCTCTTCCTGTTTTGGAATTCCAGTCACCCATGAGTTATTCCTCCTCATGGTGTCCCATATAAATCTTAGGTTTTCTTTGGATTTTTTCATTCTTTTTTCTGATTGTTCTTCTCGTATATGAGTTTTGAGAGAATCTTCAGTTGCTTTGAATGTACTCCTTTGCCCTTTCAATGTATTGTCCATTTCTGAAATTTTAGTATTGGTTTTCTGGATTGCTAATCGCAGCCTTTCTATTATTTTGATATTTGTCATTTATTTTGTCTAACTGTTTTTGCAGTGTTTTCATGAATTTTTCTAAAGTTTTTTCTGTATATTTGCTTTCCTTGATCTTTCTTTAGATCCTTTGAAAATACCTAAATATCAGTCTTTTCTATTCTTTTTAAGTTAGTTCCATTATCTTTGCTTCCTCAGAAACGTTTTCTACATCTGCATGGTCATTTGCTTGGGCCATTCCTTCTTTGTGTGAGCTAAAATTGTCTGTTGTCCCCAGGATATTGTGGTATTTTGTATTGGTATATAGTTGATAATAGTATTTTGATGTGTTAGTAGGCTCTCACCAACTGTCTCCTGTAGGGGTAGTTAGAGAATGGAAGTGTGTGCACTGTTCTCCATTTGCCTTTTGTGCACCTTAGTTTAGAGCTTGGCTGGTGTTAGTTGCTGTCTATTGTTGATCAGGTGGTATAGGATGTAACATTGGCTCTTGTCCAGCGGGTGGATGTACAGAAGGCATGGTTATGGCTGGGCTTTATGAGCACAGCTACTGTCTCCTGTTGGATGGGAAAGATGATGATAATCTCCACCCCCCACCAACACACAGACACACACACCAGGAAACAAAAACAGATTAAACAATAACCAACAGTAAAAGAGAAAAAATAAAGGAGAAAAAAAGAAATAAAAACATGCTATCCCCTCACCATGTGATATGTTTAGGAACTTTGTCAAAAATTAGTTGGCTGTATGTGGATGGGTTAATTTCTGGATTCTTGATTCTGTTCCATTGACCAATGTAGCTTTCATTGTTCCAGTACCCAGATGTTTTGACAACTGTAGCCATTTAATGAATTTTGAAGTCGGGGAATGAGAATTTTCCAACCTTATTCTTCTTCTTAAGCAGTGCTTTGCTTATCCTGGGTCTCTTTCCTTTCCATATAAAGTTTGTAATTGTTTTTTCCATCTCTGAAGAATACCATTGAAATCTGGATTGGAATTGCATTATATGTGTAAATTGCTTTGGGCAGTATTGACATTTTCATAATATTAAGTCTTCCTATCCAGAAGCATGGAATAT
>NW_006408642.1:1062172-1066628 GCF_000296735.1 Chrysochloris asiatica
TGTAAAGATTTGTTCCCTCTTTTGAGCTAGGCATAGGTGAAGTTCATCAAATAGTATCAGATTACTCCTTCCAACTGATTTTTGTATGTTGATTTTATATTCTGCCACTTTGCTGAATCTTCCAATGAGGTCTAGTAGCTTTTTTGCTGAGTCTTTGGGGTTGTCTATGTATAGGATCATATCATCTGCAACTAGAGTTTTACTTCCTCTTTGCCAGTTTGGATGTCTTTAATTTCCTTGTCTTGCTGTATAGCTCTTGCTAAGACTTCCCGCACAATGTTGAATAGGAGTGACAACAAAGGGCATCCTTGTCTCCGCGGCACTATTCCATGGTGTGGCTGCTCCTCTGCTTGGTATTGCCATTTGGTCTCGCCCAAGTTGTCAGCTCCAGACCTCCGAGCCCGGTATATTCAAGAGTATGTGTTTTCTTACTTCCGTTCTAACTTCCACTAGCTATAAGCCTTCAAACTTTTAAAATATTCCTATCTATGTGGTTCAGAGTTTTGGAGCTCTGCCCTGAACCCACTTTGCCTGGTATTCTGTGTTATTCTGTGGTATTGATGACAGCGAACTTCACTGCACCTCTACCCTATTCGCCATCAAGCCCCGTCTCCTGACAACTTTTATCTTTTATCCATTTATTTTGATGTTATTTATTGGTCCAGCTGTGAGGATTTGTGTTTTCTTCACATTGACGTGCAATCCATACTGAAGGCTGTGGTCTGTGATCTTCATCAGTAAATGTTTTAAGTCCTCTTCATTTTCATCAAGCAAGGTGTATCATCTGTATATCACAGATTCTTAATGAGTCTACTTCCATTCCTGATGCCATGTTCTTCTTCATATAATCCAATTTCTTGAATTATTTGCCCAGCATACAGATTGAAAACGTACAGTGAAAGAATACAGCCCTAGTGCACACCTTTTCTGATTTTAAATCATTCAGCTTTCCCATGTTCTGTTCGAATGACTGCCTCTGGATCTATGTACAAGTTCCTCATGAGCACAATTAAGAGTTCTGGAATACTTATATGCCACAATGTGGTCCATAATTTGTTATAACCCACACAGTCGAAAACCTTTGAATACTCAATAAAGCATAGGCAAACATCTTTCTGGGATTCTCTACTTTCAGGCAAGACCCATCTGACATCAGCAATATCCCTCATTTCATGTGGTAGTATGAATCTGGCTTGAACCTATAGCAGTTCTTTGTCAATGTAATGTTGCAGCCATTTTTTAATTATCTTGAATAAAATTTTATTGCATATGATGTTAATGATATTTTCCAATGATTTCTCCACTCCACTGGGTCACCTCTCTTTGGAATGGACACAAATGTGGGCTCTCTTCCAAATCTCTTGGCATAGTTAAGTGAGTGCCTCCAGTTCTGCCTCAGTTGGTTGAAAGGTTTCAATTTGTATTCTATCAGTTCTCGGAGCCTTGGTTTTTGTCAGTGTTTTCAATGCACATTGAACTTCTTCCTTCAGTGTAATTGGTTCTTGATCATATCCTACCTCTTGAAATGGTTGGACATCAATGATTTCTTTTTAATACAGTGACTCTGTATATTCCTTACATCTTCTTTTTATGATTTCTACATCATTCAATATTTTGACAATAAAATCCTTCAGTATTTCAATTTGAGGCTTGAATTTTTTCTCCAGTTCTCTCAGCTTGAGAAATGCTGAGTGTGTTCTTCCATTTTGTTTTCCTAACTCCAGATCTTTGCACATGTCATTAAAATACTTGACTTTGTCTTCTTGAGCTTCCCTTTGAAATTTTAGTTCAGCTATACTACCTCCTCATTTCTTCCATTTGCTTTAGTATCTCTACACTGGAGAGAAAGTTTCAGTCTTTTCTGATATCCATTTTGATCTTTTCTTTCTTCCTTGCCTTCTTAATGACCTTTTGCTTTCGTCCTGTATGGTGTTTTTGTGGGGTTTTTTAAACAAGGCACCAATGTTTAATTTTTAATAAGAGATACCCCCCACCCCATCTGTTAGAATTCCAGTTGGTTAAATAAAACAGAAATCATAGTATGTAGCAAGACCAAATAGAGGGTTGATTTTTCTTACACAAACCTAAAGACTGGCACTCTAGGGTTAGGGCAGTGAAAACAGAAGTCACTGAGGATTCAGGTGCCTTCCACTTTCTTAGCATGTGACATTCATATTCTTTTTTAAGTTTTTATTGTGAATTGAGTGATAGTTTACATGGGAGAATATCAGTTTTACACCATCGTTTCTTTGCAATGATTACAATCTCCTCCATGCATCATCATTCAACAGTATGTGCTTCCATTCCCTTTGTTTTTTGTTTTTGTTTTTGTTTTTTTTTGTGTATATGAAGGAAGAGGAGGTGCTGTATGATGTTCTTGATGTCATCTCACACCTCTTTTGGTCTTTGGTCATTAGTGTCTAGTGCATCTAATCTATTCTTGAGATGATCCCTAAATTCAGGTGGGATATGTTGAAGGTCATATTTTGGCTTTCATGGACTTGTTAATTTTCTTCAGGTTCAGTCTGAACTTCCATGTGAGCAGGTCTGTTCCACAGTTTGCCCCGGCCTTGTTTTGTCTGATGATATGGAGCATTTTTATGGTCTCTTCACACAGATGTAGTCAACTTGATTTCTGTGTATTCCATTTGGTCAAGTCCATGTGTATTATTGTATTTTATGTTGTTTTAAAAAAAGTATTTGCAATTTAGTGGTCATTCGTCTTGCAAAATTCTATCGTGTGATCTCCAGCATCATTGTTTCCACAAGTGCCATACTTAAAATTATTGATCCTTCCTCTTGGTTCGCAACCTTTGCAATTCAATCACCAATAATTATCAATACATCTTGATTACATGTTTGATCAATTTTAGACTGAAAAAGTAGGTAGAATTCTTCAATTTCATCATTACTGGTCTTAATGATTGGTTGTTGTTGTTAAGTGCCATTGAGTCAGATCTGACCCATAGGAACCCTGTATAGGGTTTCTGAGGAGCAACTAGTGAACTTGAACCACCAGCCTTGTGGTTGAAACTGACTTTGCAGTCCAGTGCATTAACCCACAGTGCCACACCAGGACCCCTGAATGATTGGTTCCTAAATTTAATTAGTGTTATTAACTGGTTTTCCTTATACATGTATGAATACTATCTTATCACAGATAGCATTATAATTCAAAATAGATCTTGAATGTTCTTTTTGATGATGAATATGATGTCATTCCTGTTCAGTTGTTCATTCTTGGCATATATGTTTGTCACATTCAGAATGGCCTTTGGTGTGGATTACATCTCAATGTAAAGAAAACAAAAATCCTCACCACTGGACCAATAAACAACATTCTTATCAATGGCGAAAAAATTAAAGTTGTTAAGGGCTTCATTCTTCTTGGATCAACTATCAACACTTATGGAAGCAGCAGTCAAGAGATCAAACGATATATTGAATTAGGCAAATTTGCTGTACAAGACCTTTTTAAAGTGTTGAAGAGCAAAGATGTCAGCTTGAGGACTAAGGTGCGCCTGACCCAAGCCATGGTGTTTTCAGTAACCTCATATGCATGCGAAAGCTGGACAGTGAATAAGGAAGACCATAAAAGTATTGATGCCTTTGAGTTATGATGTTGGAGGAGAATATTGAACATGCCATGGGCTGCCAAAAGAACCAATAGAGCCATTTTGGAAGAAGTGAAGCCAGAGTGTTCCTTAGAGGCCAAGATGGCCAAACTTCATCTCTCATACTTTGGACATACTGTCAGGAGGGAGCAGTTGCTGGAGAAGGATATCATGTTTAGTAAGGTGGAAGGTCAGAGAAAAAGAGGAAGATCCCCAACGAGATAGATTGGCCAAGTGGCAGCATCAGTGGGCTCAAGCATGGCAACGGTAGTGAGGTTGGCCCAGGATCAGGCAGTGTTTCATTCTATTGTGGATAGGGTCGCTATGGGTCAGTACTGATTCGATGCCACCTAACAACAACAACAACAGAGGGTAGACACATGTTAACATGGGTGATGGGGAAGGCAATATACAATTTATTTATCTCACCATCCTGTGGTTGACAATTTAGACTAGGCTCAGCTGAGTGGTTTTTCTGGGCTTAGCTGGGTTCTTTCATGAGACTGTAGACAACTACAATTCAGTCAAGTGGCTCTGCTTTGGGGGAGCTGCTTGCTCTCAACTTAGTGACAAGAGTGGCTAAAATACGAGTCTTTCATCCTCTAGCAGGTTACCCTGTATGTTCACCTGGTGGCAACAGCTTCACAAGATGCTTAATAGGCCATTTCCAGACATTAAATTTTCAAATGAGGAGAAAGAAGAAATTCCACCTCATAACTTACTTTCCTGTTAGTTGTTTCAAGATACATTTGCGGTTCTCAGAACTTGTTCTACATACTGTGGATTCCAGAGTTTTAACATATGCTGTTGTTGTTAAATGCTTTTGAATCTGTTCAGACTCA
>NW_006408642.1:1066881-1067655 GCF_000296735.1 Chrysochloris asiatica
CTAACCACATAAAGTCACCTCCGTTCCTGTAACACATAAGACCGTATAGTCCAATCCCTCTTCTTTAACAATGAGGAAATTCATACCAGCATGGGGAAGGGTCTTATCCAAAGTGACACAATGTTTTCCAGGAAGCCTAAAGATCTTCTACAGTAAGGAACTCAGGTGAGTTCCTTACCATAATTGTACATAGACTGAGTTTTCTTAGTTACCTCTATAACCAGACACTAACAATTGTCTGAAACTGTGTTCCTTTGGTGGTGGTGGTATTAGGTGCCATCGAGTTGGTAACAACAACTCATAGAGACCCTATGGGTAAAAGAACAAAACACTTCCAGGTCCTTTGCCAACCTCACAATTACTGCTACGTTTGAACCCATTGCTGCTGCCACTGTGCCAATCCATCTCTTTGGGGGTCTTCCTCTTTTTCTCCAACCCTCCATTTTTTTTATTACTCATGGATGTTTATAGCTATTTCTCTTCATTTTGAGTCAGACACCATCAGCAAATGAAGGTCCCAAAGGCTTTACTTCATTTTTGTCATCACAGTCAACTCTACTTTGAGGGGACAGTTCTTCCCCAGTTGTATTTTGAGTGCCTTCCAACCTGAGGGCCTCATCTTCTGGCCCTACATCTGACAACATTCTGGTGCTCTTCATCACGGTTCAATATTCTGGTGCTAACAGTGTTCCATTGCTATTCATAAGATTTTTTGTGAATAATATTTGGAAGTAGTCTGTCTCTTATTCCTAGTCTGTCTTCGCCTGGAAGCTC
>NW_006408642.1:1067933-1070653 GCF_000296735.1 Chrysochloris asiatica
GGCTCTTTGAAGGAGAAGGAAGAAATAGACCCCAAACCTGAACTTTCCAAGTAGATAGGCTGCCAACAAAGACTGCATATCCACATTCAGACCCCACCCTTAAGGCTGGTGGACTCAGTAACTTAGCAATGAGGAGGCTTCACAACATTTCTGGAAAACTTCCATTTCTTTTCATTCCATTTTCCCATGAATTTTTTGAAGTTCCCTCATATGACCCCAGTCTTGTCTTCTCCCCAGACACCATCTACTTAATTTTCCTGGTCTTTTATTTATTTATTTATTCTTTCCTCAGAAAGTATGAATGGGGGAAGGGAGCACCAGGAATGCTCCCTTGCTGACATCTTAAAGTATCATTTACAATTGGGTATTAAAATGATATGGCCTGACTCTGACCCTATGATGTGACTATTCATGTATTTAAATGATCACTATGAAACAAAAGAAGAGAAATAATCATAGTCTTTCAACACCAATTCCTCCCTGCACTGGGTACTGGTGTTACAAAAATAAAAAGGCAAAATCCTTGGCCTCCAATGCCAGGGATCCAGAAAGCCTAGTAAAGTCTAACTTCATTGTTCATGGATTCTGTATCTGCAAATTAGCCTATTTGATAAAATTTGTTTGCAGTCCCCAAATCAATACTCATGACTCTTTAGTAGTCATTTGCATACATTACAGAGCAGCAAAAAAAATTTGTGTCATCCAACGCACACATTCCCAGCTGAGGCTGAACAAGGTGATCCTCTGCCTTCTTGCTTCATCTTATCCTGTAAACAAGTGTCTTTATCATGGTCTGTTAAAAGCCATGTTTTGTTGTTGTTTCACATTTTTGTGGTTTTCACTGGGATTTTACTATTAAAAATTGCTCCTACACATAGTGCTTAAGTTATGTCTTTTGTTCATACACACAAAAAGACTGTGATGTATCTTATAAAAAGAATACATGTGTTAGATTCACTTCATTCAGGCATGAATTACAGTGCTGTTAGTCACGAGTTCAGTGTTAATGAAACAACTATATGAGGATAAGTCAAAAAGTGTTGTTACTAGGGTTCCAGTTCAGACCCACATGAGTTTATTCCAAACAAAACAATCAGTGGATGGCTACTGAGACAAGTTCTTTCAGTAATGTACCTGTCCTAGGAGTCCTGGTATGCCACTGTGGGATAATGTGCTGGACTGCAAGGTCAGTTTGAACTGCAAGTTTCCTTGGAAACACTATACAGGATCGCTATGAGTCGAAACTGACTGTTAAGTGCTAACCGAAGGTACTTAGCAACAACAACAAATCTTGTTAGGGTGCCTTCAAAAATATAAGGTCCAATCAAAAGTTGGCATCTGAGGGATTCTGCTGAGCCAATTAAATTCAAGGTCAATTTAGAAGCTTATAGAGACTGCTTTTTGTAATCCCAAAGGAGTTATCATGGTGTGGCACTGTAGGATAAGCCCTGGACTGTGAACCACAAGGGCAGCAGTTCATACCCACCAGATGGTCCTGGGAAATCCTATACAGGGTTGCTAAGAGTCAGAATTGTCTTGACAGCACTTAACAACCACACGATCATGATAGATTTTCTAGAAGAACACAAAATGATAATGCATGATTACTGTTGTTGTTAAATGCCAAACCCATCAACTCAATTCAGACTCATAGTGATCCTATATAGGGTTTCCAAGACTGTATATCTTTCTGGAAACACACAGCTTCATCTTTCTCACTCAGAGCAGTTGGTACGATTAGGACAGAGTCAAACTACTCCTTAAGGTTTCTGAGTCTGTAAATCTTCATGGGGGCTGTCTGCATCATCCTTCTCCCACAGAACCAACCTGGTAGTTGGCAGCCTAATGCTTAACCCACTATACCACCAGGGTTCTTTTCAAAGAAGACTTTAAAACCTGCCCACCAGTGGTGTTGAGCAGATTCCATCTTGTAGCGACTCTACAGGGCAAAGTAGAACTGCTTCCTATGGTTTCTGAGGCTATAAATCTTCACTGGAGCAGAAAGCCTCATCTTTCTCCCAAGCTAGGTTTGAACTGCCTACCTTTAGTTAGCAGCCAAATGCTAAATCTCCTATACTATGCCAAGAAGACTTAATTATACTTAAATGTAGTTGAGAAAATGGGAGTAATATTATCCTTGCAGGATTATTGTAGGGATTAAACTAGGGCATATGTGTAAGGTATTTAGCAAAGTGCCTGGAACAAGGTAAGTGTATAAACAATAAATACTGACAATAATAATAGTGGAGAACAGCACCATGGGAAAGCATATTGAAGACACACCACAAAGAAGGAGCAATCGATGCCATAGGGAAGCAGAAAGGGAAGGGGTCCAAAATATGAGTGAATGGACTAATTCTATAAAGAAAGGGATTCATTAATATCAGGCATCAAGCACCCCCTATATGCCAGGCACTGTCGTGTACTGGGGATATTAAAAACAAAAAACAGCAAAAACATGATTTATTCCCTCAAGGATATCAGAGTCTACAAGGAGAGGGGGCATGTAAAGGGACCATTATATTGTTGTATGTTGAGTGGTGTGATGGAGTGAAAATCAGTTGTATGTGTGGTGCTGTAGTACTAACCACAGGTTGGAAGTACAAACCCACCAGCTGCTCCTTAAAACCCCTATACGGTAAAGATAAGAAGCCATTTTTCTGCCAGTATTTAGAGATCATCTGAAGAACAGATATCAGCGTAGAGAAGCTAAAGCAAAT
>NW_006408642.1:1072359-1084768 GCF_000296735.1 Chrysochloris asiatica
CCAGGTGGCATCATTGATGGACTCAAGTGTGGCAGTGGTAGGTTGGCCCAGGATCGGACATTGTTTCATTCTGCTGTGCATGGGGTTGCTATGAGTCGGTTCCGACTTGATGGCACCTGAGAACATTTATAACATACAAAATTGCCAACTTAAAAATTAGCCTGCTATATTTGGTAAAACATTTAATTAACTCACCCCTAATGTGATGGCTTTCTTCATAGATGATGTTCTTGATGTCATCCCACAACTCTTCTGGTCTTCAGTCTTTAGGGTTTAATGTATCAAATCTGTTCTTCAGATGATCTCTAAATTCAGGTGGGATATATAATGAGCAAACAATACAAGAAGCTGGGTTATATGAAGGAAAACATGACATCAGGTTTGGAGGAAGTCATTAACAACCTGTCATATGCAGATGATACAACCTTGCTTGCTGAAAGTGAAGAGGACTTAAAACATTTACTGGTGAAGATCAAACAGGACAGCCTTTGGTATGGATTACATCTCAATGTCAAAAAAACAAAAATCCTCACCACTGGGCCAATAAACAACATTCTTATTAATGGAGAAAAGATTGAAGTTGTCAAGGACTTCATTCTTCTTGAATCATCTATCAATACTCACAGAAGCAGCAGTCAAGGAATCAAACGGCGTACTGCATTAGACAAATCTGCTGCACAAGACCTTTTTAAAGTGTTGAAGAGCAAAGATGTCAGCTTGAGGACTAAGGTGCACCTGACCCTAGCCTTGGTGTTTTCAGTAACCTCATATGCAAGCAAAAGCTGGACAGTGAATAAGGAAGACTATAGAATAACTGATGCTTTTGAGTTATGCTGTTGGAGGAGAATATTGAACATGCCATGGGTTGCCAAAAGAACCAACAGATCCATTTTGGAAGAAGTGAAGCCAGAGGCTCCTTGAAGAGGAAGACCCCCAACAAGATGGATTGGCCAAGCGGTAGCATCGATGGACTCAAGCGTGGCAATAATAGTGAGGTTGGTCCAGGATCGGGCAGTGTTTCATTCTGCTGTGCATAAGGTCTCTATGGGTCAGTACTGACTCGATGGCACCTAACAACAACAACAATGTGATGGCTAGAGTCCTGGTGTGGCACTGTGGGTTAATACACCAGACTGCAAAGCCATTTGAACTGCAAGTTCGGTGGTTCAAGCTCACCAGCTGCTCCACGGAAACCCTATACAAGGTTGCTATGGATCAGGATTGACTCAACGGCACTTAACAACAACAGCAACAACAACAATGTGATGGCTGGACTCGTGGTGTGGTGCTGTCGGATCAGCACTGGACTTTGAACCACAAGGTTAGCAGCTCAAAATCTACCAGCTGCTCCTTGGAAACCCCATACAGGGTCACTATGAGTCAGAACCAACTTAACGGTGCTTAGCAACAACAACAAATATGATGGCTTTGAACTGTGGTTGCCTTGGCAAGGCCAAGGATGCTCCCAACCCTTGCTATACAGGATTGCTATATGTCGGAACCAACTTGATGACACTTAACAGCAACGACAATAATAATGGAAACTCATAAGAGGATACCTTAATCTAGACTTGGCTGGTGAAAGGGGAGGTTCTGGGAAGATTTTCTGGAAGAGGTAATGTCCTCTACTGTTAGAATTAATTAATTCTTCTTAGGGAAGTTGAAGAATTCATGCTAGGGACTTTTGTTCTGTGACATGGAAAGGTTATCTGAGGCTTGATAATAAGTTTGGAATGGGTGTAATGGACGGGCCTGCATGGTTGCCCTTGGCAGCACTAATAAAACTAGAAAGGAGTGGAGAGGTGTAGATGAGGTTTGCAGAGTGGTGTCACAGTCTGAGGGGTAGGGGAGTTAAAGGTGCTGACCAAAGAGAGGATGTTTTATTTTATTGTGATTAGGTGATAGTTTACATGGGAGAACATTAGTTTTACGTTCATCCTATCGTATATTGTTTCATTGCCATGGTTATAATCCTCTTCATGCATCATCAACTAACCAAAGGGTATACCCTACAAGCCTGCCCCTCAGTCGTCAGCACACAGCCCTCCTCCCTCTCTGTGTCTAAAGTCCCCAGCTGCTTCATCTCTCCATGTCGTCGTCTCTGCCTCCATCTCAGGCATCACTGCTTCTCTGGGTAGGGTCCCGCTCTCAGCTCTTCTCCCTTGATGGTCCCAGGGAGCTCTGCTCCTTGACTGAAAAGTTAATCACTCCCCTCCTTGCTACAAATGTCTACCTTTACATTTCCAACCCTCACAATCAGTACTGATAACAATTATTCACTACTGTATCACAGAGACCTAGCTGCATTTCATTTCATCAGCCCACCTAGACAGATTGGATATTACTCAGTGGAGATTCTACCTTCCTCCATGCCCTCTGGATCTAGGTTTCCTCTTGAAAGCTTGTCAGTCAGTCACTTCTTGTCTTTGTAGCCCCCCATTTTGGGTAGCCAATGTCCAAGTTGCCTATCTCTGTCTACTCAGTGTATGGAGGTGGTGGGAATGATCCTTGCTGTAAAGATTTGTTCCCTCTTTTGAGCTACGGCATCCATAGGTGTTGGTCAAGTTTATCAAATTGCATCACATTACTCTTATTTTCCTCTTCTTTTTTCTTTTAGTTAAGCTCTAATCATCCAGCCATTGAAGCCAGGTCAAGTGGGTATTATCTGCAAGTGCGGGTGTTCTTGTCTTCTCTTCTTATCAGCTGGATGCTTCACTCTCCACTCTAGTCCCCTGTAGCTATGTCACTGATTCTGGGCCAAAGAGTACCCTGGTCTTGCCACACTCCTGGTCAACCAGGTCTTCACGTGGGATGTGATGCCTTTTGAGATAAGGGAAGAAAAAAAATGAAGACAGACTGATTAAGCTCCAAAATGGGAGTGAAAGAACAGTAAAGTCAGAGAGTAGATGTGGTGAGAATCCAGGATTGAGAAACTTGCACAAGAGGCTGAGCCAAGAGAGTGAACAACAGAGCCAACACCACCTCTGGGGATGACAAACTCAAGTTCCACAGGGCATGAAATAGTGGAGGAGAAAGGGATGAGAACTTAACAGATCAAGGAGCTGTGGGGTGATAGAACGATCATACCACAAGTGTAGAAGGGTGGTGGCAGGACAGTGGTTGGAATGGGATGAAGTCTCCATTATTTTGATCAATGTGGAGGTGGGACAAAGGTTGGGGTGGGAGATTTATGTGGCTAGAAACATCTGATTATGGATTTATAATGATTCTCTTCCAGAGTTCCCATAATTACTTATGAGACCTTGTGCCTTAACTTTTTTTAATTTAAAAATTAGAGTCTAGGAATATGAAGAGTGACCTATTTTTTTCCATCTTTCTGTTATACTCTCATGTTCACTCTGAGGCTGTTCCTTTGCTGGTCCAAATTGACCACTTGATTAGGGCATCATGATTTGCTTTTCAACATTACTATCTGGTAACTTCAAACCCTTTAGAAGTAGAGGTTTTCATTGAAGCTCATTGACTAAACAAGCAAATAGGCAGTTACAGAATGGTCTACTAAATGATGCAACAGAGCCCTTCCAATGTGTCTGTTGGAATACGCTGGAGGAATCTTAGCCCAGTCTTGTGGGAAGTCAAGAAAGGTCTTCAATGCCCAATGGAAATGTCTGCATCCCTTAGTGCTTGGCCCAGTTAGAAGTATAGATGAGACATTAACCACGTAAAAGCCAGGCAAAAACAGACCTTAAGGGGAAGTCATTTTCTGTCATGCTCTTTATATCAATACAGATGGGGAATACAGGGCTTAATTTGGATTCATAAAAGAAACTATTAATCAAAGGCTTGAAAGGCACATCTCCAAACTTCTAATCAGCATCAGATTTTGAGAGGGTGGTGGTGGTGATGGCCACATGAAATGGAAACACAGCTGAGAGAGTTCTAAACTGGCAGAAGCCCCAGTGAAGCTGCTCCTCCCACCTCCACAGAAGGCTCCCCAGGCACCTGCTTACTTTAGCTGACTCCTCAGTCTCCAAGCTCCTGTGTTTCCAAGGCAACAAAGTCCATGATAAGTCAAACATTGGCTGGTGTGTTGTGCTTTCCTGAAATAAACCAACACATAGAAGAGAAAAATGGCTGCAGGCTCAACTAGATGGTTGCCTGAATCCCAGTAGACCACTGTGGGTCTTTTTTACCTACAATGACACTGAATGAAGGCTGACCAAGCAAAGAAGGTAATCTTTCTGGAAAAGTACAGATGCTCATGGGAGAGACATTCAGCACAAGGGAGAGCCTTTGATGATAATGCAGGTGTGGGTCATTTATTAAAGACATGCTTGTTCTCGGGTGAGGTTGGTAAGGGAGAAAAGGAAGCAGGACAGAGAAGAAGACAAAGTCAAGGAAGGTTGTGATTTCAGGCAAAGATTCTCAAAGGGTGACTTCAACCTCCTCCCACAGGGAAGCTCTGGAATCTAAGTTATATCTTACAGTTGTCCCTCCCTCAGGCAAGAGCGCTGGGCTTTCATGTTCCTTCTTCTCCACCCATTCTTTGGTCATTAGCTATCCTTGGGGGATATAAACTTCTAGGTACTCTCAGCCTTTCACAAACAGATTCCAAGAGCTAGAGGGCAGTCCTCTGAAGAAGAGCAGAATTTATTAGCTATTAGAAGCAAAATCCTGACAAAGCCAGAGAGAGACAGAGATGTAGTAAAAAGGAACTGAGTGAATCTGGGCAGAGGACGGTGTTCACGTCTACTGAGTTTAGTGAAGGTAAAGGAATGATCAACAGAAACACTAAAGCTCTGAACATCTGTTGCCCTTCAGAGTGTGAAGAACCTCTAAGGAAACATCATTAGGTGTCTGGAAGGGAGTCAGAATGTGACTGAGGGGACCTGGACAGCACATGCTCTATCTAAAAGAAACTAGGTGCAACCCAGCAGCTACCCACCATCACCAGCAAGATTGCAGGCCTAGTATTGTCAAATTCCATTTTCAAAAAGAGCTGGTGGAGAGTCTGAGCATACAAGGATCTCCAAGAGGAGTGGCTCCTCCTTCCTTTCTTTTACATATGAAACTAACCAAAAACCCAAGCCCACTGCCATCGAGTTGGTTCTGACTCATAGTGACCCTGATTAGGACTTCCAAGGCTGTAAGTCTTTATGGGAGCAGATAACCTCAACTTTGTCCTGAAGAGCAACTGGTGGGTTTGAACTGCCAATTGGCCATAAATAGTCCAGTACGTATCTAAGATAATCCTGTTATATTGAGTCAATTCTGACTCATGGCAAGCCGATGCATGCCAGACTAGACCTATGCTCCACAGAATTTCCACTGGCTGAGTTTTACAAAGTAGATCGCTAGATCTTACTTCTGAGGAACCTCTTGGTGGATTCAAACCCCTAACTTACACTTAGTAGCTGAGCAAGGTAACCATGGCTTAACCATTTGGAACGGTCCCTAGGTAACACAAATGGTGTGTGCTCGACTGCTAACCACAAGTTTGGTTGTTGAACCCACCTTGTGGCACTACAGAAGATAGATCTGGAAATCTGCTTCTGTAAAGATTCCAGCCAAGAAAACCCAAATTGACTCGACAGCAACTAGCATAGGCAGAATGTGCAGTGTCATATAAAGAATGACTTGCCCTACTCAAGAGAAGTTTGAAAGCCATTGCATAATAGTTCTTCGTCCTTTATATGTACAGGGTGGCCAGAGAGAATCAAGAAGATACTTAAGTAGAGGGTCCCTTGGGAGAAGGCATCAGCCTACACTAGGATAACAGCAATCGTGGTCTGTGATTCATACCCCTCATCAACACATACCCCACCAAGCTGGAGACCCTGAGCCCTCAATAGCTCTAGCTACACTTTCACAGAATTCTATAGAAGATTCTAAGAATAAGAATGGCACAAAACATACCTCATTTTCCTGAGAGTAATAATGACATAATGTCCAGTTATATGCAAGGGACAAAGCCAGAGAGAAGGGAGCTTTGGCAGCTGGTAAATAAAATCCTTGGAAATGAAAAACACAACACACACACACACACACACACCATCACTACCACCACCACCACCACAATCCTCCCCACAAAGAGAAGAACCAAGGGAAATTTGTGGACCAGAGAACCCTTGCTCTCCATCTGGTTAAACAGGCTATTGACAAATAGCTTTAATTTCACCCCAGGAGGAGAGAGCTACAAACAGAGTTGTTGACTAAGGAAGTCTCTGGATTCCAAACTTTGCAATCATTCAAAATATTGTATGTCAGGCAACCCACTTGATCACCTGCCCTCCTAGGAAAGAGGGAAGGAGGATCATAATTAACAGGCATCAAGAGAAATTAAGACCAGAAAGTCTGAAGAAGAAAGTGTTTAGTGCAGGCCACTGCAATTCCAGAGTGTTCCATAATTGCTACTTAAACATTACCAAGTGGTGAAGATACCATGTATTTTAGAAAGAAAGACTGCATCAGCTTTCAGGGACAAGCCGGGCAGAAATGCCCTACAGCAGAAGCACAGACTGGCTAGTTAGCTTCTCTTGAGTTAGTTGTCAACACATAAAACTCCCAACTTCCACTTCTTCCTGAAGATTGAACTTGACACTGGGCCCAAGATCATGATGGTGGGTGGTAACTGGATCTCCTTTAGATGGTCATCAGGTTCCCTCAGTCACACTCCTTCTTGTCCCACTTTAATCATTGGCATCACCTGCCTGACCTCTGTAGGCTGTTGGATGTTTGACCCCTGACCAAAGGAACCATTGCTTTATGGTGTATAGCAGCAGAGGAAGGTAAGATCAAGTCATGAGATGGTCTCCCAGAAAATTATTTATTGCAAATAATTTTTTTTTTTTTATGTTATAAACTGTATTATGTATGTGGACCTAGCCAGAAGAAATCAACAGGAAACAAATCGACCACATCTGTGGAAAGAGATAATAGAGAAACTCAATATCCTCAGTTAGGACAAGGTGAGGGGTCAACTGCAGAACAGACCATAAATTGTTCCTATAGAAATTCAAGTTGAAGCTGAAGAAAACTAGAACAAGTGTACAAGAGGCAAACTGCAACCTTGGGGATATCCTACCTGAATTTAGAGACCTTCTCAAGATCAAGAACAGATTTGAGGCATTAACTGGAGACCAGATAAGTTATGGGATGACATCATACATGAAGAAAGCAAAAGGTCATTTGAAAGGCAGGAGGAAAAAAAAAATACAGAACAGATGTTAGAAGAGACTCTGAAACTTGCTTTTGTACAAGTAAAAGAGCTAAACTGAAGATTTCAAAGGGCAGTTCAAAAAGGCAAAGTATTATAATAAAATGTGCAAAGATCTGGAGTTAGAAAACCAAAAGGGAGGAACATGCTCAGCATTTCTCAAGCTAAAAGAACTAAAGAAAAGACCCAAACATCAAGTTGAATTACTGAAGGATTCTGTGATCATGATATTGAATGATGCATAAAGCATCAAAAGAAATGGAAGGAATACACAATTATTGTATCAATAATAATTGGTCAATGCTCAGGAGGTAGCATATGGCCAAGATCCAATGGTATTGAAGGATGGTAGCCAAGTTACACTGAAGGCATTGGCAAAAAACAAAATCCTGGAAATTGATAGAATACAAATTGAAATGTTTCAACAAAGGGGCACAATTCTAGAAGTGCTGACTCATCTATTTCAAGAAATTTGGAAGATAGTTTCCTGGCCAATGAACTGAAAAAGACCCATATTCTTGCCCATTCCAAAGAAAGGTGATTCAACAGAATGAGAAAATTATTGAACATTCTTATTAATATCACACACAAGTTGCAGTAGTTAATCAAGAGGGAATTGTGAGAATTTCAAGCTGGATTCAGAAGAGGATGTGGAACCAAGAATATCATTTTATATGCCAGAGCTTAGCTGAAAGCAGAGACTAGCAGGAAAATATTTTCCTGTGCTTTATTGACTATGCAGAGACATTCACCTATGTGGATCATAACAAATTATGGATAACATTGTGAAGAATGGGAATCCCAGAACACTTCCTTGTGCTCATGCAGAACCTGTACACAGGCCAAGAGGCAGTGTTTCAAACAGAATTAGGACTTTGTGGTTTAAAATCAGGGAAGGTGTGCATTAGGGTGGTTTCTTTTCACCATATTGTGTGCTGGACAAATAATCTGATAAACTGGACTATATAAAGAAGAATGTGACATCAGGATTAGAGGAAGACACATTAACAACCCATAATATGCAGACGGCATAACCTTACTTCCTGGAAGCGAAGAGGACTTAAAATACTGATGAAGAAACTAACATGAATAGAGGGAATTGCTATTAACTGATGGTACATGGAAGGGATTATAAACATTGTAATGAAGCAAATGTGTGATTTGTTGAATGTAAAACTGATGGTCTGCCCTGTAAACTTTCACTCAATTCACAATAAAAAATTAAAAAACAAAACTACAGTCTTCAGTACGGATTACACCTCAACAAAGATCCTCACAACTAGAACAATAAGCAGTATCATAATAAACAAAGAAAAGATTGAAGTTGTCAAGGACTGCGTTTTACTTGGATCCAAAAACAGTGGCCATGGAAACAGCAGTTAAGAAATCAAATGAAGTACTGTATAGAGCAAATGTGATGAAAAAAAGTGTTAAAAAGCATATATGTCATTTTGAGGTACCTGCTCCAAGCCATGATATTGTCGGTTGTTTCAGATGCACGTGGACACATGACAGTGAATAGGAAGATCAAAGAAGAATAGCTTTGAATTACCGTGTTGGTGAGGAATAATGAATATTTGACAGACTGTCAGAAGAACAAACATCTTGGTGAAGTGCAGCCAGAATGCTCCATAGAAATCAGGATGGTCAGACTTCATTTCACATGCTTTGGACATGTTATCAGGAAGGTCCAGTTGCTGGAGAAGAACATCATGCTTGGTAAAGTAAAAGGACCATGGAAAAGAGGAAGATACTCAAGGAGATGGACTGATAAAGTAATTGGAACAATGGTTAAAATATAGTGACATCTGTGAAGACAGAGTAGGATCCAGCAGTATTTCATTGTGTTTTACATAGGGTCCTTATAAATTGGAACCAACTAGGGAGCTCTGGTAGCGTAGTGGTTACAAATCGGGCTGCTGACCTCAAGGTCAATAGTTCTAAAGTATCAGCTTTTCCATGGGAGAAAGATGAGACTTTCTTCTCTCGTAAAGATTTACAGCCTCAGAAACCTTGTACAGGGTCGCTATAAGTTGGAACCAAATCCATGGCACATAACCATCACCATCGCCAGATAGTACCTAACAACAACAACATGAATTGATCTTAAAACCCATAAGATAGTCACAGAACAATGCCATTTGGATCTCCCTTCAAGAGAGCTTGTCATTCACCTGCAGCTATAACAGGTCCAGTTGCAAAGCTTTTGGGACTCAATGTAGCATTTGAGTTGAGACCATGCTCTTTCTGGGACATTTCTCCCCAATGAGGGATTCCTCTAAAGAGCAATCTTTACTCCCAACTTCCTAGTTGGGTTGCATCTGTTGTGGTGCCCAATCCAAATCTGCCCCCTTTTTTCCCAGCTGTCAAAGCTGCCTGAGTGTTAAGACATTTTTTCCATGCCTAACCCTGCGCTGTTCCCCTTTATTTTCCAGAGTGTTGAACCCCCACTCTTCGGTAAACATCTTCTCAGTGTCTGTTTTTCATGGGACCCCAAACTGACACACACCCATTGGTGAATGAGAACAGCAAATTGGAAGATAATGCACACATAAGATACCATTTATGTAAATAAGTAAATAAATACACCATTGCTGTTAATAATTGGCATATAGGAGTCCTGATGTGGTGCTGTGGGTTAAGGTACCAGACTGCAAAGTCATTTGAACTGCAAGGTTGGTGGTTCAAGCTCACCAGTTGCTCCTCGGAAACCCTATCCAGGGTCACTATGGGTCAGAACTGACTGGTTGGCACTTAACAACAACAACAAAGTCCATTCCTACTTATGGCAACCCTATTATTTCTGAGTAGAACTGCTCCATAGGGTTTTCAAGGCTGTGACCCTTTGGAAACAGATCACTAGGTCTGTCTTCCAAGGCACATTTGGGTGAGTTCTAATTCCCAACCTTTCAACTAGTGTTCGAGCACTTAACCATTTGTACTACCCAGGAACTCCAAACACATACATAATGCATACATTTTCAAAAACAGACATAAAGAACAACAAGGAAAGGGGAAGGAGGGAAGGATGGAGGAAAAATCTTACACCACTATATATAACCTTTGTTGTTGTTAAGTGCCGTCGAGTCAGTTCCAACCCATAGCGACCCTGTACAGGGTTTCCAAGGGTGTAAATCTTTACGGGAGTAGAAAGCTTCATCTTTCTCCCGCAGAGCAGCTGGTAGTTTCGAACCGCTGACCTTAAGATTCGCAGGTCAATTCATAACCACTACGCTACCAGAGCTCCTATATATAACCTTTGTTGTTGTTGTTAAGTGCCTTCGAGTCGGAGTCGACCCATAGCGACCCTGTACAGGGTTTCCAAGGGTGTAAATCCTTACGGGAGTAGAAAGCCTCATCTTTCTCCCGCGGAACAGCTGGTAGTTTCGAACCACTCACCTTAAGGTTCGCAGCCCGATTCATAACCACTACGCTACCAGAGCTCCTTATACCAATATAAATATATTTTTCCCCTATGGGTTTATATATGCCATTTATAGATAGATATGCATTGAAAAGTTCTGGGGGAAAAAAATCATCCAGATGGTTGGTGGTGTTGGTGTTTAGATGCTGAAGTTGGTTTTCCACTCAGAGTGACCCACTGTGCAAGGGTAGAAGTGCACCATAGGGCTTCCTAGGCTGTAATGTTTGCAGGAGCAATCTTTCTGGTCTTTTTCCCATGGGTTCAAGATGCCCACCTTTGCATCCACAGCTTAACCATCATACCACCAGGGCACCCAAATGTAACAGTAGTAATTTCTTCAGGTGATGGGAAGGGTAAGTGTTGTTACATGAACAGGATTTTAGACGATTTGTATTGCTCTGATTTTTATTTTACAAGGAGAATGCATTGAGGCACTACTTAAATAATTAAAAAACTTTTACAACATACACTAGCACTAGGGAAACCAGCTCCAGTGGGTCAAGGCTGAGTTTACTCAAGGAGAATTCTCATCATCTATACTGGAGTTAGGGGCCTTCACATTGGGAAGTGAAACTACCCAGTAATGTTACATCCTGTACAGATAGATCTACCCAACCCCAGTCACTCTCATTCCCTGCCTCTGTTGAAATACATCAGAAAAGTATCTAGCAAGATCTATGGAGTGTTTTAAATTGCATGAGACTTTTCGGGTCTTCCTGGTTGCTCTATACAGATACCATAACTCCCTGGTACAGCATCTCTGAGAATTGCACTTGTAAATCTTCCCCCCACGTGGCATGTAGCGCATCAGAGAATGATTCTGGGTGATGGTAAATCTCATCAGCAGTATGGATGGTTCATGCAGCAGGATGTCACATTTGTTACTTACTTGCCAGAAATGCCTCTTTTACCTTTAAGCTGACAAGGTCTTGTCTTCTTTCTCTCTCTGGCCCTTCACCAGTGTCGTTAACCAAGGCTGAAGGCACAGGCCAAAGAGGTGGGATGGGAAAGAGCCTCAGGCACGGAGACACATGCTGGGCCCAGGCTGGACACATCCTACATGGGCTGCTGACCTCACACTGACACTGACAGGCTGGTGATGGGTCAGGGGTTTGCAATCTGGACTTGGTGTGAATGGCTTTTCACAGCATGCCCAGAGGAAGAATGTGAGCTGGCTGAGTGGAAGCTATTATCTTTTAGGAAATTACTATTATTTTTATTTTTAGACACCAATAAAACTGACATCTGGGACCAGAGCAGATGAATGTTCCATTTATAAGCAACCAGAACTCTGAGTGAAGGCTGGGGTTGTTCTGCCAACCACGGCAGAGTTTCAGGGAGGAGGTAGGCCCCACGCACTGCAGGGGTAGAACAGAGCTTAACTTAGAAAAAAACTCAGAGGCAGAAATTCTGTCAGGCTCCAAAACTGGCCAAACAGTGCATTATATAGAATTATGTTGTTGTTGTTATTAAGTGCCTTCAAGTCGATTCCGACCCACAGTGACCCTGTATAGGGTTTCTGAAGAGCAGCTGGTGAGCTTGAACCACCGACCTTGCAGTTCAAATGACTTTGCAGTCTGGTGCATTAACCCACAGGGCCACACCAGGACTCCAAGTAGAGTAATAACTACTAGGTATTGTGAGTCGAGCAGCCCTGGTGGCACAATGGTTAAAGCACATGGCTACTAACCTATAGGTCAGCAGTTTGAACCCATCAGTCACTCCAGCTGAGGAAGAAAGAAGTGGCTATCTGCTTCCATAAAGATTGCAGCCTAGGATAGAACAACCAAAAAGAAACTTGACAAAGA
>NW_006408642.1:1088589-1090121 GCF_000296735.1 Chrysochloris asiatica
AAAAAAAGCTAAAGAGGATATAAAGAAACTCTGTTAACTGATGGTATGTGGAGGGGATTATAATCAATGTAATGAAACAAGGTATATGAATGTTTGAATGTGAAACAGATGATGTGCCCTGAAAACTTTCACTCAATCCACAATAAAAACCTTAAAAAATATATACTGTAGCCTAGGAAGTCCTGTGAGGAGTTCTCCTCTGTCCTACAGGGTTGTTAGGAGTCAGAATCAACTTGACAGCAATAGAAGATTGAGTGGCTAAGAGCCCTAGTGGTGCATAGGTTAAGCTCTTGGCTGCTAATCTACAGGTTGGCATGTGTAGGGCCGTTCTATTCTGTCACATGGGTCACTGTGAGTTGAAATTGACTTGACAGTACCCAACAACATCTTTCCTTTAGCACATGAGGAGGTGGACAGTCCCAGCCTCAGTGTCAACACCTTAGCTGATTTGCAGAGGCATGTGTGTCTAAGGTATGGCACATGCCCTGGATACCATTTGAAGAGAGGTATCACTGAGCAGTTTTTATTAACCTGGTAGGGGTCAATGTACTTCCTCAAATACAACTAACACAGAAATATATTGGGGGAAGGGGGTGAGGCAGAGACGACACTTGCCCCAGGTGCAAGTCCAAGAGGGGACCAGAGGCAGTGAGGAATAATATCCAGGTACTAGGGTATCTGACTGAGGCAAGTGAACAAAATGGGGGAAGGCATTTCAGTCGATATGTCACTACAATCATGTTGAAATTGGGGTGTGGGAGGAGCGGAGTGCCACTAAGAGGCTACCCCTGAGCACACAGTACCCTCCCTATGCCCCTGCAAGTACAATTTCAGGGTTGTCATAGAGGCTGTTTTCCATAGAAGCACCTCTGCTGATTTGTAAAGTTGATGTGTTTATAGAATTGACACAGCACTCCATTTCCTTCATGTATACATTTTCAAGGAGAGGACCTATGAGGATCTAATGGTATGAAGGCTGGCTAATGCATGTGGGCTGTTGAGAGCAAGAACTCTAGCATTGAGGGCTGATGGGTACAGTTGTATCATCATTTCAACAGAACCTGGTGCCAAACAAAGCCCTGTGTGACCTTGGGTGTGTTACTTATCATTCTTGTAAGTTATACGGGAGATATAGTAACATCTCTACAGAATTACAGTGAGTGTTCCCTGAGTGTAGAGTCAGGGGCACAATAGACTTTCAAGTGTCGTCTAGTGGATTCAGACCCATGTTGTTGTTGTTAGGTGTCATCGAGTTGGAACCAACCCATAGCAACTTTATGCACAGCAGAACGAAATACTGCCCAATCCTGGGCAAACCTCACTACTGTTGCCACATTTGAGTCCATTGATGCTGCCACTTGGCCATTCCATCTCATTGGGGGGCTTCCTCTTTTTATCTGACCCTCCACCTTACCAAACATGATATCTTTCTCCAGCGACTGGCCCCTCCTCACAATATGTCCAAAGTATGAGAGATGAAGTTTGGCCATCCTGGTCTCCAAGGAGCACTCTGGCTGCACTTCTTCCAACAC
>NW_006408642.1:1091736-1092714 GCF_000296735.1 Chrysochloris asiatica
CATAGCTTTCAGAATAATAGCAACTCACAAGCCACCACAGTACAACAAACTGACAGACAAGTGGTGGCCATTTGGTTTTAAGTGGAATTCAGACCCATAGCCACCTTAAAAGATAGAATAGAACTGCACCATAGGGTTTTCTAGGCTGATATCTTGGTGTGGTGCTGTAGGATAAGCACTGAACTGAAAGATCAGCAGTTCAAACCCACCAGCTGCTCCTTGGACACCCTATGCAGGATCGCCATGAGTTGTAACCTAGATGACAGCAGCTAACAACAGTCTTAATGGAGAATGTGGTAGCTCCACATGACAAGCACTAGACTGTGAACATTGTGAACCACAAGTCCTTGGTTCAAGCCTGCCAGTTGTTCCTTAAGAGACAGATGAGGTTTTCTGCTCACTTGAAGATTTAAAGCTACAAAAACCCAATACAGGGTCACTATGAGTTGGAACTGACTCCACAGTACTTACCAACAATCTTTATGGGAGCGATCACCAGGTCTTTCTCTCATGGAGCCGCTGGGTGGGTTAAAACTGCTGACCTTTCAATTAACAACCGAGGTCCTTAAAGAGAAAAAGTGCACAGGTTATTAAGACTCCTGCTCCACTACTTACAAAAAGAAAAGAAAAGATTAAATTCCAGATTTCTTTAGGTTTTACCTAATGTTCTTATTCTGTCCCAGAATCTAACATTAAATTTAGTCATCATATCTCCTTGGGTATTTTATTGGCTGTGACAATTTCTCAAAGTCTCCTTTAAAGACCTTGACCATCTGGAGGAGGACTGGCCAGGCATTTTTGTACACTGTCCCTCTGTCCCATCACTTTTTACCCAAGATACTCTACTGAAGACAAAACTCATATAGTTGTCGCAGGGATCTCTTACCGACTCAACCAGACAATACCTTTGAGCTATGAGGACAAAGGCCTTGATGTCGGGGTTTTCCCTCGACATAGTTGTCACGAGTGTTTGGTTCA
>NW_006408642.1:1093504-1101003 GCF_000296735.1 Chrysochloris asiatica
CAACACCTTGAGACCTATTTATTCTGCTGAGTGCAGAAACTGATGACCAGAGACTTCCTTGAAGGAGACACTGAGGAGGTGCAAGAGCAGCTGGAGAGCAGGGTAGGGGGTCTGTGCATGCCAGTCTGGGAGCAGGGGGCTCTCTGTTACTGCCTAATTCTTCCCCAGCTTTCTACCCTTGGGCTTCAGCTCCCTAATAGAACTGCGGACGTTGGACCAGACCAGGGTTTCTGAGAATGAGAGAGAGGGGGAGTCTCCTGCATTAATATACCAAAGGCACTTATTCAAAGTGTAGACTCTCAGCCTTATTTCAGATTTATGGAATTAAATGTTCTGGGGGTAGGTAAAATTCTACTTTTCCTTTTTAAATTTTTTTTTTCATGAAAGCATATATAAAGGTGCATCATTTCGTTAATTTCTACATAGTGACTCTATATATTGTTTCTGAGGCTGTAAATCTTTGCAGGAACAGAAATCCCGCTCTTTCTCCCACAGAACAGCTGGTAATTTCAAATTGCTGACCTTGAGGTTAGCAACCTGATTCATAACCACACACTACCGGAGTTCCTTGAGGGGGCTTCAAAATGCTCATGGAAAAAATGGAATTAAAAAAGAATGGAATTTTCCCACAAACTTTTTGAAGCCCCCTCATACAATTCAAGTGGATTACAAGCTGGGCTGCTAATCACAAGGTCAGTAGTTCAAGTCTAGCAGTCTCTCCTGGGGAGGAAGATGAGGCTTTTTGTTTCCATAAAGATTTACAGGTGCAGAAACCCTATGGTGGCGGTGGTTATGTGCTGTGGAGTTAGTTGCTGCTATGTGTCAGAGCTGATTTGGTGGCACACAACCATAAGTAGCATGCAATTCAAGTTGTGTTGCCATTCTAAGTACCCATTTCCAAATTATTCTATCACCATTATGGGGCAAAGTGACTCTGTAGGATAAGCACTAGACTGCGAATGACAAGGTCAGCAATTTGAACCCACTAGCCACTCCATGGGAGGAAGATGAGGATTTCTGCTACTGCAAATTTTTTTTTTTAAGCCCTGGAAATTCTATATAGGGTTGCTATGGGTCAGAACCAATTCAACAACACTTAACAACAACAACATTATCTTCAACTCACTGCCCCCCAGACCCCAACGCTTCCTATCCAACCTTTCACATTGCCATTGTCAATCTGATCTCACATAGATAATTCTTTACAACAACACAATGTTCAAAGCAAGCACACTTTATTACTTAAGAAGCTATTTGTTGGTTCATGAAGACTTCAGGGGATAGTTTTGGTTTACCAAGATTGTAGTGATTCCAAGCCACAGGTGAGTCTTCGGGGAACCATGAAAAGTAATAGGAGCCCAGGTGGTGCTGTAGGATAAACACAGGACTGCTAACCACAAAGTAAGCAATTCAAACACACCATCTGCTCTGTGGGAGAAAGATGAGGTTTTCTGCTCTGATAAAGACTTACAGCCTCGCAAACCCCATACAGAGTTACTATGAGATGGAATTGACTTGGTGGCATTGGGTTTGGGTTTATGAAAGGTGATATTAAAGGGTCTTTCCTGTCTTGATGGGATGTTTACAAGACCAACAAAGACAGACTGAAGTAGGAAGGTCGATAGTGTACAACAGCATCACGTCACGTTCCAGAAGGAATGGGAAAGATGAGAAGAGCCGCGAGCTCAGAGACAGAGACTCTGATGTGGGATGGCTGTGGATGGTATCAATAAACAGAAAACGCATTGCATAGGAGATGACAAAGCCGGATGGGGTTGGGTGAGGGTTAAGTGTAGACTAGAGAGACTGGAATTCCAGGTGACTTTTAGACTTCAATATACATACCCAAGAGAACAGAATGCTCATGCACAGAAATGGGGTCTCTATAAGGCAGACCTGGCACAGAGGAAGAGAGAGCATGAGCTTGACTTTAGACATGTTGTCTTCAAGGTTTTGATAAAACATATAAGTGCTTATGTTCCATAGGCAGTTGTAGTTTCAGATCTGAAACCCATGCATACACTGTCATACAGAACTAGGTTAATGAGCTGCCCTCTCATCTCCCTCCAACTGTGGAACTGAGTGACCTTCAGCCAGGTCAACAGACTCCACTCACTTTCAATTCCCTCCTCTGTGAAATGGTATAGCATTGACCTTCAGGATTATGTTGAGAAATAAATAAGATACCATATGGAAAGGCCCCAGAGCAATCAAAGAAAAATCAATTATTAATTCACATTCAGAATCAAAGCTAAAATTGAAAACCATGAGCCAGGCCTTGAGGGAAAAGCATATGATAAGAAGATGAATATAAGGCCTGAGTCCTAAGGGAATCAAGAGTTCGAGAACAGTAAACCAATTCATGGTGACCGCATATGTGTCAGAGTAGAATTGAGCTCCATAGAGTTTTCAAAGGTTGTAATCTTTTGAAAGTATATCACCAGGCCTTTCTTCTAAGGGTGGGCTTGAACCTTCAGCCTTTTGGGTAGTAGACAAGCATGTTATTGTCTGCAACTTCCAGGGGTTCCTAGAGGACAGTAACAAAGAAAGAAGTCAAAACAAAAGAGAGATCTATAAGTAAAAGAAAAGGCAAGAATGTCATACAGTAAAAGATAACTTATGTTTACTGGTAATCCTGACAGGTAAGCCCCTCAGATAGAGGTTCTAATCCCAGCTCTTCCACTTACTAGCTAGAAACTGAGTTTCTGAAACTGTTTCCTCAAATATATAGCTGGGGTTGCTGACAATATCCCCCATGCCAGATGGTTGTGATAAATGCTGAAATGAGGTTCATAAATTCTATGTCCCTTGTTGTTAAGAGCTATCGAGTCAGTGCTGACTCATTGCAACCCTTGTATAGAGTCTCTGGAAAGCAGCTTTTAGGTTTGAACTGCCAACCTTGTGATTAGGAGTCGTCCAGTACTTATCCTACAGCACCACACTAGAACTGCTTATGTCTCTTTGTTGTTGTTAAATGCCGTCTGACTCATAGCAACCCTGTGCAGAGTTTCTGAGGAGCAGCTGGTGGGTTTGAACTGGTGACCTTGTGGTTTGCAGCCCAGTGATGATGCTGCAGCATCATACCTAGAGTCCTTATGTCCCTTAGAAAGAATTTAATGTATGTTACCTAGTATTATAATTAGTACATGTGGAAGGTCAGCAGCAAGTGTTTGGGACAAACATTGACAAGCAGTATCCAATGCGACAGAGATACTAAGAAATATGAGGACTTGAGAAAACACCCTGAATTTGTCATTTTTGTGAGCAGCCACAGTTTTCTGGGTACTCCAGATGGATCAGTCTTGAAAAATGAATACAACTGGTGTGGACTCCTATCTTAGGAACTCCCAGACTTTTACAAGCTATGTTGCTATTGTAGAGATTTGTTTGTTCTTCTGGCAATCCATGGTACTTTCAATAGACTTCACTAACACCAGAATTCAAATGCATAGATTTTTCTAAGGTCTTCCTTATGCATTGTCCAACTTTCACTTGCATATGAGGTGACTGAAAATACCAAGGCTGAGTTCAGGAGCACACTTTTCCTCAAACTGATATCTTTGCTTTTTAAGGAGGTCTTTCGCAGCAGATTTGCCCAATGCAGTATGCTGTTTGATTTATTGACTGCTACTTTCATGAATGTTGATTGTGGATCCAAGAAAAATGAAGTCTTTGACAACTTCAATCTTTTCTCCATTTACTATGATGTTATTTATTGGTTCACTTGTAAGGATTTTTGTTTTCCTTACATTGAGGGACAATCCAATGTAGTTTTGATCTTCATCAGTAAGTATTTTAAGTCCTTTTTGCCTCTAGAAAGCAGGGTCATATCATCTGCATATGTCAGGTTGGGAATGAGTTTTCCTACTATCCTGATGTTGCATTCTTCTTCATATAATCATAGTCTCAATTATTAGTTCAGCATACAGATTGGATAAGTATGATGAAAGGATAGAACCCTAACTGACACTTTTCCTTATTTTAAACCAGTCATTGTCCCCTTGTTCTGTTTGAATGCCTGTCTCTTGGTTTATAAGCTGTGGCCCACACAAAGTATTATAATATTTACACACAACACCAGAGGCAAACTGTGGAGGTTGCTCAAAACCAGAGCAAACCAGCATGGGAACTCCAAGTGCCCCAACTTCCTTGAAGGTTGAGGGGACCAATATTCCGACATTCTGTCGCCCCTTCCAGCATCAGCACCAGCACCAATACACACCCTTGCTCTATCGCCTGCTCCACTGGCAAAAAATGTCACCAAAACAGCAACAAATGGTTCACAATGATTATTGAAACTTTTATCCCCCATGAACCATTTACTTAGAGCAGGGATCAGCAGACTTTTCCTACAAATGGTCAGCTGTTTTAAGTTGCACTTGGGATTCAAGATTCTTCTGTGGTGTCGAGGGTAGGGAGACTGAACAAAACTAGATTTCTGTTGGAAAGGAGTAGACAGGTAGCTGCTCAGAGTAAGTAACCAGTATTATCTGCTACAGTTGATGTTGTTATGCCCATTTCATGAATAGGGAAACTGAGGCTCAGGCACACATGTGCTCTCTGCAAGGTCACAGATGAAAGCCAGGTCTGTCCTAGTGCTGTCCCTGTGCCGTGCTGGGTGTAGTTCATGTATCGGGAGTGGTGGTGTCACTGTGCCAGCACATTTCTGATTAGTATTACCATGACGATTAGCTAATAAGGCGAAACAGCAATGAACCTGCTATGATCATGTTTCTGGGTAAGCAACTTCTGGTTATCTTTTGTACAGGACACATTATGCTGGCGTTCTCCCCCAAACTTGCCTTTTATGTTAAATATATGATTTTTATCCTCAGAAGGGGGATTATCTCGGGGCAGAATTGGCAAGGTTAAACGCTATCTATAAAACACATTCAGCTGTGCCATGAAATGAATTACATAATATATCAGTCATCTACCTGGCTTTCAAAAACCTGCAAATGCATTCTGTTCAGTATGGGTGAGTATTTTATATTTGCCTCCCTTCCCATGAAGGTAAAAATGACCTTGGTTCTTAAAAAGTGAAGATATATTGAACGGGTTAGGATCAACACAGTTCTATTTCATTTAGTCTCCACTAAAATTGCAAGGAATGAAAATGGAGATTGAATTTATTTTACTATATATTGCCTCATTTGAACTTTAGTAAGGCATTAGCTTCTAAGGAAAACCCTCCCCCTTCCATAATCTCTTATTGATGGCATGTTAAGGAAATTGCCTTGACTTTATTGATTCTGAGCTATGAGGTACAATGTACCCACTGGTGTGTTAAACTGAGAAAAGTATGCTGGACTGGCTACCACGGCAGAGATGGAACTTGCTGACAAAGCCGCTCTTCGACACTACCCAAAATGACAGCCTGCTCCCCCAAATGCAAGTTAATAGACTGCAAGACTACAAGGCATATTGGAGTCTTCTCTATACAACCTTGCTTTAGATGAGCCAGCACAGAGTTGAGGGTGAGTATACTCCTCCTCCCTTGTGTCCCGAGAAAGGAACAGCCAGACTAGACAACCTCCAGGGGAAGGCTCACCATAGACTCTTAGAAGCAGGACTCCCTTCCAAAATCTTCCTGTATGTCCTGGGCCAGGCTTCTTAACTTCTTGGAACATATCTTTGTCAGCATCCCCTCCCTCACCACAGACATTGTTGTTGCTGTTGTTAGGTGCCATTGAGTCGGTACCGACCCATAGTGACCTTATGCACAGCAGAAAGAAACACTGCCCAATCCTGGGCCAACCTCACTATTGTTGCCATGCTTGAGCCCATCAATGCTGCCACTTGGCCAATCCATCTCACTGGATGTCTTCTTCTTCTTCTCTGACCTTGCACCTTACTAAACATGATATCCTTCTCCAGCGACTGGTCCCTCCTGACAATATGTCCAAAGTATGAGAGACGAAGTCATTTGACATAGGAGACTTCAAACCATTTATGGGAAGATGGGATTAAAAGATCATGGAATTTCCCATGAAGTTTCTGAAGCCCCTCATGTACGCTACTTTTCCTTCTTCCCCAACAACCCACAAGGTCTATGTTCATTTCGGCCCCCAATCCTACCCCTCAGTTGATAGCCAGTTATCCTAGTAGAAGAAAGGACCATGGTAGACCCTTCCAAATACAGAAAGGTAGGAAATAAATAACTCTATGTAGGGTTGTTGTCCTTTGAGAAGGGACACAAAAGCTAAAGAAGTTACATAATGAGCTGTCAGTTCTAAAATGGTTGCCAAATGGTGAGGGGAAAAAAAAGTTGCTATGTGACTGAAGTAGTTGTTGTTATGTGCCGTGGAGTCGTTTCCGACTCATAGCGACCCTGTACAGGGTTTCCGAGGCTTTAAATCTTTACGGGAGCAGAAAGCCTCATCTTTCTCCAGCGGAACAGCTGGTAGTTTTGAACTGCTGACCTTGCAGTTTGCAGCCCGATTCGTAACCATATGCTACCAGAGCTCCTATGTGACTGATACCAGGGGTCTTTTCAGGGGGCCAAATATTTATTCATGAAACTACTACTGTCATGGGCTACATTGAGCAGAGAAGATGAGGCCCCCAGAGAATGATCTGTAAGGAGACAGTGACCAAGGTGGGGGCTAAAATGTTCTACACTAAAAAGCACTCTGAAATTTGGGGGAAAGGGGAGGGTATCAGGTGATCAGAGAGCACTAAGAAATGTCCGTGGGAAGGGAAGGAGGTGGCTGGCAGGATTTTGACTGTTTGATATTGTTGTTTGGAATTAAAACTATCTGCTGCTTCTAAACCTTTGGTAAAGTCAGACACTCATACAAAAGTGGTTCAGGGTGGGATAGGAGGATGAAAGTGTGGGACAAGGCGGAAGATCAGCACATAGCAGAGAGAGGAAACTGCCCTAGTAGGCAAGTGTGAGTGTAAAGGGGAGTTCAGAAATGACTATAACACCTGAGCTCCAGCTATCAAAGACATGTTGATGAGGGGAGGAGTTGGGAGCAGAGGCAAAGTCAACTTTGTTTAAATCTCAAAGGATTAAGTGACATCAGGCATCTAGGCCTCATGGGAATTTAACTCCATACTTTGCAAGGTTAAGGTGAAGCTGACATTTAACAACCAAATGTCTTGACTCCTATTCTTCCTCCCACCTGTCAACCTCTCATCTTGTGTGTGTGTGTGTGTGTGTGTGTGTGTGTGTGTGTGTGTGTGAACTGAGTGACAGTTTACATGGAAGAACATTGGATTTACACCATCGTTTTATTTTATTTTATTTTATTTTGTACACCTCAGACATCTTTATTTCACTCCTGTTATGCCGTGAATTCATAGGAATAGGTTCTAGCAGCTCAGGCTCCTTTCTATTGTTTCTCACAAAGTACACCTCTCTGAGGGGAGCAGGCTGGCGCTTTAGCTGAACCTAGGTCCCTTTCTCTTTGGCTTCCTTCTTTTTCTGATCATTTTCTTTCTTTCTTTCTTTCTTTCTTTTTTTAATTAAATGTTTTTATTTTGGATTGAGTGAA
>NW_006408642.1:1103160-1103780 GCF_000296735.1 Chrysochloris asiatica
ACTCCTAATTCCTCTTGGTTTCCTTTGTACAGATCTCTTATCCATATTTCCCCTCCCTGACCTCAACTCTTACATTAGCTTCCATCCAATAATAGTCAGACAGCTTCTGTATCTCATCCTGACCCGAGAACCTATCACCCCTTCTTTGCCTTTGCATTTTCTAACAACAGACCCTAGAAAGTTGTCAGCAACAGCATCTGCTCTTCAGAAGAATTCTACTCTGTTATTATTCTGCCCAATTTCCACCCAAGAGTCACTGGGTTCCCATGGAGAGTCAGATCCCAGTGGGTGCACAGCTTACCAGTTACCCTCAGATATGTACAATCAGAAATGAGAATTTTATTTTTACTTAAAGATGCTTTGGGCTTTCAAGTCAGAGTTAGCCTAGAAAAGGTAGTGACAAGGTCAAGCATATCTTTGCCAGCATCACCTCTATTATGGGTTGAATGGTAGTGGCCCAAAATAAGTCTACCTAGAACTTGCATATGTGACTTGTTTGCAATTGTAATTAAGAATCTTGAGTTGAGATCATCCTGGATTATTGCAGTGGACCCTAAATCCAAAGACATATGTTCTTATAAGAAGAGAACACATAGAAGAAAGACACACAGAAAAAAAAA
>NW_006408642.1:1105289-1106487 GCF_000296735.1 Chrysochloris asiatica
TACTATTTGCAAGTTTGGACATTCTTGTTCATCTTCCCTCACTTCATATCAGCTGGATGCTTCAGTTTCAGCTCTAGCTCTCTGTGGCTATGTCCTTGTCCATGGGCCCACGAATCCCCAGGTCTCAGCAGACTTCAGACCAACCAGCCCTTCCTCTTCTCTCTGTCAACTCCAGGTCATCTGGAGTCTATGGAACGTGATTGAATTCAGTCTATTTCTTCATTGCTGCCTTTCCCCCTCTTCCACTCACCAGTAGACCAATGTAGTCACCAGCAAGTTTAACTGCCTGTTCATGTGTTCCCTTTGAGTTTCAGTCTTAAAGAGGAGTTGGTCCTGAAAGGACTTGATTACTTATCTTACTGGCTTCCCGGCAAACAATTGGCTTGTTCTTGTAGCCAGTCCTACTGCCATTTTTGTTTAGGTTTCTTCCTGATGATCTTATGTTGAAGATGTATCTTCTGTTGCTCTAGCTGTTGCGGGATGGTTTGCTTGTCCTTTCTAGTGGGAATGTCCCACCTCAGAAAGTTCTAGATGGGGCTCAGGATTTCACCTAAGGTCCTATACTCTGAAAAGGCTTTGCAAGAGGCCTATTTCACTGGGCAAGTTTGAGAACCCCTTTTAGGTATTCCAATCAGTTACAGACTGAAGACAGGCTTCCAAGATTTCTGTAATCATGTTACCTGACATTCCTTTCTCTCCCACTCAAGTGTCTATTTTACAATAGTTGGCAAGGGAAACCAATATTCATGAACAGTTCAAATGTTGTATGAACTGCAAAGTATTAACATTGTTTCCTCTCTTAAGACTATGCCTTGATCCCTGTACCACAGAGTCCTGTTGTTCCAAGTTTGAGCATCTATTACTATGTACCTCTGTACCATTTAGCCCATGCAAACCTGTGTGATTGTTCCCCTATACACCTTGTTCTTCCACCCTCCCCCTTCTTGTGTATTGCCCTCCCCAACACACAAACTATGATTTGTCTATGCCCTACCCTGTGCTCTACTATCTCTTCCCTCCACACCCACAGTCCCCACCCCACCCCCACCACTAGTAACCAACAAAGATTGTTTTTGTTTTTTTTTCCTTTTAGTATGGATAACTTTTCTTAAGCTTTTACAGTAATGGTCTTATGCAATATTTGTCCTTTTGTGACTGACTAATTTCATTCAACATAATGTCCTCAAGGTTCATCCAC
>NW_006408642.1:1110667-1123809 GCF_000296735.1 Chrysochloris asiatica
TATATCATCTTGTTCAATTGACCCTTTAATCATAAGATAATGTTCATCATTATCTGTTATGGTGGTTTTTGCCTTAAAGTTTATTTTATCAGAGATTAGTGTTGTTACTCCTGCTCATTCTTTTATTACAATTAGCTTGGTATGTATTTTTTGCATCCTTTGACTTTTAGTCTGTTTTTGTCTTTGTGTATAAGGTGTGTCTCTTGCAGGCAACATATTGAAGGATCTTGTTTTCTTCTCCACTTTGCCACTCTCCTTCTCTTAACTAGTGCATTGAATCCATTGACATTCAGTGTAATTATCAATAGGTATGAATTCATTGCTGTCATTATGTTTGTTTGTATTTTTGTGGTGCTGCTGGTTTCTTTTTTCTACATGTCTTCCTGTGCTGAATTCATGGTTTTGGTGTACTTTCTTGTCAGTTTCTTCATAGTTTTAATGTTTCCATGTTCTTCTTGAATTTTCATTTTCTTGGTATGTTGTGAAGTATTAATTTACTTTGAGGTTACCTTATATTCTATTAGCTTTTTCCTCCATTTAAGACAGTCTATTTTATCATGTAAACTACCTGACCTCTTCACCACCCAATCTCTGTTCCTATATTTTTACCTTCTCTCACATTGTAATTGTTTTGATCATAGACTGACCTTTCATAATACTCTGAATTCATTTTTATAGTTTTGTTCTGTTCTGGACTCTTCCATCTGATGATTGAGTCCCAGGTGGTTCTACCATGTATATCAATCTCTGGTTGTTGTCTGTTCTTGTTGGGTCTCAGTCCAAAGAACTCCCTTTAGGATGTTTTGAAGTGCTGGGTTAGCTTTGGAAAAATCCCTTAGCTTCTGTTTATCCTGGAATGTTTTGATTATACTCTCATATTTGATTGACAGCTTTGCTGGGTAGATGATTCTTGGTTGGCAGTTTTTTTTCTTTCTTTCAGGATTTTATATAAGTCTCCCTGTTGCCTTCTTGCCTGCATGGTTTCTGCTGAAAGATCTGAGCTTAATATGATTTGCTTGTCTTTGTATGTAACACTTCTCTTTTCCCTAGCTGCTTTCAGAAGTCTGTCCTTCTCTTTAATTTTGGAGAGCTTGATTATGATGTGTCTTGGTGATTTTCTTTTGGGGGTCTATACTTCCTGGGGTTCATTGAGCTTCTTGAATGCTTATCTTTTCACTTTTTAGGATGTTACAGAAATTTTATTCCAGCTGTTCTTCATCTGTCTTGTCTGTGGACTTGTGTGATTCTTCCTGTTCTGGAATGCCAGTAATTCTTAAGTTATTCCTCTTCATGTTGTCCAACATGAATCTTAGATTTTCTTCACATTTTTCATTCTTTTTCTGCGTGCTTTTCTATCTTAGCAGTATTGAGAGATTTGTCTTCCAGCTCGCTAGTTCTGGCCTCCATCTCTTCACTTCTCCTTTTTGGTCCTTACGGTGTATTGTCCATTTCTGATATTTTATTATTAATCGTTTGGACATCTTTTTGTAGGTTTTGAATTGTTTCCAAAGCTGTATCTATCTTATTTTATTGTTCCTGTAGTGTTCTACTGACTTCTTCCTCATTTTTCTCAAACCCCCTGTGAAGTATTTGGATACATTTCAGTATCATTTTTCTGAATTCATTCTAAGACATGTCCAAACCCTGCACTCCTTCCAGTGTGATATCTAAGTCTATTTCCAGCTCATTTGTCCCAGTCACTTTATCTTGTTTCTGGACATGTGCTGATATGGTCATCTGTTTCTTGGGCATATTCAGTAGTTAGCTAGATGTGACCTCCATAATTAGATGAATGTATGTTGATGTTTTATTATGTTTTCTGATTGCCTTCAGCTAGATGTGATCAGGAGATGGGCTTCCCTTTTCACCCTTCTATTTACTTAACTCAGAGTAATTGTTGTAGGTGTTGAATGTCTATCTGGTGTATAGCAGCTGGCATTAGTTCTTGCCTGGATGGTGGTATTTTATAGGGTATGATTGTTGTTTGACTATATGACCACAATTTCTGTATATTCTTGGATAATGTAGGGTGAGAAAGAGCTCCCTAAAGGTAAAAAGGGAACCCCAAAATTGCAACAACAAAAAAGACAAATTGGATACTGTTGTCTATAATCACAGAAATGAGAAGGGGGAAAAATTTTTGTAGCAAAATATGAGTATTACTTTAATGCCCCTCTCTCTGCTTCTTGCCTTCAAGGCTGCCTGAGAAATTTCAAGATGTCATTGTTGGTCATTATGATGTAACTCAAGATTTCATTTTCAGCCTGTTTCTTCTTAGTCTGTCTCTCTTCCACTTTACAACTTCCAATTAGGCCTTTTTCCTAGTGATTAACAGATCAGGGTTGGCTGTAGCCATTTTGTGCTGCAAATTCTGTTGAGCAAATCTGTGTGCATGCATAGTAGAACCCTTGGGGTAGGGGGGTGTTCACTTGCTCAGGCACCCCCTCTAGTCACCAGATTGGAGGTGTGCATATAGCGAGAGACCAATGAACAGAGAAAAGAAAAAACAAATAAAAAAGAATGTCCATACCTTTATCTCTGCAGATGGTTCAGATGTCTGCACACTTCTGATACTTCTCCCACTCTGTCTTGTCTAAGATGGCCACTCCAGGAGCCAATGAGGCCAACTGATCAGAAAACACCAGTTTTCTTGCTTCTGCTACATATTTCACTGGCTGTAAGCCTTCAGACTTAATAATGTAGTTCAGAGTTCTGGGACCATCCCCTGAACCTGCTTCATCTGGTATTCCATGCCACCACTGGCAGAGGTCCTCACATCACTTCTCCCCAATCTACCATCAAGCCTCCAACACATATTTTGAGGGGACACAATCCAATGTATAACACCAAGGATTGCTGGCAGTCACCAGAAACTAGCAGTCATGGAACAGCAGATCCCTCGGAGCTTCCAGAGAGAACCAATCCTATTGGCAACCCTGTTTTCACACTTCTGGCTTCCAGAATTGTGAGAGAATGAGTTTGTGTTGTTTTAAGCCACCAGGTCTGTGATCATTTGTTATGGATATTACAAGAAACCAATGTACTCTCCCTTCCCATGCACATGTACTTTACTTTCCCCCTAGCTTTATTTTCATTCCTTCCTCAGAACCTACTCCTTGCTTGAGAAACAAACACTATACAGGGTCTCTATGAGTCAGAACCAACTCAATGGCACTTAACAACAACAGAGTAAAGCACTTTGGTGGAAACTTCTCACTATAGAAAGAGTTAGGAAGTAAAGAGATTGCCTCATGTAGAAAGACTTGTGTTTGAAAAAGGAACACAACATACTAAAGAACTCACATGAAAGGTAGGGTGTCTGCCATCAGCAGGAGACATTTTAGACTGTGTATAAACCTGGTGTGATGTTGTGAATTAATGCGCTGAACTGCAGGGTTGGTTTGAACCACAAAGTTGGCAGTTCAAGCTCACCAGCTGCTCCTAGGAAACCCTATAAAGGGTCACTATGAGTGACAGTACTTAACAACAACAACATACACCTTCAGAGCCCAACCCAGTGTCTAACAAAAAGAAGATAGTCACTGAGTGTTTGTTGAATGAGGGGGAAAGAATCCTAGACAATCACAGACTCAGGGGCTACCAGCTGCTGAAAGACCTCTGATGACCCCCAAGCCATAGATAAAGACCTAACAGAAGGGACCACTCGCTGTCCCTTGGTTTCTGAGCAAAATAATGAGTTCACTTTCTCAGAGTGAGATTGGAGAGCAGATCAGGTTAAGCAAAGAAACTTATTTCTTGCTGGTGTTAACCAACACCTATTACTGTATTGTGGGTATTAAGGTAACCAAGTCCTTCCCTCTTAAGCCAAAGTGGATGGTCTTGAGGATGGGCTTGGGACTGATGAAGGTCAGGGAGAGAAGAAGGTGTGAGAGTGGTAGAAAGTCCCATGCTATCACTTTGATGTTCAACAAATGCATAGTGAATGAACTTTAGCTTGAGTTGACTCTTGACATTCTATAGACTATAAGTCAGTGACGCACATACCTGCAGATGGAAATAGACAAAGCCAGTCAGTGTGACAGGTAATGAGGGGACTACTATTCACAGGAGGACTCATGCTCTTTCTAAGAGCAGTAGCCTCTTCTCAACCTGTCAGCCTGTGCCCTGTGGGTATGTGTGCAAGCACCCTGTGGCTACATCTTCCTACTTTTTTCCCCAAGAAAATCCAGAAATATGGACTTTATGTAAAAACACCCATTTTGAAACATTGGAGACCAGTTCAAACTTTTCAAACACTATATCTGTCAATAAAAATGCATGCACCTGAAGACAAGATTAAGGATCCCTTATTTGATATAAAATGTTGTTGTTGTTGTTCAGTGTCATAGAGTCAGTTCCAACTCACAGTGGCCCTGTATAGGGTTTCCGGGGAGTGGCTGGTGAGTTTGAAACACTAACTTTGCAGTTCAAACTAACCTTAAGGTTGAATGCTTATCCTATGGCACCATACCAGGACTCCCTGATGTAAAGTAGTGGTTCTCAAACTTACCCAGACAACAGAATCTCTGGAAGAGCCTGGCAAAGCACAGGTTTCTGGGCCCCACTCCGAGTCTGGTTCAGCAGTTCTGGGAAATGAGCCAGAAAATCGCAAGTTCCTAGGATATGTGGATGCTACTGGCCCACACTTTGAGATTCACTATTGATGGGGACCACTAGGGTCTCTAGCCTTTCTTTCTGCTCCCTTGATATATTCCTGGCTTGAATGAAAGGAACCTGCCCTCTCCTCCAGGACCTCCTTCAAATGAAGTTTTGTGGGTAACCTTTCTCTATCCAAAGCCTGTCTTCAAGGCATGTATTTAGAATATGGGCACAGAGTTCTAATAGTCAGGCTGTTTTATTTCATGAAAATATTTTCCCAGAAAGGTCTGGACCCCAAGCATCACACTGTCTTCTTTAAATCCTGAACCAAAAGATACTCTCCTAGAGAACCAGGTGAACCTTAGAGCCATGATGCTCAGTGGCATTAGATCATGTTCATATTAGATAAAAATTCAATAAAAATCCTCTTGGTGTCAGGGGTGCTGTAAGGTTGCTCTAATTGCCTGAAGCTTAAAACACATTTTTAACGTCTTCTGCCTTCGTCAGTTCCAACTAGGCCAGGCAAAATTTATAAACCCTTGGGGTTCTCGTTAGGAGAGCACATTTCTGGAGTACTAGAAGAAGTAACACGTACTAATTGCTTCTGTTGCACTGTGTTCCGCCAGAATTTCAACTGTGAGTTGTGTTTTTTTCAAACCTGGAGTTACAGAACTGACCAAACCAGGTTTTCTCCCAACAAAGACCTATACTAGGAAGCTATGAACCCCTTCCACCCAATATTCCCAGAGAGTGGTAGAGAGATTGCTGAAAATAGAGATTATAGGGTGATCCAAAAAGCTAAAGAAAGAGGTGAGAATTTGACTCTCCTAAACGACCCACTGCTAGGATCCTAGCATGACCACCCACACGTACCTCTTATAACAATGGAGTTAAGGACTTATTTTTAAAAGTTCCAACATGCTATCTCTCATCCTATCTGCCTGTATGTCTTGTCAAAATTTCCTAATACATCCTTACTAATTTGGAGTCCTGGTGTGGTGCTGTGGGATAAGCACTGGATTGCTAACCACAACATTGGTGATTCAAGTCCACTTATACAAGGAAACTTATACAATGGCAGTTTGAACTGCAAGAGCAGTGGTTCAAACCCACCAGCCACTCCTCAGAAATGCTATACAGGGTCGTTATGGGATGGAACTGATTCAGTGGGACTCAACAACAAGACAAATTTTAAGGCAAGTTTTATTGTAACCACTCATATCACCCAACATGAGGGCTTCTCTAACTGATGAGTGAGGCTCCTGGAACAAGCCCTATGGGTACATTCTAAATGGAGACTCTTGTTTCAGCCCTGACAATGATGCAAAATCCTACTTCTGGAAGCCTGATGCTAGTCTCCAGAGTTCCAAGATCACCTTCCCGTTGCTGTCCTTACAACTCTATCTCAAATGTCTTCATCCTCTTGCACAAGGAAACCAGACCTGTGTTCCCACCATTATTGACCACAATGGATCCTTCCTGCTTCAATTAAAGACCACTCCTCTTATCTTAAATCCAGGAATCCTAGACTTGTTAGAACCATAAAGGAACCTGAGCCCTATCTTTATATGTGTATCATGATATCTGAGGATCAAATTGGGCAGTTGACTCAAAGTTCTTGGCAACCATGAGCAGCTTGTTATATACATAGGAAGATGGTGTTCTTAGATTCTCTTAGTCTTGTTCAGCCCAAGTTTTCTAGTTCCCTATTGACAAATGGATCAAAACCCAGGCATGTTTCCTTCTGGCAAAACTGTGCCCATGGAAGACTGGAGGAAAGAAAAAATTAATTTGGATAAAAGAACCTGGGTAAAAGTTAAAAGAATAAATTTCAATAACATCAATTGAGATGCAGGCATAGAAAGCCTTCTCTTGGGATTTCTTGACCTTCTGGACTTTACTGATAAGAGATACCCAAGATCAGAGCCACAAAGAAGCCCACCTGCAAAGGTTCCCACCAACTCAGACTCATTCCCAGCCTTCACTGTGCACACCTTGGATTTGTGTCCTAGGACCAAGTGACAAGCGAAAGTGAATTCAATGAAGTACTGGAAGTTCAGCCTAAGCAGAATAGCACATGGGGACACACCTGGAGGCCAGTCCTGGTCTAGTACATATAAACACAGTGAATTCTCCTCTCAGAGTCAGTTTTTTCATCTGTGAAAATGGGATACTAACACCCATCACATGCTGTTTTGGTGAAGACTCAAAGAATACCTGGTGGTAAGCAGAACCCAGCCCATGTGAGCTTCTGCTTTAGGTGAGGCCCCCTAGAGGCAGAGCCAGAGACAGGGGTGGGGTACACCTAATTTATTGGAAAAGTGCCCTCAGGAAAAAAGCAACAAGGAAAACAGGATAGATTAGGGAAGGAGCTAAGCAAGGATGTGGACTCAGTTGGAATCTCCCTTAGCTCCTGGGGAACTCTGGAGCATGAATTAAAGCACAGAGCAGTACACCCTGAAGATGAGGGGGCTGAGCTTTAGTGCACGTGTCAACCAATCTGTGTCTACAGATTGTGCCCAAGTGGGGCAGGGGTAGAGAGTAGAGATAGTAGAGTAGCCTGCTGGGAGAGGCAGCCTGCATCTAGCTAAGGACAATTCCATGGAGAAGAGACAGCTGTAAGCATCTTGCATCAACACTCACAATAGTTGATTGATGGGTGCTCCCTTCAGTAAAAGGGATTTGGGTAGGGTGCCATCAGTATCTGACAGTTTCTTTACATCTTCTTGGTACTGCCAGCAATAAACCACCTTGTTCAGTTATCACAGAGGCAAACCTGGTACACCTGCATCTGGTGCTGTCCTAAGTTGCAATATACCAAAGGGAGCCCACCTCCATAGTCTCATAGCACCATATGTGGACAGGTACAGTTCTCCTGAGCTCACAAAAAGCAGCATGGCTGAGGAGTTACTTTTCCTGGAAGTGTGATAGATTCACCTTGATCAGTCACATTCTTTCCTTGTCACAGTTCTGGTCAGTGATTCTTCTCAAAAGGTTGTGAGGGCCCAGGCTGAGCTCATGGACTTGCTTCTCCATGTATAGTAGACATGTCAGAAGATGGACATCATCTGGGTACTTCTGGAGGCTCACCTACATCTGATGATGACTCAGAGCCCAGAAAGTGATCCATGTGCACACTAAGTTAGCATCAGCATCACCTGGACAGGCACATCTCTTTTCAATTCTCCAAACTAGGTCTTTATAAAAGTTCATTCCCATTTGGGCCCTTAATGAGAATTTGCCTCTTCAGCCCAGATATACTGAATAAGAATCTACATTTTAACAATATCCTCAGGTGGTTCTTAAAGGTATGTATACATAATAATCACCCGGGAATCTTGTTAAAAATGTATATTCTGGTTCTATATATTTGGGGTAGAAAAGCAAATTCTCAGAATGATGTCAAACTGGATTGAACCAGTTTGAAGCCCTGTCTGTACTACACATTTCATTCATCTCCATTACGATGCTTATACATTTGCTACCATGTTTACACTTAATATGTTTGTGTCCAAGAAAAGAATATTAACATGAAGCCAATAAGGACTCTGAAGACCACAGACCAGAATCTAAAAGCCAGTGTTTCCATCACCTAGCTGGTGATCTTGGGCAAATTTCTTCCCCACTCCTGTGCCTTTATTTCTCCATGAGTAAAGTGAAGAGGCTAGTTTGTACTTCACAAGGTTGTTGTAAGGCAAATCATTTAAGACATTCAAAGACTGTACCAAGCACACAGTAAGTTTCTATCACAGAAATACCAAAATTGATAGCTTTAACAAAGAAATTTTTCTTGCAGTTTAGGTAGCTAGAAGTCTGAATTCACAGTTCCAGCCCTAGGGGGAAGGCTTTCTGTCTCTGTCTGCTCTAGGAGAAAACCCTTATCTCTTCCTAACTTCTGCTCTTGGGTGATCTTCATGTGGTTTGGCTTCTCTCTTTCCCCACATCTGCTTTGCTTGATTGTTTATTCTCTTTTATATTTCAAAAGACACGAACTCAGGATACAGCCTACTCTAAACCTGACTGATTAACATAGCAAAGACATTCCATTCCCAAATGTAATTATAATCACAAATATGTTGTTGTTAAGTACAATTGAGTCAGGTCTGACTTAGAAACCATAAGGTTTCTGAGGAACAGCTGGGAAGTTGGAACCACCAACCTTGTGGTTATCAGTCCAGTGCTTATCCTACAGTGCCACACCAGGACTGCTACCACAAACACAAATATAGAGGTTATGATTTAGAACACATTTTGGGGGACATAATTCAATCCATAAATTTCAACCTTTTAGCACTTCCCTCCCAGAATTCATGCTCTTGCCACATGAAAGACACATGCACCTCATTACATCATCACAAAAATATTAAGTCAACTTTAAATCTAAGATCTCATCTTCAGAGCGATCTAAATCAAATATATGTGAGACTTTACATGGTAAAATTTTGAAGCAAAATTCTTTATCTGTGAACCTGTGAAAGACAGACTACCAGTTAGCTGCTTCTAAAATACAGTGGTGGAACAGGTACAAGTTAGATATTTCCAGTATATCAAAAGTACCATCCCGGGAGCATCTTAGAGATCAGCACAAATGTAGCTCCTGTGACCTGTTTCATGTCTTTAGAATTCCAAGAGGCAGACAGCATTCTTTTTATATTGTGAATTGAATGGATGTTTACAGGACAGATCATCAATTTTACATTCAACAAATCATATACTTTGTTTCATTACAATGATTATAATCCCCTCCATGTACCATCAGTTAACAGTATTGCTCTCTATTCATTTTAGCTCTCTCTCTTTTTTTTTAAACACTCAGGCATACATAATAATTTAAACCACCAAAGGGCACATTCTGCAAGCCTGCCTCCTGGACGCCAGCTCTCAGTCCCTCTAATTCCATGAATTTAGAGTCCTCAGCTGCTCCTTCTCTCCATGTCCCCATCTCTGCCTCTATCCATGGTGTTGCTGCTTCTCTGAATAAGGTCCTGCATTCTGCTTGTGCTCTTCTCTCTTTGTTGGTCATAGACTTCTTTGTTTATGGACTGTAAGATTAACTACTCCCCTTTTTTTGTTATAAAATTTCTACCTTTACAGTTGTGACCATTGCAATTTGTCATGATAACAATTACTTGCTATTGAATCATAAGAATCTTATCCCCATTTCTCTTTACCTAGACAAGATGAAAACTATTGAGTGAGAACTCTATCTTCCCCCACACACTTTTAAACTATGTTGTTGTTGTCAGGTGCCATCGAGTCGGAACCGACTCATAGCGACCCCATGCACAGCAGAACAAAAAATGTCCGATCCTGGGTCAACCTCACTACCGCTGCCACACTTGACGCCATCAATGATGTCATCTGGCTGATCCATCTCATTGGGGGTCTTACTCTTTTTCTCTGACCCTCCACCTTACCCAGCATGACATCCTTTTCCAGCGACTGTTCTCTCCGGACAATGTGTCCAAAGTATGAGAGACGAAGCCTAGCCATCTTGGCCTCCAAGTAGCACTCTGGTTGCACTTCTTCCAAAACAGATCTATTGGTTCTTTTGGCAGTCGATGGCACTTTCAGTATTCTCTTCCAACACCACAACTCAAAGGCATCAATTCTTCTGTGATCTTCTTTATTCACTGTCCAGCTTTTGCATCCATATGAGGTTATTGAAAATACCATGGCTTGGATCAGGCGCATCTTAGTCCTCAAGCTGACATCTCTGCTCTTCAATACTTTAAAAAGTCCCTGTGCAGCAGATTTGCCCAATGCAATACGTCGTCTGATCTTTTGACTGCTGCTTCCGTGAGTGTTGATAGTTGATCCAAGAAGAACGAAGTCCTTGACAACCTCAATCTCTTCTCCATTGATAAGTATGTTGTTTATTGGTCCAGTGGTGAGGATTTTTGTTTTCTTTACATTGAGTTGTAATCCATATGTAAGGCTGTGCTCTTTGATCTTCATTAGTAAAACTATACTCCCTCTTAAAGCTTGTAAGCTAGTCATTCATTCCTTTATCACCCCCTCATTTTAGGTAGGCAATGTCTAAGTTGCCTGTCCCTATCTACCCTGTATACAGAAGGGATAGCATTGATACTTGATGTGAAGACTCCTTCCCTCTCTGTTGGTATTTTGAGCTACTGCATCCATAAGTATAGATCAAGTTCATCAAATTGTAGCAATTTACACTCATTTCCTTTATCAAAAATTATTTTTTATCTTCCTCTAGTCGAGTTCTGATTATCAAGCCATCCAGGCTAGGTCATATGCATACTATTTGCAAGTATGGCCGTTCTTGTACATCTTCCCTCACTTCATATCAGCTGGATGTTTCACTGTCAGCTCTAGCCTTCTATGGCTACGTCCTTGTCCATGAACTCAGGTGTCCCCAGGTGTCATCACACTTTGGACCAACTAGCCCTTCCTCTTCTCTCTCTCATCTCCAGGTCAATGGCAGTCTATGGGACGTTGTTGAACTCAGCCCATTTCTTCACTGCTGCCTTTCCCCCTCTTCTACTCACCTGTAGACCAATGTGGTCACCAGCAAGCTTACATGTCTGCTCATGGGTTCCTTTTGAGTTTCAGTCTTAGAGAGGGCAATAGTCTTTCCTTTAGTTCTTTATCTGTGTACTTCAGTCTAAGTTGATGGATTTTCTGCTGTGGTAGTTGGTTATATCCATCGGTCACAGACTTAATCTCTTTAACAAAAACTGTGTAGACACATTTTTGTGGAATATCCTAGAACACTTGTCCTTAGTTTATACAAAATACTTTTCCAAGTCTTTACATTCTGTTTTCATTTTGCACAGATCATAATTTTATGTCTGTTTCTTTCCTCTCACATTTTACTATAAGCAGCAAGATGAAGTGGTGTGACCCTTTAATATCTTCCCAGATATCCAAGTTTATCACTTAAAAGTTTTACCTTTCACCAAATATTTGAACATAATTCAGACAAGTTCTTTCCGCTTCATAAAAAGTATCACCCTTCCTCCAGTGTCCAATCACATGTTCATCAGTTTCTTTTTAATCCTCACCAGAAATTTATTTAATGCCCATATTTCTAGCATCATATGTGTTCTTAAAGACAATAGAGACTTCCTCTGTAGCTCTCCTCATTTCCTTCTGAGCTTTCATTAGATTTTCCTTTCACATATATAATTCTACCAACAGACTCTTCAAGACAATCTAGGCTTTTACTATTACTTCTGCTGTGTGTTGGTGAGTCTGTTCAAACTCATAGCAACCATATAGAGAGAGCAGAAAGTCTCATCTTTCCCCCTTGGAGCAGCTGGTGTGTAACCCACCACACTACCAGGGCTACTAGGCTTTTACTATCAGGCATCTTAAAATTACTCCAGCCTCTACCCATTACCCAATTCCCAAAGTGATCTCACAAGTTAAAGCAGCACACCACTCTTTTGGTACCACCTTCTGTATTAGTTATCTACTGCTGCTATAACAGAAATACCACAAGCGGTGACTTGAACAAACAGATTTATTTTCTCACTATTTAAGAGGACAGAAGTTAGAATTCAGGGTACTGGCTCTAGGGCAAGTCTTTCTCCTTCTGTAAGCTCTGGAGGAACGTCCTTGTCTCTTCTAAGCTTCTGCTTCTAGATGATCTTTATGTGTCTTGGCTTATCTCTTACCTGATCTCTGCTTTGCACTCTTGTTCATTCTCATTTATATCTCAAAAGTGATGACACAAGATACACCCTACACAAATCTTGCCTTATAAAGACAACGCATTCCCAAATGGGCTTATAACCATAGGCATAGATGTTAGGATTTATAACACATATATCTAGTATCTAGGGACATATTTCTATCCATAACAGTAGGCATGTTTGTTTTTTGTTTTTTGTGGTGTTTTTTTTTTAAAGTTCCCTAAGGCTTGGCTTCATGTGTTAATGTGGTAACATTTGAAAATTTTAATTAAAATGAATTAAGTGGATGTAGGTTGACTCTTAGCTTCAAGGAAACAGAAGGTCTGCATGGAGGGGGAGGGACTTCAGAAACTTTGATCTTGCTCCTGCTCTCATTTCTCTCGCCCTTGATGGTTTTCACAGTGTGTCATCAGCTGTCGACACGTGGAAGGATTTGTCCCAGCCGGCATTATGTCTTTGCCTTGCAACATTCTAAAGGATGAATGGAAACCAGCAGGGACAAAGAGCACGCCCAAAGGAAATGTGACCTTGTCATTCAGCGTGCACTGGCTGTCCTCAGACTTCAAAGTAGATGTGGAAAACCAGTGGTGAAAGCCAAATTCAACCCTGGCTCTTATTTTGTTTGACCTTCATAAGTTTTAGCTTTTCGATTTTCTCAATTACTTGAAAAGATTAAAATATCAGGAGAATTAAGAACAAATATATGGCCTTCTGGCTTCTCTTTTAAAATTGGTGTCAATCAATCTGAATTCTTGCCTGACAAAAATTGTCTAGAGAAATACTGCATAGGACCACTACTGTAAAAGACTAAGAAAAAGAAATTATACTAAAAGGGGGTAAGGGGAAGTCTTTGTTGGTTGCTGGGAAGTTGGTGATGGG
>NW_006408642.1:1125378-1129899 GCF_000296735.1 Chrysochloris asiatica
GACCCAGAGAGGGAAAGGGACTGTGGGACGAAAACTGGGGGGGAGGAGGGAGAAGTGTAGGGGGTGGGTTTCTGGGATATACCCTTTGGGTGGTTGAGGATGCATGGAGGGGATTGAAACCATGCCAGTAAGATGATATATGATGGAATGAATGTAAAACTAAAGTTCTCCCATGTAAACTATCATATAATTTTCAATAAAACATTAAAAAACAAAATTGGCTAGAGCTAAGAGCAGTTGCTTTCTTTGGTAGTGCCTACACTTTCACATTTGCCATAGCCCACACCATGCCCCATTGCCCCACTTCCCCCTTACGTACTCCCTGTTTGGCCTTAAGATTCAACCCACCCATCTTTCTAGCTACGCCTTGAGTAAAAAACAGGACTTCAGTCCTCCCCAATCTATGGACTTGACTTTGAATGAACAGTATCATCCTTTTAAAAGTCAGAAGATGACCCAACATCTGGTTTCCATATGCATTTTATATGCTTATGTAATTATTCTCATTCTCTGAACACTTACAGTTGCGGAGGTTTTACATCCATTTTCACATTTTATCTTTACAGTGTCAAGATCTTCATTTTACAAATGAGAAAAGTGATGCTTATGGAGCGGTAACTATGTGCTCATGATCATATAAGAGGTTAAGTGGCAAAACCAGGCCTTAAACATAGATTTGCCAGACCCCAGGATTCCTAAACCACTTGACTTAGCTTCGTACATGAGGGTACTTCAAAAAGTTCATGGAAAATGGAATTAAAAGAGAATGTAATTTTTCCATGAACTTTTTAGAAGCCCCTTCATATGTGCATATAAAGTGCTGTAAGATTTTAAAGTCCCACTAAAGAGAATTATTTAAAAAATGAATCAGCTATCCACTCTCAGTTTTTGTTTTTTTGTTGTTGTTTTTTTAATAAACTCTGAAACCAATTTAAAGAGGAGGGAGGCAGGAAATCAGTGACAAACATTGTTGGATGCCTTCTCGTGCCTTTAAGTTGTAAACGAGTAAGCCCTGCTCTTCATGTATGTACCAAAGTAAGAAGAGGACGCCTGTTGCACACCTAAGCACAGTTGATTCAGTTCTTGGAGCTGTAGCCAAAACTCCAACGGTCCCTGATGACCAGCTGCTTTCCAGGTAACAGCTGTAAGGGAGCTATGAATGCAAAGAGGATGCGGACAATCACTTGACAGGTCAGCACCTGCTGCAGGAGCTAGCCTCTCAAGCTAGGCAGTCTCCTCTACATCAATGGCACTAGCAGCCACACTCCTTATAAACTCAGACCAAATCTCTGGTTTCAAAACAACTATGCAGGGCTCATTCCCACAAAGTGTTTGCTGTCTTGCCAGGTCTCCCCCACTCCTCCATCCTGTACTTGTGCCCTCGGGTTTTGGATTCAGTCGTGCATTTCTCCCTGGAAATTTTCATTCTTTTGGTTTCAACCCAAGACTCTAGCCTGTTGACATCGTTGGAACTCTTGATTGGATAATCCATCATACTCACTCTGCCTCCAAGTTTCAATCATGATTAAACCTTGAATACTGGCTTTTGTTTTTTTGTTTTTTTCTGCAACTTTTTGTGGCCCAATTTAGACTTGTTTGTTTGGGAAATTCATTAGAAAAATCAGATTACTAAAATGAAAAAAATTTTTTTTACCCACTCTTCCATAAAAACATTTTCCTACAAAAATGGGATCCTATGATACTTATTTAAAATATAAGTAATTATCATAGGGTCCCATTTTTGTAGGAAAATGTTTTTATGGAAGAGTGGATACAAAAAAATTTTTTTTTAATTGAAGGAAGACTCATTAACAACCTGTGATACGCAGATGATACAACCTTGCTTGCTGAAAGTGAAGAGGACTTAAAACATTTACTGATGAAGATCAAAGTGCACAGCCTTCGGTATGGATTACATCTCAATGTAAAGAAAACAAAACTCCTCACCACTGGACCAATAAACAACATTGTTATCAATGGAGAAAATATTGAAGTTGTCAAGGACTTCATTCTTCTTAGATCAACTATCAACACTCATGGAAGCAGCCGTCAAGAAATCAAATGACATATTGCATTAGGCAAATCTGCTGCACAAGACCTTTTTAAAGTATTGAAGAGCAAAGATGTCAGTTTGAAGACTAAGGTGAGCCTGACCCAAACCATGGTATTTTCAGTAACCTCATATGCATGTGAAAGCTGCACAGTGAATAAGGAAGACCATAGAAGAATTGATGCATTTGAGTTATGGTGTTGGAGGAGAATAATAAAGTACCATGGGCTGCCAAAAGAACCAATAGATCTGTTTTGGAAGAAGTCTATTCAAAGTGCTCCTTGGAGGCCAAGATGGCCAAACTTTGTCTCTCATATTTTGGACATATTGTCAGGAGGAACCAGTCACTGGAGAAGGATATCATGTTTGGTAAGGTGGAGGGTCAGAGAAAAAGAGGGAGAACCCCAACGAGATGGATTGGCCAAGTGGCAGCATCGATGGACTCAAGCATGGCAATGGTAGTGAGGTTGGCCCATGATCAGGCAGTGTTTCATTCTGCTGTGCATAGGGTCACTATGAGTCAGTACCAACTCGATGGCACCTAACAACAACATGATACTTATCGTTTGTAGCCTACTTTTTAATGTGTAAAAGTGTGTGCTGTATAGTTACAAATTCATTGATTTGCCTCCCTTCAGGAAGTGGAGTTAAGTCCCCTTCCTTTTGGGAGTGGGGTAGGTCTAGTGATTCACTTCTTGTGTTTGCAAAAGACAACAGTAGTAACTTTAGAGTGGAAAACTGGAAAGCATGCAACCTTAGCTGTGATCAAGGCTAACATCTCAGTGATAAGTGTGTTGATAACATGCACCTCTTGGGAAGATGCAGTGAGAAGGGCACTTCCTCTTCAGGCTCTTCTATTATGCCAATCTAATCATGAGAAAACACGAAAACACCAGACTGAAACTGAAGAACATTCTCCAAACCATCTGACCAGGACTCTTCAAAAATATCAATGTCATGAAAAAACCTAATTACAAATTGGAGATTATGGAGACAATTAAATACAATGTGTCATCATAGGACACAAAAAGAACAACAGTAGACAACTCAATGTGAAATCTGAATAAAGTCTATATTTTAATAAATAGCATTGTATTGATGCCAAATTTTTAGCTTTGATGAATAGACCATAGTTACTTAGAGTGTTAACGTGTTAATATGACACTTTGATGAAAAGTATCCAAGAATTATCTGTACTATCTTTGAAATTTTTATGCAAATCTAGACTTATTTCAGAATGAAGGGGTTCCTAAAGATACATGCATTGAACATCTTTCCAGATCAATAGCAACCTGTTACAATATTTTTTATGACTATTTAGCATTTTCATTTTTTAAGAAGTATCAAATTGTACTTAATCAATATCTGGATTTTTCATATTTTCTTTTTCTATTTTAACAACAATACAAGAATATTTCTCCTAACTTCACTTCTGTGTGCTTACTCTTGGAAAGAAATCCCCAAATGGTGAATTTTCTGGGTGCATTTTTAATTTATGTCCCAGTGTCTTGGAGTTGTCACTTCCCCAAAAGCTTGTATATAATTCAGCTTCTTTTCTTTCTTTCTTTACTTTTTTAAAATTGTGTCTAGGGTGAAAGACATGCAGTTTCTAGTCCAAATCATAGCCTGGACATGATGAACTGGGACTTCTAGATGTAAAGACCTAAGAATCTGCATTTTCACAAGCAGTCCACCTGAGTGTGATGGACAAAATGTTTGAGAAGCCCTGGTCTGGTCTTTGCTATATACCTTGGGTGGTCCATGCCCTCCATGAGGCCTGAATTAACGCCCATTTGTGAACTTCATTTTTATAGTTGAAATATACATAATGTGCAATCAGCCATGGTAGTGGGAGCTCAGTTCTTTTCAAATCCAAGAGAAGAGCTTCTGCAAGAAGGGAAGAGCTGACCTGTCCATCACTTCAAAATTCCATTCTAATCCTTCAACATCATCCTCCCCTTCCTGGGACTGAGAAACCAGGAAAGGGATCTTCAGTTTGCTAAAAAAGTTATCATTCCAGTTTCCTAGGGTAACCAACTTATCTCACCCAGTTTTCACACTAGACGTTCCACATCCTAGGAAACCCCTCAGTCATGGACAAATCAGAATGTTTTTGTCACCCTAATTGGCCCAGAGGGGCCCTGTGTTCCAAATCAGAAATCTGTACCTACCCAGCAAAGTAGCTAGAAGAAATTCCACAGCCCTGTAGTTTAAATGGTTACTCAGGGGAAGATGTCCTCTCCTGGGTCAACTGCCTTATCTCTCCAGCCTCCTTCTAGGCATCAGCCAACTCCTCTTCAGAGGAGGAGGGGATGATGGAGCTGAATTTTGATATTTGAATAGCAATTAGCTGACTCTAGGTTTCATCATAGACTGAACTAGATGACAATGCCCCTTCATATACTTGGTACCCCATTCTATTGTCTCCAGGCACACACTCCCTCACCAAGAGTCAGCAGAGCATGAAGGTT
>NW_006408642.1:1130006-1141767 GCF_000296735.1 Chrysochloris asiatica
ATATCATGTTTGGTAAGGTGGAGGGTCAGAGAAAAAGAGGAAGACCCCCAACGAGATGGATTGGTCAAGTGGCAGCATCAATGGACTCAACCGTGGCAACAACAGTGAGGTTGTCCCAGGATCGGGCAGTGTTTCATTCTGCTGTGCATAAGGTCGCTATGAGTCGGTGATGACTAGATGGCACCTATAAACAGCAACATTATCACCTCAACAAATCCTGCTTCTCTACTTAGCAGCCATGTGATACTGAGTGAATTATCTAGCTTTTCTAACCCTTTGTTTCCACCATCCATCTGTCACACTGAGGTGGCTTGTGTGTTGCTATGATACTAGAAGTTATGCCACTGGCATTTCAAATACCAGCTGGGTCACCTATAGTAGGCTGGTTTCAGTGAAGCTTCTAGACTAGGACAGGTCAGAAAGAAAGGTCTAGTGATCTGCTTCTAAGAATTAACCAATGAGCATCTTATGGACCCCAACAGAACAGTATCTGACCTGCTTACTTTGGACATGGCATCTGGATGCATCAGTCGCTAGAGGAAGACATTGTGTTTGGTAAAGTAGAAGGCCACTAAGTGTAAGGAAAACCTTTGGTGAGATGGCTTGGCATAAGAGCTTCAGTGCTAGACATGAATATCCCAGCCATCTGAGGATGCCAGGGAGCAGGCATTGCTGTGGTCTTTTGTAAGGAAGGTCACCATGAGTTAGAGTCAACATTATGAGAACCTCTGTTTCTCCATCTGTACACTGGACTAATAATACAGCCTGCCTCATAAAGTGCCATTGTTGTTGTTGTTGTTGTTGTTGTTGGAGCAAGTGGTGGGTTTGAACTGCCAACCTTGTGGTTCACAGTCCAGTGCTGATTCTATAGTGCCACACCAGGAGTCCAAGGTACTTACGTTGTTGTTGTTAAATGCTGTCAAGGAGGTTCTAACTTATAACGACCTGGTGTGGCACTGTGGGTTAATGCACTGGACTGCAAAGTTGCTTTGAACTGCAAAGATCAGTGATTTAAGCTCCCCAGCTGCTCCTCAGAAACCTTATACAGAGTCGCTATGGATCGGAACTGACTTGATGGCACTTAACAACAACAACAACAATAATAGGGTTTCCTAGGTACAGCTGGTGAGCTTGAACTACCCACTTTATGGTTCAACCTTACTTTGCAGTCCAGCACAAACCCACAACACTATACCAGGTCTCCAAGGTGCCTATAGGGTTATACTAAATAAAAGAATATATATCCCAGTAAATAGTAACTGTTCAATATGTGTTCTTTGAATGAATACACAGAGTTGAAAATCCAATTCAGAGCCCAAAGATAGACCATCTAGACAATGCATTATTCCTTTTCTCTTTAGTCCACTGACTACCCTGGTATGGTGCTGTAGGATAAGCACTAGAGTGCTAACGGTTCAAACTGTTAAAATCAATGGTTCAAATGACCAGCCGCTCATCAGAAATCCTATCAGGGTATCTGTGAGTCAGAACTGACTCCACAGTGTTTAGAGACAACACCAACCCTCTCTCCTTGGACTTTCAACTCCCTTTATCACAGAAGTTCTAACCTTCTCTGTGCCGTGGAATCCTTCGGCAGGCTGGACCTATTATGGACCCCTTCTAAGAGTAATATTTTTAAATAAATGAAATAAAACTCTAATATTACCAAGAAAATGAATTATATAAAAATCATTATTAAAATGTAAAATATCATTTGTGATATGTGGTTCTATAGTAACACTTTAAATAAGATCTAGTGGTGAGTCTATCATGACTATAATTTTGAAGTCATGATGAGCTTCACTGAGATGTTAAAATATCTGAAAAAAAAAACATTGTTGTTGTTGTTGTCATGTGCTGTGGAGTCAGTTCCAACTCATAGTGACCCCGTACAGGGCTTCCGAGGCTATAAATCTTTAACGGGAGTAGAAGGCCTCATCTTTCTCCCACGAAACAGTTGGTAGTTTTGAACTGCTGACTGTGAGATTTAGCATCCCTATTCGTAACCACTATGCAACCAGAGCTCCTTAAAAAAAAACCCATAAGAGATAGAAAAATATTACTGATGTCTAGTAGTGGCTAAGCCATAGGTCTGTCTACAAAGAACAAGAGGCAGTAGGTTCGAACAGAACAAGGGGACACTTAATGGTTTTAAATCAGGAAAGGTACGTGCCAGGATTGTATTCTTTCACCACACTTATTTAGCCTGTATGCTGAGCAAATAATTCGAGATTATCTCAAGAAGAACATTGCATCAGGATTTCAGGAAGACTCATTAACAACCTGCGATATGCAGATAATACACCTTGCTTGCTGAAAGCGAAGAAGACTTAAAATACTGATGAAGATCAACGATAACAGCATTCAGTATGGTCTTCACCTCAATGTAAAGAAAACAAAAATCCTCACCAGTAGACCAATATATAATGTAACTGGAGAAAAGGTTGAAATTGTCAAATTTTTCTTTGGATCAACACTCATGGATGCTAAAGTCACAATATCAAATGTCATATTACATTGGGCATTTGGTATTGCATCAAACAGATAAAGTGTTCAAGAACAAAGATGTCCGTTAGAGGACTAAGGTGCATCTGACCCAAGCCATGGTATTTTCAATCACCTCATATGCATGTGCAAGTTGCACAGTGAATAAAGAAGATAGTAGAAGAATTGATCATATTTGTTATGGTGTTGGTGAAGAACATTAAAAGTACCATAGACTGCCAGAAGAACAAACAAATCTGTATCAGAAGAAGTACAGCCAGAGTGTTCCTTACAAGCCAGGATGGTAGCTTTGTCTCTTGTTTGAACATATTATCAGGAGGGACCAGTCCCTGGAGAAGGACATCATAGTTAGTAAAGTGGAGGGTCAGTGAAAAAGAAGAAGATCCCTGATGAGATGGGTGGGCACAGTGGCAGCAGTAATGGGCTCAACGATTATAAGGATGGCAGAGGACCGGGCAGTGTTTGGTTCTGTTGTGCATCAGAACCGACTCAAAGGTACCTACAACAACAACAACAAGAAGCTCAGAAAAACATAGCATATGATTTTTATTAAATAATTGCCTGACAGTTCTCTAAAATACTTACTTCTCTCCATTTTGGGGCTGCGTTCTCTTTGATTGCATCACAATCAAATGATAACGATTTTGTAATATCCTTTTGCTATATAGAGCCAAAAAGGAGCTCTGGTAATGTAGTGGTTAGAGTCAGACTGCTAACCTCAAGGTCAGCAGTGCAAAACTACCAGCCATTCTGTGGGAGAAAGAGGAGGCTTTCTGCTCCCCTAAAGATTTACAGACTCCAAAACCCTATACAGGGTCGCTGTGAGTTGGAACTGACTCCACTGCACACCACCACCACCACCACCACCACCACCACCATAGAGCTAATTGAAGGATAATTAAGCCTTTCTCTAGCATGGGTGGCCATCTTTTTCATTATTGATAGTTTTCTACAGTTCCTTGTAGTTTCACAAGCTCATTATACACATTCCTAGGTTATGAACAAGAAATGTTTCTAAATGTTTCTTTAAGTAGAATTTGTAGATATATTGGAACAGATGTATATGGTTCTTAATAAGCCTTACTTAAATTCTTACTTAGCCTTTCTTTAGTGCAAAAAAGGACAATCGTTTCAACGATTTTAAAACTACAGATGCAATAAATGAAGGTGATTGTGATGAAGAATTTGTTGTAAGGGTTAGTTCTATTGATTTAAAGTGAGGACAAATTTACATAACATTAAAGGGCAAGTGTGAGTTGTCTATACTTATGGAGTCCTGGTGAGGCGTTGTGGGCTAATATGTCAGACTACAAAGTCATTTGAACTGTAAGGTCGGTGGTTCAAATTCATCAGCTGCTCCTTGGAAACACTATACACGGTTGCTATGGGTCAGAGGCAACTCTATGGCACTTAGCAACAACAACAGTGTGGTGCTGCAGAATAATGTAGTGGACCTTAAGGCCGGCTTGAACTGCAAAGTCAGCAGTTCAAACCCACCAGCTGCAACTCATAAACCCTATACAGGATCGTGTGAGCCAGAATCGACTGGACAGCACTTAACAACTTAACAGCAACATGAGTTGTCCATTAATAGGACATTTGTAACTCAGGGACTGCCTTATTGGTAAGGTTATGAAAATGTAGGGGACTGATTTCAAAAATAAGGAAACTTCTCTCAAGCTGATAGCTTTCAGGGCATTTCAAGTTTTTCTTATGCGGTGATTTGACATTTTGCTTTGAATTGAAGATGCTCATTAAGCAGTTTGTCATCCATATTGTTATCAGGTGGCATATTAAGAGGTTTATGCCATCCTCTTTGACAGGAGAGAAATTTCGTTTTGACCAGGCCTTTGAGGAGAACTGAATCCTTCACTTACAATCTTCTGTGTCTGGTGATGGGAAGAAATTTCCTCAGAATATGTTTCAAATTTTGCTACTCTTCCACCATCCACATGGTTTCATGTACAATAGTTGGCCCAACTTTGTACCCTGCAGGTTGTTACCTGTGTTGCTGCACCTTCATGACCCAACGCCAGGTGACTCATCTCTGTGGATGGTAAGAGAATTCTTAGAAGTCATTCCTACACAGGCATCTAGTAATTACTTAGTTAAACCCCAAACTTCCCATGAAACCTGTAACTATATCTCCCCAAACCCAATTGACTACCTTCCCAAACTCATCCTTCCCTTGACTAAGTGGCCCACACACGTGGGGAAGTACGAGAACAGAGGTCAGAGCAGAGAGAAGGAGTGGTTTAATCAACTGTATTTAAAATACTTTGCTTCTGCAAATTTGACAAAAACACGTCACCGGAGGTCCTTCCTGGATCTCACAGATAGCTGCCATCAAGCCAATTCAGGCTCATGGTGACCTTCTATACAATGAAACTGATCTACCAGTGAGACATTGCCTAGTCCTACATCGTCCTCCCAGTCACTGGCATGTTAGAGCCCATCACTGTAACAATAGTGTCTGTCTATCCATCTCACAGAGTGTCTCCCTAATCCTCACACTTTACTTCACCAAACATGGTGTACTTCCCCAGCATCACAGCAACACACAAGCCACCACAGTACAACAAACTGACAGACAGGTGGTAGAGGAACTTAGATGGGTCCATGTATGTGAGGAGACTTATGTTTAATGTTTATGTTTATTTAGCTTCACAGGTAATAAAGACGCCAGCTCAAAGTGGCTACAGCTCCCAAAAGAAGGAAGCTTATTGGCTCACATTCTAGAAACTACAGTGGGGTGGCAGTACAGGTTGACCCAGTAGTTCCAGGTATTCGTCAACAACTCAGTATCTTTTTGTCTTTTTTCTCTGCCATCTACAGGGTCAACTCATCTTACACCTGGATCTGCTCCTGGTCTTGAGCTGGTTGTCAGGATGTCTGCCTCCTTCAAAAACTTTCACAGAACCTCCCACTACCCTTCCCTTGAGTCTCATTAGCTCCATATGGGCCACACACTGGCTCTAAACCAATCCCAGCCCAGGTCATAGAGATTACTTCCAGTCCAATCAAGTCTGCCCCTGGCGTCAAGGGCCACACACCTCACTGCTGTCCCTCCATGGTGGCCAACTGGAGAGTTCACTGCAGTCTTCCAGAGCTTAGAGCCCTCAGCCCACTGAGAAACCTGTGAGTCACTTTCAGTATTGTTTATTTCGGAGTCCTGAATTACTTGTACATTGTGTTGTTTATGTAATCAGTTTGTATGGATGCCTTCTGGGCCAGACCTTGTGCTATAACTGAGTATCCAGGTGTGACTCAGACAGGTGCTCACACTCAAATTCATGGTCTGGCTAAGGAGAAATGGAAGTACACAGACCACTGAAATGGAAAATGAGAAGGTCAGTGTTAAAGATAAAGGAAGGCCCAGTAAGAGCCCGGCAGGGCCAGACTGCTGAGTTCATCTTTCAGGGAGAGAAGATGACACACACGCAAAAGAGAAAGAGTCTGCAAAGACCCAGGGGATGAGGAGTGGATGTCACTCAGTTTGTCTGGAGAGCAGAGGAGGGACAGGATGTGATGCTGAGTTAGAAGTGTTTGCCACTTGGCAGCACCCAGAGATTAGTCAATAAAGGTTGTTGAGAGAAAATGACATATTTTTAAATGACTGCTGTTTTAAACAGATGAATAACTGATGAAGAGGATGTCAGTAAGGAGTTGAGTAGAATTGTTGTTATGTGCCATGGAGTCAGTTCCAACTCATAGCAACCCTGTACAGGGTTTCCGAGGCTATAAATCTTTATGGGAACAGAAAGCCTCATCTTTTTCCTGTGGAACAGCTGGTAGTTTTGAATTGCTGACCTTAAGGTTCGCAGTCCAATTCGTAACCACTACGCTACCAGAGCTCCTTGGAAGACTATAGAAGAATTGATGCTTTTGAGTTATGGTGTTGGAGGAGAATATTGAAAGTACTGTGGGCTGCCTGTATTGGAAAAAGTGCAGCCAGAGTGCATATTGTCAGGAGAGACCAGTTTCTGGAGAAGGATATCATGTTTGGTAAGGTGGAGAGTCAGAGAAAAAGAGGAAGACCCCTAGTGAGATGGATTGGCAAAGTGGCAGCATCGATGGACTCAAGCGTGGCAACAATTGTGAGGTTGGCCCAGGACCAGGCAATATTTTGTTCTGTTGTGCATACAGTTGCTATGAGTCAGTACCGACTCGATGTCACCTAACAACAACAATACGTGTTAATACTCCATGGAACACATGTTGGTATAAGACATCCCCTCTGAGGTAAGGACCCCATCTAACATAGAGCCTTTACCAGCAATTCCTGTGAGAACCCTGGAATCATCCAAACCTGCTTCTCTCCAGTTTCTGGCTATGATCAGAAACTGATCATGTGTGTGTGTTGTGTGCACACGCACACATGTGTGTATGAATGTGTGTATGTATGTGTATGTGGTAGGCATGGGGGCTGGTTAGTGACACACTTCTCCCTCTGTCCACTTACTCAAACGTTCTACAGAGAGCGTGTAGGAGTCATTTTTGAAAGATAAAATGGAGCCTTGAGAAACTCCCACTGGAACGGAGGCGTGTGCGGGGACATGGAGAGAGAGATACCATATGTTCTTGGGCCAGATGGTTTATGTTCCCATGTCTGCACTTCCTCGTGTATAAAATGGAGATTATCTTAAGCCTACTTCCTAGAAGGCTAAAACGGAATTGTTGTTGTGAAGTGCCATCGGGTCTGTTCCAACTCATAGTGACCCTGTAGTGTTTCCGAGAAACAGCTGGTGAATCTGAATCACCAACCTTGAGGTTCAGACTGACCTTTTGGTCCAGTGCTTATCCTACAGTGCCGCATCAGAATCAGAGAACAAATTTTTAGAACATAGGAGTTAGCTGTTTCCTATAGAGATGATCTGCACAGAAGAAACATTTGACAAAATTAATAACAGCTGACATTGACGAAATTCTTTATTTGGTCCAGGCAATGTGATTAGCCGCTTTGTGTATTAGAGATAAGGAAAGGGCAGACCAGAAGGGATAAGTCAAGTCCCAAGGTTACAGAGTTAGCTGGGGGCAGAGCTGGGTTTAAATTCAAGGGCTGACCTCTGAGTTACTACACTGGACTATGAGCCTTATAAATAAAATTCTAACTGGAACAGCATTTGGGGAAAGAAAAGAGGTTCTTAAGTATCAGGTGCATATTTGGAGAAAATGAAGACGTAACAGGATCTTACTTTGGAAGAACAAGACTTACTTCCAAGTAGAAAATATCAGACATTCTCATCCTTAACTGACTGCCGGAATTGAGACTAGAGTAGATGACCTTGTCAGTATCCACTTCACTTTAAAGATAAAGATACTTGGCCAGGCAATTGCTAAGTTTATAGGGGCTTGGGGGAAATCTGGGTGGTATAAATGGTCAATGGGTCTGGCTGCTCATCAAAATGTTGGTGGTTCAAATCTTCCCAGAGGTGTCTTAGAAGAACGACCAGGCAGTCTACTTCTAGAGAAAATCAGCCATTGAAACCCTATGGAGCACAGTTGTACTCTGACACTCAAGAGGTCATTTTGAGTGGTAATACATCTGACAGCAGCTGGTACTAGTAGGCTCAGATCAATCTAAGATAAATAATCAGTTAGCAAGCATGTATTGAGCACCTACGTATGCCTAGATGAATACCACGTCAGCAATTCCTTTTAAGCAGATGCCACTTGATATTTTCCTTCTTACACCATAGGGAAATGAGCACAGAACTGACACTTTGATTCATTCATTCACTCATTAATCCGTTCATTCATTCTAGCTAATGTGCCTAAATGTGATCCTTAAGAATAATTGCCTTCCATTGCTTGATATGAATTATATTTAGGCAGGAAAAACATTTAAAAGCCTCAGTAAGTTCTGAGCTACATTTTTCACAGGGCTGTGGGAGAGCTGACCACAGGGAGAAAGGACGTATTTTTGAAAGGATAAAGCCCCCTTATTATAGAATTACACAAAATTCCTGCTGCTACAGTTTCCTCCAGGAAAACTCCAGACGCGGCCGGTGCCGGTGCGTGTAAAACAATGAAGACATTCTGAAGCTGTGTTTTCAAAGCCAAAAACAAGCTTCAGGAGTATGAGGAAATGTCACCACAAAAGTCGGGGAGATGGAAGCGTCCCAGAGACCCCATGGATTCAGCTTTTATCTGCACTATTGTTTTACAGCACACCAGGCGTGGCTCTCCCTGGAGTGTGGAAAAGGGGAGGCTTGCAAGGAGAAAGCATTTTGCTAGATGCTTCTAAAGTTCCCAAAGGCTGTTTGACTCTAGCTAACTGAAAGCATTAAAGGTCAGATACATATATTAAATTTTTCCAACTATGTACATGAAGCAGGGAAACCTGTGTCCTCCAGTGCTTTATCCAGGAAGACAGAGCTACTTGGATGTCTGGCTTGTTTTCATAAGACCTAGGAAAAGGCTTCTCAACCTTATTTCTCCTGACATTGTTGTTAAGTGCTGTCAAGGCAGTTCCACAACCCACAGCGACCCTTCGTAGGATGTCCAACTTTGCAATACAGTGCATTAACCCACAGCACCACACCAGTTCTCCTGACATTGGGGACCAGGTAATCCTTCATGGTAGGACCATCATGAGCACTGGTGCATTGTGGGAAGTTTAGCTGCCTCTCTGATACAAGAAGTACATCACCACCAACAACCAGCCCGAGCCAGTTGTTCTGACTCACAGCAACCCTATATAGGGTTTCCAAGGAGAGAATGGTGAGTATGAGCCACAGACCTTGACTTAGCAGCCCAGTAATTATCCTACAATGCCATACCAGGATTCCCAGTCCAATTTGTTGTTGTTGTTAGGTGCCATCCAGTTGGTTCTGACTCATAGCAACCTTAGGCACAACAGAATAAAACGCTGCTCAGTCCTGCACCATTCTCACAATTGTTAAGCTTGAGCCCATTGCGTCTGCTACTGTGGCAATCTGTCTCTTTTCCACTGACCCTCACTTCACCTAGCATAATGTCATTCTCCAGGGAATGATCCCTCTTGATAACATGCCAGATGTATTAGAGACAAATTCTCCCCATGATGGCTTCTAAGAAGCAGTCTGGCTATACTTCCAACACAGATTTGATTGTTCTTCTAGAAACTCATGATATTTTTAGTATTTTTCTCCAACAGCATAACACAAATGCATCAATTTTCTATGATCTTCCTTATTCACTGTCCACCTTTCACAAGCATATGAAGCTATTGAAAAACCATGGCTTAAGTCAGATGCACTTTAGTTCTCAAAAACTGATTTTTTGTTCTTGAACACTTTTAGAGGTCTTGTGCAGCAGATTTGCCTAATGTAATATACCATTTAATTTGTTGACCGATGTTTCCATGAGTGTTGATAGTGCATATAAACAAAATAAGGTCTCTGACAACTTCAACTTTCTCCATTTTTTCATGATATTATTTATTGGTCCAGTGGTGAGGATTTTTACATTGAGCTGCAACTCATACTGAAGGCTGTGGTCTTTGATCTTCATAAGTATTTTAAGTCTACTTCACTTCCAGCAAGCAAGGCTGTGTTATCTGCTTATCTCAGGTTATTAAAGAGTCTTCCTCCAATCCTTATGCCACATTCTTCTTTGTATAGTCCAGCTTCTCATTTTGTTTGCTCAGCATACAGATTGAATAAGTATGGTGAAAGACAGTCCAGTTTAGACAATCATAATGTTTCTAAATTTTGTCAAATGTTTTCTTCTGGAGTTAAACCAAAAAACCAAACCTGCCATTAAGTTGATTCTGACTCATGGTAACCCCATGTGTTACAGAGTTGTTACAGAATTGCTCCATAGAGTTTTCTTGACTGTAATCTCACAGAAACAGAGTACCAGACTTTTCCTCTGCAGTACTGCTGGCTGAGTTCAAACCATCAACCTTTAGGTTAATAACTGAGAACATTCTCACTGCAGACATAATCTCAGACTTCCTCTAAGATTAAGATTGCCATATTAGAAGAACTAAGGAAAGGATGCCCAATTAAATTTGAATTTCAGATAAGCAAGAAATCATATTTTGGTATATCCCATTGTAAAATTAGCAGTATACTTATACCCCAAAAAATGGATTTGTCTGTTGTTTTTCTGAAATTCCAATTCAACCAAGTATTCTGTGTTTTATCTAACAATGTTTGTCCTAGGGATAGCATCACCTCCAGTTGGAAATGATGGCTCTATAGTGACCAGGTTACCTGGGACTTTCCTGGTTTGAGCACTGACAGTCCAGCATCCAAGACAATCTTCAGTCCTGGGCAAACTGGAGTGGTTGGTTACCTAGACAACCTACCCAGATTCTTGGTGCTGGTTTCAGTCTTGGGGCTTCCTATAGGCTCACAGAGACCTTGAGACATACACTGGTTTTCACTAGATGGAGAGGTTTCATTTTGATATTGACAGATTGGGCACTCTGAAGGAACTTCTAAATGGCCCAATTTTTGCTGAATTGTTGATTCACAAACACAACCAAAACATTACCAATAATGATTTCAGTCAGCCTTCAAAGTAGCCTATTGATTTTGACGGCCTCCAAGTCGATTATTCTTCCCAGAAAAAAGCATCCATATCGCAGATATTTCATCTTAAATAACCCAATACCCAGAGCTAATGGGACTTCCCATCAACTAGTGGGGCAATAACTACACTTTGGTTTTCCTATAAATCCTCAAGATGGATTTTTTGTAGGTGGTTGTTGCCTTAATTCAGAATTGTATTGACTGGCCTCCCCCTGCATTCTGGGCCGTTACTAGGCAACACAGATTTGTTTCCTGTCATTTTATATTGGACAAGACAGCAAAGTGAGGGTGGGAGTGGATTGTGGAAAAATCTAATGTTCTAATTTGACTTTTGCTACCCATGGTACTTCTCAGTCCATCACAGTCCCCAAATCTCACTTTCTATTGCTTTTCCATAGAACTTTGAGCCTTCAATATAAAATAAAATTCATTATGACTCTTTTGACCCTAGGATATTTCTACTAACTGAAATGGCCAGCCTTATGTTAGTGGATGATGTATATTTAACCAACAACAATCCAACAAGAAAAACAACCCATTTGTCACTGGGTCATTTCCATGTCATAGCACCACCATGTGTACAAAGTAGAACTCAATGGCTATAATCTTACAGCAGTAGATTGCCAGAATTGTCTTCTGAGGTGCCTCTGGGTGGTTTAGAGCCACAAACGTTTAGGCTAGCAACTGACTGCTTAACTGTTTGTGCCACTTAGGGACTCCAGTTTATGGGGGTG
>NW_006408642.1:1142533-1143572 GCF_000296735.1 Chrysochloris asiatica
TTGCTTCTGTTCTGTTCGAACAACTGCCTCTTGGTCCACATACAGATTCCTTATAAGCACAATTAAGTGTTCAGGAATACTCATACTTCACAGTGTTGTCCATAGCTTGTTATGATCCACACAGTCAAAAGCCTTTGTGTAGTCAATAAAGCAAAGATAAACATCTTTCTGGTATTCTCTGCTTTCAGCCAAGATCCATCAGACATCAGCAATGATATCCCTCCTTCCACATCCTCTTATGAACCCAGCTTGAACCTCTGCAAGTTCTCTGTCAATATATACTTGCAGCCATTTTTTGTATTATCTGTAGTAAAACTACTTGCATGGGATTTCAAAGATATTGTCCAATGATTTCCACATTCTGTTGGGTCACCTCTCTTTGGAATAGGTACAAATACAGGTCTCTTCCAATCAGTTGGCCTGATAGTTCTCTTCCAAATTTCTTGGCATATATGAGTGAGTGCCTCCATTGTCGCCTCACTTTCTTGAAAATTTTCAATTTTTATTCCATCAACTCCTGGTGCCTTGTTTTTTGCCAGTTACTTCAATACACCTTGGACTTCTTCCTTCAGCATCATTGGCTCTTGATCATATGCTACCTCTTGTAATGGTTCAACATCAACCATTTCCTTTTGGTCCAGTGACTCTGTGTATTCCTTCATCTTCTTTTGATGCTTTCTGAATAATTCAATAATTTGCCCAGAGAATCCTTGAATTAACAAAAGTCGAGACTTGTATTTTTCTTCAGTTCCCCCAGCTTGAGAAATGCTGAGCATGTTCTTCCCTTTTTATTTTCTGACTCCAGATCTTTGCACATTTCATTGTAAAATTTGACTTAGTCTTTGCGAGATGACCTTTGAAATTTTCTGTTCAGCTCTTGTACCTCCTCATTTCTTCTATTTGCGTCAACATCTCTACACTGGAGAGCAAGTTTCATTGTCTCTTCTGACATCTATTTTGACCTTTTCCTTCTTTCTTGTCTTCTTAATGACTTTTTGCTTTCTTCATGTATGATGTTCTTGATGTTATCCCACAACTC
>NW_006408642.1:1143672-1150388 GCF_000296735.1 Chrysochloris asiatica
CCAACGAGATGGATTGGCCAAATGGCAGCATCGATGGACTCAAGCATGACAACAGTAGTGAGGTTGGCTCAGGATTGGGCAGTGTTTCATTCTGTTGTGCATAAGGTCGCTAGGAGTCAGTACCAACTCGATGGCACCTTACAACATCAACAACAACAACTTGAACATGAGACCTTCTGACAAAAATTAAATTGGAAAAAGCTGACACAAAAGGTTATGACTGGTTTGGTAAATGTGCTACTGAGAAGTCTAGGAATAGCTACTGATTCCCATGAGGACATCTGGGGATAGTCTTGGAGAGGTAGAATGCAATGAGATTATACTGGTGAGCTGGAGCCTAACTATATGGGCTCCCAAGAGCCACAGTGCTCACCTCTTCCTGCTGGTAGCTTGAAATCAGCTTTGGTAATAGTGTCCACAGCATGGAACTCAGCAAATGTGTTCTTTCACCCTCTAACTTACCAGTCCACCATTAAATATGAGTGTAATTAATATCAGGAGGCCTGGCCAAATGAGTTATGCTGTCTAGAGAAGGAATGTATGAACAGCTGGAGCATTAAAGCAGCAGCCCAAGTCCCCAAAACTGGTCATTCTCTCTCCTATACCTATTAAGAGAGTGAAGGTCTAGTTCTTGAAGATACACACACAGCTACAGAGATCCTGCCTGATAATCTATTTCTCCCTTAGGGACCTTTTGAGTATAATTTGGCTTCCCAGACTTTGAATTTGGGAAGCCAAAATGCTGACTAGTTCCACTTTTCATTACAAATGAGCAAATTAGTATTCCTGGCTCAGGTATTCATCTTGGGGATCATGAGAGCCTCCCATTGTATCAGTTAAGTGTTTAGGTATAAGATGGGGTCAGACACACTGAACCTCAGCTCTGTCACTTCTGGCAGTGTAATCAGGAGCATGTCACTTAATCTCTCAAGGTCCTCATTTTCATCCTTTCCCTTGATTCAGCTCAGCACAGCTTTCCCCACCTCCAGGAAGCTCTATCTCCTTCACCGCACTGATGGTGCCCTTCTCTAAAGCATTTACTTTGTTTTATTTCTAGTCTTGTCTCCCCCAACTAAATTTTATGATGCTTGAAGACAAGGACGATGCTTTATATGACCCTTCTCTTTCCTGAAAGGCTTGTGCTACACAATACAAGCTCACTGATGAGTTAATTAATACAGACTCTTGAGGATGTTCCAGGTGGAAATACAAGGTGTATCTCACACTAGCCCATTAAAAGTACTGTTACCAGTCACTTCGCACGCACTAGGATGGCTATTATCAGAAAATTAAAAACAAGTGTTGGCAAGGATGGAAGAAATGAATCCTTCATCCACTACTGCCAGTATATTCACTATGGAAACACTTTCGGTAGGTCCTCAAAAAATTTAACACAGAATTACATTACCAAAACAAAAAAAAAGCACAAACCTAATGCCATCGCATCAGTTCTGATTCAGTGTTGTCGCTAAGCTTGTGCTGACTCATAGCCACTCTGTGTAGGGTTTCTGAGGAGCAGCTGGTAGGTTTGAACCACTGATTTTGTGATTAGCAATCCAGTGCTTATCCTACAGCACCATAACAGGACTTCACACAGCAATTCCACTCTTAGGTTGTTAGTTGTTGGTGCAATCAAATCAGTTCAAACTTGTAGTGACCCTTTTTTGCACAACAGAACCAAATAAACACGGCCTGGTCCTGCGTCATCCTTACAATTGTTAAGTTTAAGTTCATTGTTTCTGCCAGTGTGTCGGTCCATGTCTTTTTCATTGATGGTCCGCTTTTCCAAACACGATGTCCTTCTCCAGGGAGTGGTCTTTGCTGACATGTGAAAAGTACAAGAGATGAAGTCTCTCACCATTATTGCTTCTAAGCAGCATTCTGGTTGTGCTTCTTCCAACACACACTTGTTTGTTCTTCTAGCAGTCCTTGGTATTTTCAATATTCTTTGCCAACATCATAATTCAAATGCATCAATTCTTCTATGGTCTTCCTTATTCATTGTCCAGCTTTCACATGCATATGAGGCTATTGAAAATACCATGGCTTGGGTCAGGCACACCTTAGTCCTCAAACTGACATCTTTGCTCTAGAACACTTTATAGAAGTTTTTTGTAGTCGATTTGCCATACATTGTTTGATTGCTTGACTGTTGCTTCACGAGTGTTGATTGTGAATCTGAGCAAATTTAAATCTTTGACAACATCAACTTTTCTCCACTTATCATGATATTTATTGGCCCACTTCACAAGTTTTTATTCTCTTTACAGTGAGGTGTAATCCACACTGAAGGTTGTAGTTTTAGTGTTATCAGTAAATATTTCTAGTCCACTTGACTTCCAGCAAACAAGCTTGGCTCATTTGCATATTGCAGGTTTTAACGAGTCTTCTTCTTCTTTGATGCCACATTCTGCTTGATAGATTCCAGCTTCTTGAATTATTTACTCAGCATACAGATTAAATAAATATGTAAAAGAATACAACCCTAGTCACACCTTTCCTGATTTTAAACCACACAATATTCACTTACTCTTGTTCTAAGCAAGCAGAGTCTCAAACAGCTATAAACATATATACCAATGTTCACTGAAACCAAAAGTGGACACACCCAAAATAACTGTCAGCAGATGAATGAATAAACAACATGTGGTAAAATATTATTTATCAAAGGAAAAAAGAAAAATTCTGATGTGTTGTTGTTAAGTAACATCAAGTCAGTTCCGACTCTAAGTACCCTGTATAGGGTTTCAAGAAGCAGCTGGTGAGCTTGAACTGCCAACCTTGAGGTTCAAATCACCCTTGCAGTCCAGCTCATTAACCACAGCGCCACACCAGACAGGCTATAATATGGATGAAACTTGAAAACAATCTAAGTGAAAGAAATTAAATTTAAAGGACAAAACATTGCATAATCCCACTTACAAGTAATATCTTGAATAGGCAAATCATAGAGACAAAAGTTTATCTGTGGTTACCAAGGAGAAAGCGGGACAGGGAAGTTATTGCCTAACGGTACAGTGTTGGGCAACTAACTGCAGAGGTCATTATGGTCCAGGGGTGCAATGGTGTTTGCCAACCAGTCCACATGGAGCTTGCAGATGAAGATGTCAAGTTCATCATTGAGAATACTAACCTATCGGTGGCCAATTCTATTCAGAGGATCTTCATCGATAAGGCGCCCACAAGAGCCATTGACTGGGTGCATGTTGAAGCCAGTTCCTCAGTGCTGTCCAACGCGTTCCTTGCTTACACACTTGGATTAATTCCTCTCACCAAGTGATGGCATTGTGGGCACTATGCCTAACTTCCGATATTACACATGTGAAGAGTTCACCCTGGATGTGCGGTGCAACGCAGACCAGACTCGGCACAGTATTCTCTCCAGACCTCCTCTCCAACAAGCCTCGCATCATTCCATCAATGTCTAGGTACCAAGACAATGGCTGTGTAGAGCAGGACGACATCCTCTTCATCAGGCTCAGAAAGGGGTAAGAGCTGAGACTTCAAGCCTGTGTCAAAAGGGACTTTGGCAAGAAGCATGCCAAGTAGAACCCTATTGCAGGGGTGGCTTTCCAATATAAACCAGATAATGAATGCCCTGAGGCACACAGTGTACTCCAAGCCAGAGGAATGGCCAAACAGTGAGAACTCAGAGCAGAACGAAGATGAGTCCCAGGCGCCTTCCAACTCCAACAACAAGCCAGAGAGATTTTACTACAATGTGGAGCCCTGTGGCTCTCTATGCCCTGAAACCATCGTTCTCTTGGCCCTGTCTGGATTGAAGAAGCAGCAGATTTACAGACCCTGCCAGTTAAGCCATGAAATCTGGAGAGACATCCTGACCATAAACTAGCTGTAGCCATCTGGACTTCAGGCCTCTCCTGAGACTCTTCTAGACTGCTGTGGCTCAAGCTTCTTGGCAGGCTATCAGTACCAACTAAAAGGGTTGTTAGGTGAAGGTAGGCCCAATCCTTCTGGATCGCAGATCATCAGGGATGTCACTGATGTGTAAGGCAGGACAGTTCTTTACTAGACATTTATTGGCCTCTTCTCTGCTAAGTGCCAGGAATACTACCCAGAAACCAAAACACCTCTCACTTCATTTCCTAATGTGTCCTGAGAGAACCATATTCTAGCACTTCACCAGAAACCCTTTCGGTATCAAAGTTAACAGTTGTTCCTTAGGTTTCTGGTGTTAGGATGGATTGCTTCAATGCTCATTCAGGCAGTTTATAAGCCCTTCTAGTCTCTTTCCCTGGCCCAGCCTGCTGGTACCTAGCTCAAATCTCCAAATTTCTAATTTGAGAAGTAACCCATTGGGAATACTATTAGACACCCCCTCCCCCAAGTGTGAACTTCACTGCTAACAGCTTGATCCCTCTCCCCATTTTATGTCTGCTTAATGACAGTGTCTGGCCAATCCCTTACTAACTGTCTCCAGGTAGGAATCGGCCCAGAGCAGTTAATGAAGCTGCCAGCAGGGCAGGACAGAAAGGATGGAATATTTATTCATTAGCAGTAGTTGTCTTTTTTTTTTTTTTAAGTTTTTATTTTGGAAATGAATAGTGGTGGTAGTCACACAGCATGAAAAATGTGGTTAATGTCACTGAAATGTACACTTTTTAAAAAGCATATATAAAAGAAAAAAGTAATGCTTGTGCCACAACTTGTCCATGTTTCTCACCTTAGTATATGCTCCTGTCTCAAAGACCGGCCCATCTCTCAGGCTTGTATCAGCTAGGATGCTTTGAGCTATAAGGAACAGAAAGCTCCAATTCAACAATGAGCAAATCCAGAGGCAATGTAACCTGAAAGCAGGCACACAGTTCAGCTGCTGGGCAACACTAACCTTAGGGACCCAAGAGTCTTCCATCCTGGCTGCTGGCCTCTCAGTGGGATGATAGCAGGCCTTCATGGCAAAGTCCAGAAGTAAACAGGAATCATTTCCCTGCAGGTCTCCTTCTTAGGAGAGAATAGACCTTCTCTGAATCCCGTTCCTTGATCCCCTCTTCCTTCAGGTTCATTGGTCAGCAGTAAACAACATGCCCTTTACTTAACTAATCATTGGCAATAGCAGTGGGGATTATTGGGATTGGTTTAGACCTCACCTGACTATAAAACCAAACACCAAACTCGAAGCCATGGAGTAAATTTTAACTGAAGGCCACATGGAGTAGAAGTCCATAGGGCTCCATAGGGTTCTCTTGGCTGTAGTTTTTACAGAAGTAGATCATCCAGCCTTTCCTCTTTGGTGCTGTCAACCTTTTGGTTAGTAGTGGAGAAGAAACCTTTTGCACCACTCAGGGACCCACATGACTATGTTGTTGTTGTTAGGTGCCATTGAGTTGGTACTGACTCATAATGACCTTATGCGCAGCAGAACGAAACACTGCCCGATCCTGGGCCAACCTCATTATTGTTGTCACGCTTGAGCCCATTGGTGCTGCCACTTGGCCAGTCCATCCTGGGGGTCTTCCTCTTTTTCTCTGACCCTCCACCTTACCAAACATGATATCCTTCTCCAGTGACTTCTACCTCCTGACAATATGTCCAAAGTATGAGAGACAAAGTTTGGCCATCCTGACTATGGTTGAATGGATATCAGAAAGGGCATCTCAAGGACCCAGTGAAGACTTTGCTTGACTTGTTCATTTGATCTATTCACAAGTGTCTTTCTCTTCCCTCCAATTCCTCAGGAGATAACGTCTACATTGCAGGAAGTACACTTCTTGTCCCCACTAGGAAGTCTATAGCCACCTCATAGCCTATTTCTTTACAAAAGGAATAGACAAGGATTTAGGGGGAGATGTAGGTAATTCATAATCTTGGTACTAATTTGTCAGATAACTTCAACCTTTAGATCTTGCAAATTCATTATGCTCAAAGGAAATTTTTACCTGATATGTAATGGAAAACTCCTATATTTATGGCATCTTTCAGATAATAGTAAATAAGAAAAACATGTAGTCTATTGTAGTGTTTACATATGTCCCAGGACCACATGAGAGTAGTGAAAGCGATAAAATAATTCAATGCCAAATCTTCTATATGAATGTTGTTGTAAAGTGCGGGCCAGTCAGATAAGCTCATAGCGACCCTACTGTATAGCGTTTCTGAGGGGTGTATGGTGAGCTTGAACTGCCAATGTTGCATTTTAACTCAACCTTGCTGTCCAGGGCATTAACCCACAGTGCCACACCAGGACTCCAAAGAAGACATGCAAGTGACCACAAACACATGAAGAAATATTCATGATCATTAGCCATTGTTGTTGCCAAGGGCCATAGAGTCGATTCTGACTAATAGCAACCCAGTATAGAGTTTCCAAAGAGCTGTTGGTAGATTTGAACTGTGCAGCTTGTGGTTAGCAATCAGTGCTTATCCTATAGAGCCACATCAGTACACATAATAAATGGCAAAAATAACTTTGCAGTTACATATTCTCGTTTGTCACTTGGGCTTCTAATGGTGGCGTCCAGACAACATTGTTAGCTTCTTGTTGTTAGGTGTCATCGAGTTGGTACTGACTCATAGTGACCCTATGCACAACAGAACAAAATGCTGCCTGGTCCTGGGCCAACCTCACAATTGTTGCCATGCTTGAGCCCATTGATGCTGCCACTTGGCCAATCCATTTCCCTGGGGGTCGTCCTCTTTTTCTCTGACCCTCCACCTTACCAAACATGATATCCTTCTCCAGTGACTGGTCCCTCCTG
>NW_006408642.1:1152908-1164734 GCF_000296735.1 Chrysochloris asiatica
CTTACGTCTGGGCCCTTTACACATTTATTTCATTTAATGTTCACCACAACTTTGTGAATGTGGTACTGCTAATAATTTTTAAAACTACTAATTCTAAAAAGTAGATAACAAACTGAACTTGATTCAAGGTCTTTCATGTACCCTCACAGTAAGTAAAATAAGTGGTTATTATTATAGCCATTTTAAGACAGGGTGCCTAGGGGACCTCTTGGAAAGTAAAGACATTGTCTTGAAGACAAAGGGGTTTCTATCCCCAGTGCCTGGACCATATACAGTAGGCACTCAGTAAATGTTCATTGACTAATGGTGACTAATTTCTAACAATTGTAGTCTCATAACATCCCAATGCCCCACCCCAAAAAAACCCCTGAGCAACTATAACACCCTCCTCCCCCCAGAAAAGCCCCCTGAGCAACTATGAAGGGCCCAGCTGAGATCCACATGTGGCCCAGCCCCCAATATCTGCTGCTTTACCTCTCCAAGTCTCCCTGAGACAGGGAACCTAGGGGGCCTCTTGGAATGCATCAGACTGCAAAGTCATTTGAAATGCAATGTCAGTGGTTCAAGCTCACCAGCTGCTCCTTGGAAACCCTATACAGGGTTGCTATGGGTCAGAATGGAATGGATGGCACTTAACAACAACAACAAGTGGCCTAATGCACCATACTGCAAGGTCACTTTGAAATGCAAGGTGGGACGTTCAAGCTCACCAGCTGTTCCTTGGAAATTCTATACAGGGTCTATAGGAGAAAGGTATAGCAGTCTGCTTCCTTAAAGATGGCCACCTTGGAAACCGTAGGAGGTAGTTCTGCTCCTATAAGGTTGCCGTGATTCAAATGACTGGACAGACCGTGGGTCTCTTATCTGTCTATGTAGAATTAAAACATATAAGGAAAACAAATGCCTGTATTTATGTATGTGAACCAATGTCTATTATATACATATATAGTCACAGGAAACAGGAGTCCTGGTGTGGCACTGTAGGATAAGCATAAGATTGTAAGGTTGGTATACAAGAGAGGTGTGTAAATATCCCATCTTATGTGGGAGAGCTCTGAGGTGTGTCTTCTATACTGTTTCCCTGAGTTTTCCCCTAAGTCACCTCCCTGATTCACTTCTCCACCCCCTTCCCACTGTTTCCCTCAATGCTCAGAATCTTCATCTCAGCATCTGCTTCTAGGGAAAACACAAACTAAGGAGAGATCACTTTCAAGTTTAATCTGCAGCCCTGTCTCCCACTAGGCTCAAGTATGCGTCATCTATGAGGGAGACTAAGAAAATCAGTGTGTGTGTGGGTTAGGGGGTGCAAGTGCAGCAGACAGCAGACACCATGCCAAGTTCCTGGCTCCCAACATTCGCTCACCCTCTCTGCCCACTCTATGTAGAAAGAAGTGCCTGACACACAACTGACCCCCTACACATGTTAGTTCCTTTACTTCCTTTCCCTCCCTATTCACATTCCCAACAGAGACAGCTAGAAGAACAAGGTGACCTCTCATTTGTAGTTCAGACTGCAGGCTTCCTGCATAATTACCTAAGGAGCCTTATTGTCATGGAAATTAGAGGGCTTCTCTCCTACAAAGACTAATGGATGGGGGAATGTTCTGGAGTGGGACAAAGGGAAGAAGATAAAGAGGGGATGGAAGAAGATCCCAAAATAGCTAGGTCCTGATCTTTCTGAAGGAGTCTCATCTACTGAAGAGGATGATGAATTAATGGGTGTAAATTAGAGAGAGCAGCTTTTTCTTTTCTTTTTGATGGAAGGGTTGTCAATATAACTATCCTTTAGATACTCATTATAATGGTACTTAACTTAGGCTGCTCTTACCCTTGGTTCCCCACATCCTCAAGCTGTAGAGAATAGAAGCCATACACAGTCACTTTCCCCAGACCCTAAACCCTTCCTGAGAATCCTTATATACACCTCAATGCCTCATCTGAAACCTTTGAGGCCAAGCAAGTTTCAGATCTCAGAATGCAATTTGATACACATAACATATCTTATGTAATATACCAGTGAGTTCTAGGATATCTCATAATCAATGAAATTAATATTTTTCAGCAAATTGTATGCATATTCACATCAAGAGAGTTCAATAGAGGCTATAAATAGCTTCACTGTACTTCAAGTCAGATATTTCTGACAAACTGGTTTTGTCAGGCCAGATTTTGTTGATAAATAGATTAGAACTAGCTTTTGGTTTTCAGAGCTTTTTGGATTTTGAAATTATGGGTAAGGGATTATGGACCTGCATAGGCATATTTTCCTAGCAATATATTAATATTTTTTAAAGTAAGTTAATTATTTCTTAAGTAGGAGTTGGCCCATTGTTGAGGGCCAAGATGGGAGCCAAGGCAGCCCCCTGTCCTCCAATATTTAGGCTGGGATAAAGTCCTGGGTATAACTAGTTGTGATGTCATAGGGTAGAGGAGAAGGGGTTCCATTCCAACTAAATCCATGAGTTCAGGCCCAAACTTGCTTGAACTAAGGGAGTCAGTGGCAATGGCCAACAAGGAGGTAGTCAGGCCAGTCCTTGAAAAGTCGTATCAAGTGTCACAACCTTGGCACAGGTGTGAGGCTCAGATAGTCCAAGAGTGTGGATTTGTGATTTGGGCTAGGAATAAGGCAGAGAGAGGGGGACTGACTGGTCATTACTACGTGGAACTGGCTTGTGTACTGGGGGCTGGTCAGCTAGTTCAATTGGATAAGTATTGGTTAAACTAGACTTGTTTTCAGAAAGTTCCAGTGGAAAGATCCATTCGTTTCCTGGAATCTGGTGCTCTGGTCCTCCCTCAGGTAAAATGCTTGGGTCATCAGATTAGGCTGGGAGAGCAGTTTGTCTGCTGGAACCACTCTCAGTGACATATCCAGAGGGTGTGTTTTTGCACTTGCTGCAATCTCTTACCCATCAAATATTTAAAAGCCAAGTGACTTTGGTTGTCAGTTGTCTTCTCTTCCCAACAGGGTATAATTCATAAGGTGGCCAACTGGGGTTTGATTGTTTTATATCCAGGACTAAACCTTGTTGAGGCTCCTAAACAGCAGGGCAGGAAAGGTTCCACAAGAGAATAGAAACAAATAGCGATTCAGACAAAGCTGGTAGTCAGGGAAGGCCAGTCACCCAATCGTCCCTAAACTGACCCATTTACACGAGAGCCAAAAACCTCCAGCAAAAAGAGCTTGGACTGTGTCAGTGATCAGCATTCCAACCACCAAACAAGGCATGCTTTGTGTACCGAAGGTCAGTCCCCAGTGGGCTTATCCACAGAGCCTAGAGGTACACCAGATACACAGCAGTCCCACAAATGAGAATATCCAACACACTCAGACTTGCGGGGAGCAAGTAGTGCTTCTGGCAGTTTCTGTGAATTGACTCATTAAATCAGAACCACCTCATGAAGGAATGTAATGTAGCCCATGTTTTGGAGCTACATCATGGCCTCACCCCTGATTGAAGTCTAGCCACCATGGGACATTCCCTCTTTACGCAGTGTCGCACCTTAGGCATGATCCAGGAATTGCCAAGAATGGCTGTAGGTGAGTCCTTGCCCATCAGGGGCCAGGGAAGTAATATGACTGAGCTTCCTCTTCAGCTGTATCAGGCAGGGCCGGCTCCTGCTGCCTATAACTAAGAATCCTGACTTTATACAGTTACATGACAATGTGACCTAGCCACGCCTAGAGCTCCTAGTGCCTCTGTTCACAGTGTCTCCTGGAGAAATAAGCAACTCTACGTTTCTACATCTGGAAGCATTGTAAGCCATGAGTTCCTGGGGCCCTCTTGGCTTCTGTCCTGTCTTACTGAGAAAGCCTTTCGTCAGCCTGACTCCTTGCTACAGTTAGAGTGATGCTTATAAAACACAGATCTGGACCTGCCTCCCCTCCTTCCCTGGCTTCTCAGAGCTTTCCCAACACTAATGATATCCCATACATACGTGGTCTGTTCTGACTACTTCTCAGCCATACCTCCTGACCCCACCCAATCTTCACCCATGTCTTAGGCCAAGTTTACTAGAGAAACAAAACCAGTGAAACATATATATGTGTGTATATAAAGAGAAGTTTATTATCTGACAATTGTAGATTGCCAGGTCCCCAATGGAAAAGAGAGAGTCCCTCCCACATATCCATTATATTGGGAGTATATATATATATTTCTCCCAAGGAAGCATCCTTCAATTAATTGCCTACTCATAGCCACTCATCATAGTGCTAACTATGCCAGTATTAAGTTTCATCACCATGGGAATAAGCACATCCCAACTGTAAACCTCTGGAAATCCTGGCCTAGTCAAGTTAACACAGAAACCTAACCATTACAACTCCTAACACATAAATATCCTCCTGTACAGATACCACTGCCCCACTGAATGTAGCTCACTGAACAAGCCAAGAACTAAGGTCCACCAAGAATTAGTTCAATGTGTGCATGGACCTTTAGGTTCTTCCGCAGCAGGAGTGAACCTTGCCAACCTCTGCCCATAAGCTTCCATAGCTATGAGCTTGCATCCATCTGGCCATTTTCATTGTGCAAGAGTGGTACCACACTCTGCCAAAGGGTCCAAGAGAAGCCAAGTGTGTGATGGGGACTGAAAGAGGGGTAGGTATAAATGGTCCTTGACCAAGGATCCAGAGCTCTGAGCCCTCATCCTGACTTGGTTGAACCTGGGATGTCCAGTTCTTTTTCTAAGATTTCCTAGATATGCATATAGTCAAACCAATTCTGGCATCCCCAGAGAAATCAGTTTAAACTGGTTAGGGAGTGGGGAGAGTGGGGAAGGCAACATAGAACTCCACACAACAACCTGCAGGAATGTGTATAGGAATGACAGGTATAGACAGCATTTATATCTGCATGCCAGGGCTTTTGATTTAAAATAACTTTAAACAAAACTACCTACTTCTACCTTCACTCTCCCGTATCACAACTGCATCCTGAGTCACCTACAGTACAGCCTGATGGGTCCTCAAAGCACTGCCCAGAACCCAATTTATTCTACCTCAGGAACAGTTCTGCTTCCTGCCCCCGTCTCTCTCCCTTTTCTGCTTCCAGTCCCTTCTGTTGGTAGTAAACTGAGAGCATGCACATCAGAATTAGGCAGACTTAGGTTCCCACATAGCCAAGTGTCCTCAGTCTCAGCGTATGCATCTGTAAAATGAGACCTCTAATACCTAGTTTGCAAAGCTGGTAATGGGGTGGCCATGCTAGTGTTCTACAAGACATCCTATCAGTGTCGGTCTTTCTCTTTCTAACTGTGTCCCAGCAATCCAAGTCATAAAAAGGATGTAAGGGAAGTGGGATGGAAGAGCCAGTGGGTTTCTGAGAATAACAGAGATGGAAAATGACCAAGCTGGCTAATAGCAGATGATTCTCTGAGACTTGGAGGAGTGGTCCCTGGGCCTTGCCTGTCATAAAGCATCAGGAGACCATGGTTTTGGATCAAAGCAAGCAATCAGTTCCTAAGTCTCTGAGTATTTCAGTCATAAGCATGTTCAACACTGGACTGTGAATGTCACAGCAGCCCTTTATAGGGGGGTCTCCTGTGAGGGTCCACAAACCAAACAGGTTGTTAGCCATCTCCTGCAGATGAGCCAGGTTGGCCCAGTCTTTGAGGAGACCAATACTATTCTGAATGTCATGGGTCAAAGCTATGCAATTACTAGTGACAACTTCATTTTTTGGTGATTTTGCATCACAAAATGTTAGAGTCATATGGCACAGAGCTATGGACTCCATGCAAAAGTACCACTAGATGTCTGCTTTTCCTAGTTAGATTCCCTGGGTGTGTTCATCCCTTCAGGGGTACTTTATAGTTCGAGGGTGTTGGTTTGTGAAGGCTTTGGCACACAACATCTCACCTGTTGTTGTTGTTGCTAAGTGCTGTGGAGTTAGTTCTGAGTTATAGCGACCCTGCATAGAGTTTCTGAGGAGTGGCTGGTGAGTTTGAACCACCAACCTTGCAGTTCAAACTAACCTTGTAATCTAGGTGCTTATCCTACAGTGCCACACCAGGACTCCACATCTCCCCTAAACCCTACCAAACTACTGTGTAAAGTGGGCATGGCAGGGATGCTGTTCCTCATTTAAAAAAGTAGAAAATGAGACTCAGAGAGGGTAAATGATATACTCAAAGTCAGACAGCTGTAACTATCAGGATTGGGAATGCAGTTCATTCTCAGCCAGGGTTCCAAGACCAGGTCTCTTCATTCTCTCCCTCACAGTCAGTGTTTAGCATTTCTGTGACTGGGTCTCTCCCTCCCATGAATCCTGAAATAGCTCTGCTTCTCTGACCCCTGACATAGAGTTACAAGAACACTCAGCCTATTTGCTGATCAGTCCCAGTACCTACACTGGCATCTTACCTTGCTCATCTTTATAGCTCCATTGCCTAGCATAATCCTGCTTTCTAATAGAACTCTGGAGTCCTGGTGTGGTGCTGTGGGTTAATGCGCTGGACTACAAAATTGATTTGAACCATAAGGTCAGTAATTCAAGCTTACCAGCTGCTCCTCAAAAACCCAATACACAGTCACTATGGGTCAAAACTGACTCGACAACACTTAACAATGACAACAATGAAACTCTATCTCTTATAAGCAGCTGGAGAGGGAGCATGACAGAGTGTGCATGACTTTAAATGCTAGGCAAAGAAAATAACACCAAAGCTTGTGGTCGGGGGATGCACCAAGGGGTCTTGGGCAGGGGTATAGCATGATTATATTTGCATTACAGAATCAGTACAGAGCTGCATAGAAGATAGCATCTTAATTTGAAAAGTTTCTGACATCTTAAACATGAGAGGTATTTTTTCTGAAGAAATAGTATAATTGCAGAGGAGCTTGAGGGAACAGAAAGACTTAGATCAAGGCTAGATCATTAATTTAGAATTCAGGATTATCCGTGAATGATCGCTTTCCTACCCCTTTAGCCTTACCGACCACTCATTACTTGGAGCACCTGGATGATACAAATGGTCCATGTACTTGGTTGCTAACTGACTGGTTGAGAGGTCACTTCCACCAAGAGTTCCTTGAAAGAAAGGTCTGGTGATACTACACCTGAAAGATCACAGCCACTGAAAACTTCTGAAGATGAAGCATTGTTTTGCTTTGACCCACATTGGGTCACCATGAGTAAGGACAGACACAAAGGCAATGGGTACTGATATAGAGCCCAAGAGATTTTACATGGGCAGCGAGGGCACTAAAATGTATATTCTTCATGAGGCAAATTAATTGTATCCTGACATAATACAGGAAGAACAAAGGCTTAGAATGGACAGACATGGACCCAGATTCCAACTCTGCAATTTTCTTCTTTATCCAGAGCCTCCAATTCTTGATGTGCAGGACTAGGAAGCATACATTTACCTTCCAGTGTTTCTGCAGTGATCAGCAGAAGCATCACAGCATCTGCCACAGGGGAGCACACAGCGGGAGCTCAATAAATGCTAATTCCCTCTCTCATCATGGTGCAGAGTCAGCTCCAACCTCTCTCCAATTTCTTCTCCAGGGAAAATGTCTCTTGGGCCCACCCAGGCTGGGCTTAGGCATACAACTCCTCATTAAGACATGTGAAGAGCCCAGAAAACACAACGCTGGGATGGGGGATGCAGCGTGGGCCTGCCTGTTTTGTTTCTTTTCCAATCACACATGACAATGACACCATGATCGTAGCAAATGTGGACAGTAACACTGATCATATGCAAACTGCCCTCCCCCCCAAAAAAAATGCCTAAAACCAAACAGATTTTGGAAGTTCTCTCTGTTTTTTTCTTTTTTTTCCAATCAATCCAAAGATTTTTTTAAAAAAAAACAACACACATAGCAAAGGAAGCCAAAGGAATGTTGGATGCCTGTCCCCAGAAGCCACATATATCTATTTTTGGTTCCCAGCAAAGTCCAGTACACTGTAATTAGTATAATAGCATGCTCTCTTCCACAAAGGCAGATGACACGGTTGACCCCCAGTCCCCATCTGGGCACAAGACGTGTGCTGTGGGTTGTTTTGTCAGCTGTGTGCTTCGATCATTTGCTGATACCCTCTCATCTAGCCTGGACTGGGGCCAAGCATTTGCAGGAAGACTGGAAAAGATGAGTGTGAGGTCAAGTAGACCTCTGGAGAAATGACTGGTGGATTTGGAGTCTAGGGGTATAGTGGAAGAATTAGCAGTAATATTTGGTTAAGGAGCTACTCCTGAAAAGACCTTGGAAAATCAAAACCCTCACCTTGGCCTTTAGCAGTTAAAGTTGGTGTGCTCAATGCAGGTTTCCTGGGGGAACTGCTTCTTAGTCTTGGGAACTGGCTTGCCCTTGAGGCTACTTACTAGTGCACTCCCAAGCCCTGCCTCCTGATTGTTGTTGTTGTTGTCAGGTGCCATGGAGTCAGAACCGACTCACAGCGACCCCATGCACAGCAGAACGAAAAATGTCTGATCCTGGGCCAACACCATCACTGCTGCCACACTTGACACCATCAATGGTGCCACCTGGCCGATCCCCTCCTGATACAAGTTGAAAAATATGAGGGGGTTTCAAAAAGTTCATGGAAAAACAGAATTAAAAGACATTGGAATTTTTCCATGAAATTTTTGAAGTTCCCTAATATACTCTGGTAGCGCAGTAGTTACGAATCAAGTTGTTAGCCTCAGGGTCAGCAGTTCGAAACTACCAGTGGTTCCACAGGAGAAAAATAAGGCTTTCTGCTCCCATAAAGATTTACAGCCTCAGAAATCCTGTACAGGGTTGCTATGAGTCGGAACCGACTCCACAGCACATACCCACCACCACCAATGTACTCTCAGACCAGCCTCCTTAAACACAATAAAGACTGATTAACCATAGATAGGTAGTCTAGAATATTGCATCTTTCACACAGAAAGATAAATAAGAACAAATGAAATAGAAACAGTGTACCAGGTCAGCTCAGATGGTAAGGCTTTCTTACTGATATCCTTCCTTTCTTACTATCCCCCGAAGTCTTTTTTGTCTTTCTGTCTCCAGTCTTCCCCTCTCCCAATCTAGACTGAGTTACTCAGGCCAGGTGACCCAGGCTTTCCAATATTTCATTTACTAGTTACAGTCCCTTTGGTCCTACCCACCCTTGAGTCATTTGTCACTAAACTTTAGAATCATTCTGTTGGTGCTGGGGAAAGCATAAGAAATCTCTCACTGGACCCCTCACGTTCCTCATCTGCACAGTGAAGATGAACTCTTAGGTCCCTTTCAGTTCAGAAATTCTAGTGCCATAAATGGTTCATGCAGTTGTGAGCATCCAGCTATAAGCCTATCATAATTGCATAATTGTATATATCTATGTATGGGTGTGCATATACTCACATATGGTGGGGTGGAGGGAGAGACATGTAGAAACAGGTGTATATATTCATAGCAGTCATCTTTTATAAAGTCATCACACCTACAATTATGAAAATCTTAGTCATGGACACTGTAGCATTTAATCTTTACAATAAACTTAATATAGCTACTATTGCTCCTCAAGTCCAAATCTAATTTGGGGATCAGTGCTGGTTTTGTGATCCCATATTGCATTTCTGGTAATAAGAGAAACAGTGAACTTTTGAAGCCTCCTTGTACATGCCACCACGAGAACAGATAAATGGTGACTCTCTTCCCTCGAGTTCTCTGAGTTGGTCAGGAAGAGCCCCAGTGGCAGGCACATTCATGCACTCCTTTGCATTCATTCTGTGTGATAATACTCCCACTAAAAACTTGGCTTTGTGTCATGATAATCTGCATTTGAAGCCTAACTCTGATCTTTAGTAATTGTGTAGTCTGGAGCAAGTTACTCAACTTCCCTGAACCTTCATTTTACCTATACTATATGACCAGTGCCTGGGGTCAGTAAGTTGACTTTGACTGTGGCAGCCTCATGTGTTGTTAGAATAGAACTGTGCTCCACAGGTTTTCAGTGGCTGATATTTCAGAAGTATATGGGAAGACCATTCTTCTAAGGTGCCTCTAGGTGGACTCAAACCTCCAAACTTCTAGTTGGCAGACAAGTATGTTAAGTATTTGCACCATATCACAGTACAATTATGAGGAGTCAATAAGCTAACCTGTGTAAATACTTAGCACAGATTTCAATTTGAAAAATTCAGTAGTAATACACTTCTATTAAAAAGCATGCATCTTGGGCAGAGCTAATGAAAGGAGATGGGGATAGGTCCCTTGTGGTACAATGGTGAGTAATTGTTATTAGGACTGTCTGTGAGGGTTGGGAATATAAAAGTGGATGTTTTGTAGCAAAAGGAGGGGAGTGATTGACTTTGCAGTCCAGGAGCAGAGGTCCCTGGAACCATCAAGGGAGAAGAGTAGAGAGCTGGACCATACCCAGAGAAGCAGTGACACCAGAGATGGGGGCAGAGACGATGACATGGAGAGATGGAGTGGCTGGGAACTCTAGACCCAAAGAGGGAGAGGGGCTGTGTGCTGATGACCAGGGGGCAGGCTTGCAGGGTATACGCTTTAGTTGGTTGATGATGCATGGAGGGGATTGTAACCATGGCAATGAAATGATATACGATAGGATGAATGTAAAGCTAATAATCTCCCATGTAAACTATCACATAATTCACAATAAAACACTTAAAATAATGTGAAAAAAAAAAGCATGCATCTGAGGTGAGGTTAGATGAGCAGGTTCAGAAAGAATGTTTGAAAATTTCTGTGGAAGGATAGGTACCATCTCCTGTAAATTTATGTTATTTTCCAGATTGTTACAATATCCAAGATTTACACATAATCAACAAAGGGAAAATCAAGAATCAAGAAACACAGCTGCTGAGGAGGACTGACCAAAAGGCTTTATAAAGATGTGTTAGTCCCTTGTTGTTGCTGGCACTGGTAGCCATTGTGACACATGGTAACCTGATGGTGCAGAGTAGAACTGCTCCATAGGGTTTTCAAAGCTGGGGTCTTTTGGAAGCAAATCTCCAGGCCTCTCTACTGAGGTGTCTCTGGGTGGTTATAGACCCCAACCTTTCAGCTAGTAGTTGAGTGCTCAGTTGTTTTTGCCACACATTTCCTGCATGAGGCCTTCTCCAAACACTAAGGAATCCAAATGACAATCAATGGCATTAGGCAGAAGTGTAGGGTCTGCAGCTAGGCCACCCCAAGCTATCTTCTGTGCTGGGAGACTGGCTGTTCCATAATCAGAAGGTTTGGGGTGAATCATCTTTCTCATGCCAGATAGACAGTGCTGGCTGGGTCTGGCTCCCAAGTAAGAAAAACAGCCAATATGGTAGGAAGCATTTGTTCCCTAATATGGTGATAAATGGGGAGCGCCGTGACTCCATACAATTGACACTGGAATGTGAACCACAAGTTATGGGGTTCAAGCATACCAGCTGGTCTTCAGGAGAAAGATGAGGCTTCCTGATCCTATGAAGATTGGCTGTTGTTGCCAAGTGCTGTCGAGTCAATTTTGACACATGTTGTTGTTGTTAGATACCATCAAGCTGGTACCAACTCATAGTCACCTTATGCACAGCAGAACGAAACACTGCCCAATCCTGGGCCAACCACACTATGGTTGCCATGCTTGAGCCCATTGATGCTGCAACTTTGCCAATCCATCTCATTGGGGGTCTTCCTCTTTTTCTCTGACCCTCCACCTTACCTAACATATCCTTCTCCAGCGACTGGTCCCTCCTGACAATATGTCCGAAGTATGAAAGACAAACTTTGGCCATCCTAGCCTTCAAGGAGCAGATTATCTGAGAAGCTGAGTTATATGAAGAAAAACATGGCATCAAGATTGGAGGAAGACTCATTAACAACCTGCCATATGCAGATGATACAAT
>NW_006408642.1:1188578-1189603 GCF_000296735.1 Chrysochloris asiatica
TTAGCCCATGCAAACCTGCCTAATTGTTTTCCCATCTGCTTTGTTCTTTCTTTCCCCTCCCCCTAAGATAGATCTTGAAATGCTCTTTTTGCTGATGAATGCAACACCATTCCTCTTCAATTTGTCATCCCCAGCCTAGTAAGCCATATGATTAGCTGACTCTAAATAACCAATAACAATGCATTCATCTCACTAATGCCTAGGATACCAATCTTTATGTGTTCAATTACATTTCTGACAACTTCCAAATTTCCTAGATTTATTCTTGATGCATTCCATATTCTTATTATTAATGGGTATTTGCAGCTGTTTCTTCTCATTTTGAGTTGTGCCTCATCAGCAAATGATGGGTCCAAAAGCTTTACTCCGTCACATCCATTTACATCATTGCTGTCAACTCTACTTTGAGGAACCAGCTTTTCCACAGTCATATTTTGAGTGTCTTCCAATGTGAGGGTCTCATCTTTTGGCACTGTATCTGACAAGTTCCACTGCTATTCAGAATGTTTTCAGTCGTTTACCATTCAGATTTAGCCCACGTCTTCTTCTTCCTAGTTGTCTTTATCTGGAAGCTCCATTGAAACCTGTCCACCAGAGTGATCCTTCTTTAAAACACCAGTTGCATAGCTTCGAGCATCACAGCAACATGCAAGCCACCACAGTAAGACAAACTGACAGAAGAGTGATGGATACATATACATGTATATTGTTGTTGTTGTTAAGTGTTGTCGAATCGGTTCCCAACCAGAGTTACCCTAAATAGGGTTGCCAAGGAGCAGCTAGTGAACTTCAATCACTGACCATATGTTTCAAACAGACTTTGCAGTTCAACTCACTAATCCACACACCCCACTTCGATTCAAGTTCACCAGTGCCTACTGGAATCCTTATATAGGGTCACTATGGGCCGGAACTGTCTTGACGGGTACTTAACAATAACAGCACCAACATATAGGAGCAGAAAGCCTCATTTTCCTCCCATGGATCGGCTGGTAGTTTTGAAGTGCTGACCTTGAGGTTAATGG
>NW_006408642.1:1190273-1201286 GCF_000296735.1 Chrysochloris asiatica
TATATATATATATGAAGAGAGAATACATATATGGATGGATGGAGATGGACATAGATATGTGCATATGTGAGTGTGTATATATACAAAATTTCTAGAAGAATATGAAATGAGATGTGAGGTAATTAAAAAAGAAGCAGAAGACCTGAAACTTAAGTGCTTTCCTCTTTAAAGTTTTCTAGAGCCGAGGTGAAACATGAAGCTTCTTAGCAGATATTGGCAGCTGCTTAGCAGGAGGCCCCTTGGGACTAGTCTATGTAAAGAAACAGCAGCCGCAACTCCAGCGTCCTTGCCTGTGATTGTCATCACATCCCAAATGATTTTTCCTAACCCTCAATCAGACTTCTGATGGGCATCAATCTCCACTCCTGGCCTCAGCACTTTGACCCACAGGAATTGGAGCAATGTGCAAGGGTGGGGGTGCAGACTGGGTGGGGAGCAGTAGTGAACCGGCTGCAAGCCATTCTCCACTCGCATGTTCTCCTGTGAGGAAAACATGTGCCCTGGCCACCAAGACAATCATTTCTGGGCTCAAAAACAGGAAGAAATGCACTAAACACTACATCTACAGTACAAAGAACAGAGAAGGTTTGTCAAGACCACAGCCCTGTTCTGACCAGGACATCACCTAAATCTTGAAAGGCAGGCTCCACCACCCGGATCATGATTTCTGAGACAAAGGAGCAGACCCTGGCCTCCTCTGATGGCTCCAAAACTAATTCAGACCTGTAGTTGGCAAACAGGCATTGGGTCATCATCCCTTTCTTGTGAGAGGAGACAACTTTTCTAAGCTTCTAATTATGCAAGGCTGCAGACCTCCGTAAGTTCCCTGTCTTTACAGCCTTACAGTGAGCTTGGGCCCTTACATGTACGGTTTCATTAAATCCTTGTAATGCTCCTCTATAGCAAACATTTCTGTCCCCACTTCATTGGTGAAGAGACTGAGACTCAAGGAGGTTCCATAGCTAGTCATTGTCAGGGATCAAGTCCTGGTTTTTCAATGCCACCATCTTTACTTTCTCATACTTATCCTCACTGCACAGTCCTTAGTGGCAAAGAGGGCAAGGAGCTGAGATAGGCCCTAGATGAGAAGTGTAGCCACTGCTGTTGACTTTCCTTGGGTAGAATATCAAAAGACATGAAGGGCCTTTATAGACAGTAAGTGAACTGACCATTCAATCGATTGGACCAACTATGCGAAGGACCAAGAACATTATTCAGAAACCCCTATACTCCTATAATACCTCATCAATTACTTCATCAATACAATAAAACTTGTGAAAACCAGAACCTGTGTCAGGCATAAGCCTGTCCCACCCACCCACACTCTGCTGTCTAGTTGACCCTAAAGGACAGAGTAGAACTGCCCCTTAGGGTTTTGAGGCTGTGAATCTTTACAAAGGCAGACTGTCACATCCTTTTTCTACAAAGTGCCTGGGGAGTTTGAACTGCTAACCAAAAGCCAGACACTTGAACCATTGTACTACCAGGGCTCCTGGAAATATACAAACCTCAAATACTTTCCACTAAAATGAGCAACAAGAAAATAATAAGACCGCACCCGTCAAGGTGGAAAACTTGCAAGACCTGGGAAAACAAGGTGGTCCCGTAGAGTTCTGGCTCTCGCAGATCTCACTGTAATTAGAATGTTGGTGCTGTTGCTGAAGAGACCAATAGCTGTACCTTAGATGGCTGCTCATGAGCTTTTAACATCCCAGACACTACTCACCACAGTAGGATGGAGAACATTGCTTTAGTGGACTATGTTATGCCAGTCTATCATGGTCCCTGTCCTAAGACCATGGTCCTGAGCCCCCAGGCCCAACAACTCATTGCCTTAAGAGGTCTGATAATATCCAAGGAGTTCTCATCAGTTTGCCACTGTATGTTCCACCACATTCATAGCTGTGTTTGCAGAAAAGGTAAATACCAATGCACAAATATCCTTTTTCAAATTCTCATATATTTGTGAGTATACTACTATTCTTCCTCCCATACCCATTCACCGTGGGTCCCTGTCCATATATCTACCCTCAGAATATTGTTGTTCCATTATTGTGTATCTAATACTATTTATCTCTATCCCCGTTAGCCCTTGCATACCTCCCTGAGTCTTCATCATTCTTCTTCCAACCTCCCTGTTCTTGTATATTTGCCCTCCCCATTTCCTGAGGTAACATGTGTCTAAAGATGAGGCTTTCTGCTCCTGTAGAGATTTAAAGCCTTGGAAACCCTATGCAGGGTCGCTATGAATTAGAATCAACTCCACGGCACACCATCACCACCACCATCCTCTTGTCAATGAATGACTCTCCTTTTCCTTCCACCCTTGATAATCATCAAAAAATGTTTCTTTTAGTATGAAAACCTCTCTTGAGACTTTACAGTAGTAGTCTCAGATGATATTTGGCCTTTTGTGATTGATTAATTTTGCTCAAAGGAGCTCTGGTAGCGTAATGGTTACAAATCAAACTGCTAAACTCAGGATCAGCAGTTCAAAATTACCAGCTGTTCCATGGGAGAAAGATGAGGCTTTCTGTTCCCATAAAGCAGCCTTGAAAACCCTGTACAGGGTCGCTATGAGTCAGAACTAGCTCCACGGCACATAACCACCAACCACCAATTTTACTCAGCATAATGTCTTCCAGATTCATCCCTGTTATGAAGTGTTTCACAGCTGCATCACGATTCTTCAGTGTTGCAAAGTATTCCATTGTGTCTATGTACCAAAGGTTGTTTAACCATTCTTCCACTGATGGGCACTTAGGTTGTCTCAGTCTTTTTACTATTGTGAATAGTGTTATAATGAACATCCATGTGCATATAGATACTCATGTCCTGGTTCTTATTTATTGTAGATATATACCAACTAGAGAGGGATTGCTGGGTCATACAGTATTTCTATTTCCCACTTTCTAAGGAAGAGCCATACAATTTTCCACAGTGGTTGAACCAATTTACAGGCCTACCAGCAGTATAGGAGGGTCCCAGTCTCTCCATACACTCATCAGCGTCTGTTGTTTTCTGTTTCTTTGAACTTTGCTATTATTGCTGATGTAAGATAATAACTTATTATTGGTTTGATTTGAATCTCTCTAATGGCTATTGATCATGAACATTTCTTCATATGTTTGCTGGCTGCCTGAATGTCTTCCTTGGTGATGTATCTTTTTGTGTCCTGTGCCCAATTTTTAATTGGGTTGTTGACTTTTTCTTTAGAAGTGTTGTAGCTTTTTATATATTTTAGAGATTAGACCCTTGTCTGATATGTCACTGCAAAAAAATTTTCCCCATTTGTGAGCTCTTTCTTTACTCTTTTAGCAAAATCTTTGGATACATATAAGTGTTCAATTTTTAGGAGGTCCCAGCTACCTATTTTATCTTCTACTGTCTAGTAATATTTGACAATGTGCTTACACCATGTATTAGAGTCCTAAATTTGTCCTTACTTTTTCATTGATGATCTTTACAGTTCTAGGTTTTATAATTAGGTCTTTAATCCACATTGAATTTGGTTTTGCATATGGTATGAGATACGGGTATTGTTTCATTCTTCTACAAATGGATTTCCAGTTTTTGCAGAACCATTTGTTAAAGAAACTATCTCTTACCCATGGAATGTGTTTTGGCCCTTTGTCAAAGAATAGCTGATTGTATATGGATGGACTTACTCCTGGGTTCTCAGTTTGTTCCCTTGACTTACATATCTTTTATTGTACTGGTACCAGACTGTTTTGTCCCTAAGTGATAATGTTAAGAAAGCAAATGATATATAACACAAGAGAAAAGACTGGAGTCACTAGGGTACAGAAGACTGTGGAATCCAGAAAGATTAAATCAAGGAGAGGAAGTAGGGTAGAGATAAGAGGAATATTTAGGATGAAACTTAGGGAGCAACAGCATTTTTAAGGTTCTAGGCAAAGGAGGAGCTTATGGGAGAAAAAAATCAAGAAACAGCTGGCGGGGTATAAGGAGAACCAGGGGAATCCAATGTACATGGTTAGGCAGGGATTAAGAAATTACAGATGGTGGGAGTAACCAGTTGCCAATTCAGTCCAATAATGTGAAGACTAAAAAGAATGACCAATTTATTTGGCAGTATTGTAGGTAATCAGTGAAGTTAATAAATAATAATAAAATGTTATTCAGTTTGAGAAGCAGCAACACTATAGATGGAGGCAAAGATGAGAACGTAGAGAGATAGAGCAGCTGAGGACTCTAGACTCATGGAAAGAGAGGGACTGAGTGCTGGTGGCCAGGAGGCAGGCTTGCAGAATGTGCTCTTTGGTTGTTTGCATGATTATATATTCCTGAGAGTTTTTGTGTACAACCAACCACCCCTCCCCCATAAAAACACAATAGAGGGAATGGAAGCAAATACTGTTGAATGATGATGCACAGAGGAGATTGTAATCATTGCAATGAAACAATGGTGTAAAGCTAATGTTCTCGCATGTAAATTATCACACAGTTCACAATTAAAAAAATTTTTTGTAAGTTATATATATATATAAAAAAATGTTATCCATGCCATACAAAGCCTTTTATCTGGATTTTTAAAATTAATCTTTACAGTTAAATAAGCTAACTTCTATTGGCTGATTACTATGTCTCATAAATCATCTAACTTATTATTGTAACCAATCTATTGTTATCCTCATTTTTAAGTAAGATCAAGCAGGATGCCAAAGATCATACAATTAGTAAGTGGTGGGGTGTCATTCAAATTCTGGTAATCTAGCTAGAGAACCCATCTTGGTACTGCCTCTTGGTACCGCCTCTCTCAAAAATTCTCATTTTCATTTTACTAATGAGGATATTGGACCCAACATCCCAGAGTTCAAACATGGAATAGTCAGGGTTTGAACTCAAGCAGGCCCACTTGTCTGTGAGTTTGTCGTACTGTGGTGACTTGCATGTTGCTGTGATGCTGGAAGCTATGTTACTGGGATTTTAAACACCAGCAGGGTCACCCATAGTGGACAGGTATCAGTGGATGAAGACAGACTAGGAAGAAGGAGAAGCAAACTACTTTTGAATGGTTAGCCACTGAAAACCTATAAATAGCAAAGGAAACATTGTTAGATATGGAGAGCGCAGTGGCTCCATATGGTAAGCACTGGACTATGAAACCACAAGGCCTGCGGTTCGAGCCTGCCAGCCCCTCCACAGGAGAAAGATGAGATTTTCTGCTCCCAAAAAGATTTTTAAAGCCTTAGAAAGCCTATACTTTGAGTCAGAACTGACTCAAAGTCACTTAACAACAACAACAACATTTATCAGTTATAGTGCCTTAAGATGAAAGATTATCAATAGCAGTAAAATATTGTCTGATGCAGTATCAGAAAAAGAGCTCGTCAGGTTGGAAGGCACTCAAGATACGATTGGGGAAGAGCTGCCTTCTCCAAGTAGACTTTACAATAATGATGGGAACAGAGGAAAGCCTTTAGGACCTTCATTAGCTGATGTGGCATACTCAAAATGAGTAGAAGCAGCTACACACATCCATTAATAATTGTAACATGGAGTGTACAAAGTATGAAGCTAGGAAAACTGAAAGTTGTCAAAATGAGATAGAACGCATAAAGATCAAAATCCTAGGCATTAGTGACCTGAAATGGACAATTATTGACTATTTTGAATTCTACAATCATATGGTTTACTATGCTGTTAATGACTAATTGAAGAGGAATGACATTGTATTCATCATCAAAAAGAACATTTCAAGATCTTTCTTAAGCATCATGCTGTCTTTGATAGATTACTATCCATACGCCTACAAGGAAGACCGGTTAATACCACTATTATTCACATTTACACACCAACCAATTTTACAGAAAGCCAGTGATGATGAAATTGAAGAATTCTACCAACTTTTTTAGTCTGAAATTGATCAAACTTAAAATCAAGATGCATTGATAATTACTGGTGATTGGAATATGAAGATTAGAAACAAAGGGCAAAGAGCAGTAGTTAGAAAATATGGCCTTAGTGATAGAAATGATACTGGAAATCAGAGGATAGAATTTTTCAAGACCAGTGACTTATTCACTGCAAATGCTTTTTTTTAAACAACAGAAAAGGAGACTATACACACGGACCTCACCAGATGGAATACACAGGAATCAAACTGACCATATCTATGGGAAAAGATGGTGGAAATGCTCAATATCATCAGCCAAAACAAGGCCAGAAACAGACCGTGGAACAGACTATCAATTGCAAGTTTATATTGAAGCTGATGAAAATTAAAACAATTCCAGAAGAGCCTAAGTATGACCTTGAATACATCCCAACTGGATTTAGAGATTTGACTTATTAGACACTAATGACCAAACACCAGAAGAGTTGTGGGATAACATCAAGAACATCATGGAGGAAGACTATAAAAGATTATTTAAAAGACAGGAAAGAAATGAAAGACCAAAATGGATGTCAGAAGAGACTCTGAAACTTGCTTTTGAGCATAGAGAAGCTAAAGTGAATAGAAGAAATGAGCAAGTAAAAGTGCTAAACAGAAAATTTCTAAGGGCAACTTGAGAAGACAAAATCAAGTATAATTAAATGCACAAAGACCTTGCATTAGAAAACCAAAAGGGAAGAACACACTCAGCATTTGTCAAGCTGAGAGAACTAAAGAAAAAGTCAAGCCTTTGACTTGCAATATAGTAAAGGTGTCTATAAGCAAAATCTTGAATAATGCAAAAAAAAACAAACAAAATCAAAAGTAGATGGAAGGTATATAGAGTCACTGTACCAAAAAGAATTGGTTGATGTTCAACCATTTCAAGAGGTAGTATATGATAAAGAACCCATGGTACTGAAAGAAGAAGTTCAAGCTGCATTGAAGGCATTGCGGGGTGGGCAAAGGCTCCATGAATTGATGACATGCAAATTGAAATATTTCAATAAACTGATGCAGCACTGGAAGTGCTCACTCATCTGTGCCAAGAAATTTGGAAGACCAACAGATTGGAAGAGATCCATATTGTGTCCATTCCAATGATAGGTGACCCAATGTAATGTGGAGTCCTTAACAACCTGCAATATGCAGATGATACGACTTTGCTTGCTAGAAGTGAAGAGGACTTAAAATACTTAGTGATGAAGGTGAAAGACCACAGCCTTCAATATGGATTGCACCTCAATATTAAAAAAAAAAGAAAACCCCTCACAACTGGACCAATAAATAGCATCATGATAACTGGAGGCAAGACTGAAGTTGTCAGACTTCATTGTTCTTGGAGACATAATCAACACTCACGGAGGCAGCAGTCAAGACATCAGAAAACGTATTACTTAGACAAATCTGCTGCATAAGACCTCTTTAAAGTGTTGAAGAACAAAGATATCAGCTTGAGAACGAAGGTACACCTGATCTAAGCCACTGTATTTTTAGTCACCTCAAATGCATGTAAAAGTTGAACAAAGAATAAGGAAGACCACAGAAGAACTGATGCATTTGAATCATGGTGTTGGAGAAGAATAATAAAAGTATCATAGACTACCAAAAGAACAAACAAATCTTTTGAAACAAGTACAGCCAGAATGTTCCTTATAAGTCAGGATGGCAACAGTTTGTTTCTCATATTTCAAACATATTATTAGGAGGAACCAGTTCCTGGAGAAGACCATCACAGTTGGTAAAGTGGAGGGTCAGCGAAAAAGAGAGAGACCCCAACGAGATGAACTGATACAGTGGCAGCAGCATTGGGCTCAAACATAACAACAATTATGAGGACGGCGCAGTATTGGGTAGTTTTGTTTTGTTGTACATAAGGTTGCTATGAGTCAGAACAAACTAGAAAACACCAAACAACAGCAATAATAGGTATACTTCAGTCTAGGAGAAATACAATCAGAATGCCCCTTAGAGGTTAGACATTAGAATGGTGAGACTTTGCATCATTTACTTTGGACATATCATCAGGAAAGAGTAATTGCTAGAAGAAGACATGTTTGGTTAAGTAGAGCGTCTTTGAAAACAAGGGAAACCATCAATGAAACTGATTAACAAAATAGCTACAACAGTGAACTCAAACATACCAACAACCATAAAGATGACACAGGACTGGGTACCATTTTGTTTCGTTATACTTAAAGTCACCATGAGGCAGAGCCAACTTGATGGGAACTAACAACAACAGGAACACTTCAAAGCCCATGGTCTTATGAATTACCACACTATCCAGTAAAAGCAAGGTTAGCCTCTGCAGTGATGGAGTAGAAGCCAAACCACAAGATATTAACGCACACCTTGGAGGTCAGGAGTGGACCCATAATAATACACCCTCAGAGTGGCAAAGTGTGGGAGTTTCAGGAAGAAGGAATCAGGCAAAGTTCCAGCTACAAACTTGCCCAGAGGGATATGGGGAAAGATGGATGTCTAGTTACCTCCATTGAGAAATTAGGTTCACATTGGTGCCTTGACAGCATTCTGGAGTTGTGGGGCAAAGCTGTCCTGGATTTTAAAGTGGTCTAAAAGAAAAGCTTTTCTTGAGGAAAGTAGAGTCTCCACTGAGTCGTATCCAATCTGTCGGGGCAGGGCTAATGAAAGGAGATGGGGATAGGTTCCTTGTGGTACAATGGTGAATAATTGTTATCAGGACTGACTGTAAGGATTGGAAATGTAAAGGTGAATGTTTTGTAGCAAAAGGAGGGGAGTGATTGACTATGCAGTCCAGGAGCTGAGGTCCCTAGAACTACCAAGGTAGAAGAGTGGAGCTCGAGACCCTATCCTGAGAAGCAGTAGCACCAGAGGTGGAGGCAGAGACGATGACGTGGAGAGATGGAGCAGCTGGGGACTCTAGACCCAGAAAGGGAGAGGGGCTGTGTGCTGACAACTGGGGGCAGGCTTATAGAGTATTCACTTTTTGTTGGTTGATGATGCATGAGGGGATTGTAACCATGGCAATGAAACTATATATGAAAGGATGAATATAAAGCTAAAGTTCTCCCATGTAAACTATCACATAATTCACAATAAAACATATTTTTAAAAACTTTCTTGCTTCCTCCAAGTGCCAGCAATGTGAACTTCCTTAAAGAGAACAAGGAGACATGTGTTGGCTCTCTAGAAGCTTTCACTCAGTGTGCCAATTTATATTCATTGTGATTTGGCAATTATTTACTGCATTCCCACGGGTGCATCACCAGCTGGAGCCAAACTTGGTAATAGTTTCCTGTCTCATCCTTAGCAACTGTGTAGTGCATTCCAGCTGATGCTATGTACACTAATATAAATTGTTCACCAATAAACATACCTCTTAAGAGGTTTATTTATCTTTTGCAAGTGTCATGAAATAATCAGATAGATTCATCATGTCATATTCTGCCCTTAGACTATAGGGCATTTCCCATTAGCTTTAATAATGTAGGTTGTCAAGTGTCTTCCCCTGCTCCCTCTCTTGGCACAGATAAAGGTTGGTGCATGGCCAATAAAATACATATTTTTTAAAAGACCTACTAGACCATTCTTGCTCAGCCCATCGATGGCTGCAAGATTGTCTTCTCCTTGCATGTTTCTCAAGTTATATTCTCCACAGCAGAACAACTTTCCCCACAGGATTTCTACCTCAGCCCTCACTTTCCTCTACACACTAATCTCATGGTGGAAACATCCTTGTGAAAAATCCTTAAAACTCCAGTATTCTTTCTTCTCCCTCACCTACTGTCTTTCAACTCACTGTTCTCAGTGTGGCACCTAAAATCACCATCAGCCTTCTGTAGGTGCTTCCAGATAGAGAATGAGCCTTTGTCCTTGCTCTTCAGCTATTTTCTATTGACTGGAATGTTTGGTTCCTTCAAGCTTCTTGGAATAGTCATTTTCAAGTATCTGATTTGCTGCTGCTTTTGTTTGTTTCTTTGTTTTTTGTTTCTTGATTTAGTTAGGGTAAAAGTTGTGTGGCTGTAGCTATATAACCCTCTTATAAAAATGACTTTAAAAGATGTTCTATTTTCTCTTTCGTACTGAGGCAACTCTGCTCCACATAGTTATCCCAAAACCTCTCCATCTGTTTGCTCCACAGTCCTCAGTTCATTGGTCAAAGCTGAATCATAGGCACAAGTGACATCTGTGTGCAAGCTTATGGGAGAGGAGAAGAGAAATTCCAGAAAAAGGGTTTCACTTTCAAGCACTGATTGCATGGAAGTTGCACATAATACTCCTACTCACATCCTCTTGGTTCACAATTGGTCTCAGAGATTCATCTAGCTGCTTTCTGTCTATATAAACTCTGTTACTATATCTGGAAAAGAGGGAGAATAGATTTTCTGTATATTCACAGCCCACCCAACAGCTGTACTTGGTAGGACTCAACTACTGAAATTCAAGTATCCCATAGTCTAAAGGAAACCTTTCCTTAATATTGGATTTATATAGAAACATGAAACATAAATCCTATAAACAGCTGGGTAGTAGACTCTGCCACCATACCTCAAATCTTTCTGAAGTAAACTTTTTCTTAAAAATGAATATAAGAAAATGCTTATTAGAAAGAGGTCATCTTTGACTTCTTTATCACACACAGCATATTTGTATATTCAGAATCTAACCATTTCTCACCACTTCCAACACTAAGCCAAGCAATCAACTCTCTCTTGGATTATTTCAGTAGCCTCCTAATTGTTGAAAATTTGCCTTCCTACCATCCTATTCTAAAAATATTGGCCAGAACGATGCTTTTAAAATAAACTCAAAGACAAAATAGATGATTGAAATATACTAAAAATTAAAAACTTATGTGCATCAACAGACTTTACCAGAAGAGTAAAAAGGGAACTCACAGAACTGGACAAAATCTTTTACAATGACATATCAGACAAGGAACTCATTTCTAAAATATATGGCAAACCACAACACCTCTAAAAGAAAAAGACAAATAACACAATTTAAAAATGGGCACAGGACATGAACAGACACTTCACCAAGGAGGAGATCCAGGCAGCCAACAAGCATCTGAAGAAATGTTCATGACCACTAGCCATTAGAGAGATGCAAATCAAAACAACAATGAG
>NW_006408642.1:1204190-1205365 GCF_000296735.1 Chrysochloris asiatica
ATAACATGAGTAGATATATGCACACCAATGTTCATAGCAACACTATTTACAATAGTAAAAAGATGAAGACAGCCTAAGTGCCCATCAACTAAAGAATGGATAAACAAACTGTGGTACATACACACAATGGAATATTATGTTACCTTGAAGAACAACAAGGAAGCTGTAAGTTATCACATAACATGGATGAATCTTGAGGACATTATGCTGAGTGAAATTTGTCAGTCGCAAAAGGAGAAATACTGCATAGGACCACTACTGTAAAAGACTAAGAAAAAGAACTCATACTAAAGGGGGGGCAGATTCTTTGTTGGTTACCAGGAAGTGGGGAGTGGGGTGAGGGGAGGGAGTGGAAACTGGAGCACAGGGTAGGGAATAGACACAGGATAGTTTGGTTGCTAGGGAGGGGGGCAATTTTCAAGAAGGGGGGGGCGGAATGGAAGAACAAAGCAGACAGGAAAACAATTGGACAGGTTTGCATGGGTTAAGTGGGGCAGAGGTAAATAATGATGTATGCACAACCATGGAATAACATGGCTCTGGGATACAGAAATTGAGACATGGTTGAAATGGGGAAAAGTGGGGAATAATGTTAAGATGCTTGGCTGTCTTTTGAATCTTGGTTTCCCTGGTATACCATAATAAAATAGACACTTGAAGGGGAGAGAAAGGAATAGCCAAAAATATCACCGTAGAAAGCTTGTAAGTCCATCTTCTGCCTAGAACTGATTGGAATACCTAAAATGGGGTTACAATGTGCCCAGTTAAGAAGGATTTGTGTGGAGCCTCTGCATTACGTTAAGACCATAGGTGGACTCCTGAACTGCACCCAGAATCTTCTGAGGTGGAAAATTTCCACTTGAAAATATAAGCAGACCAACCTGGAGTGGCTAGAAGAACAGAAGATAGTTCTTCAAAGAAAGACCAACAGGAAAAATACAAAACAATATAGACAGTCCAACTGATTACTACAAGAACAAATAAGTTGCTCGCCCAGGAGACATCAAGGCAAGTGGTCCGGTCTCCTCAGGACAAACCCCCTTCCAAAAGTAAGACTCAATGGGAATACACACTCTGATTGGTGACCACGTTCGTCACCAATAAGGGGAAGTGAGGAAAAAAACAGCAATGAAGCTGCGAGCTAAGCCCTACAACATTCAATAGACTCCTGTGAA
>NW_006408642.1:1206297-1264123 GCF_000296735.1 Chrysochloris asiatica
AGATGGAGCAGCTGGGGACTTGAGACCCAGAGAAAGAGAGGGGCTGTGTGCTGACGACCTGGGAGGCAGGCTTGCAGGGTATACCCTTTGGTTGGTTGATGATGCATGAGGAGATTGTAACCATGGCAAAGAAAATGATATCCGATAGGATGAATGTAAAGCTAATGTTCTCCCATGTATACTATCACAAAATTCACAATAAAACATTAAAAAGAAAGAAAGACCCAATATATATATATATATATAACTCAGCTCAAGACTCTCCAATGGCTTCTTAGTCAGGAGCAAAATCCATATTTACATTGATCTGCAAAGACTGATTCTATCTCTTAACAGTCTAGCCCTTGCTCCTAACTCATCATTTTCCATTTTTCTCCTGCTCTGTAACACTTCCAACTATAATCCAGTCACATTGGTTTTCTATGTTGTTTTTAACACATGCCTTAAGACTTGGCTTTGGCTGTTCCCTCTGCATGGAATATTGTTTTCCCAAGCGCCCACATGGTTTCCACCTTTGTCTCCTCCAGATCATTCCTCCAATTTCACCTTTCTCAATGAAGCTGTCTTTGATCAACTCACACAAAATAGTAATCTCATAACTACGGTTTGCTTGTTGTTGCTATAAAGTGCCTTCGAATTGATTGCAACTCATAGTGACCCTGTATAGGGTTTCCAAGGAGCCGATGGTGAGTTTAAACCACTGACCTTGTGCTTCGCAATTCAGTACTTACCTTACAGTGCCACACCAGAAGTAGCTGTCCTTGGAGGGGAAAAAAATCCTGACTTCTAGTTTTTGTATGTGATACAAATATTCCAACCATAACTGATTTTATGACACTAACATGAGGTCATTGAACACAAGGTTGGGAAGAGATACTCAGAATTTTCAAGAACTGGTGCAAGCAACTCCAGCACAACATTGCCCAAACCTTCCAGTAATTTCTGTCTTGTACCCTGCTTTATTTTGCTCTCCTTATCACTTAGATGTTTGATACTTATATTCACTAACTTGCTTGTTAATAATGTGTTTCCCCCTAAGAGAATGTAAACTGGGTTAGAGCAGAGATAATGCCTTCATTGTCAGATACCATCTTGTTGTTGTTAGGTACCCTTGAGTTGGTTCCCTTTCATAGCAACCCTATGTACAACAGAATAAAACACTGCCCAGTCTAGCAACTTCCTCATAATTGTTCTGCTTGAGCCTATTATTGTTAGGATACTGTGCCAATCCATCTTGTTGGGGGGTTTCCTTTTTTTCATTGACACTCTACTTTATCAAACATGTTGTCCTTCTCCAAGGGATTGATTGCTCCTAACAACATGTTCCAAGTATGAGACACAAAGTTGTTCATCCTTGCTTCTAAGGAGCAATACAGCCGTACTTCTTCCAAAATATATGGGTTCTTTCTTCTGGAAGTCCATGGCACTTTGGACAATATTCTTTGGCAACACCATAATTCAAATACGTTGATTCTTCTACAGTCTTCCTAACTCATTGTCCAATTGGCATATGCATGTGAGGCTATTGGAAATACTGTATCTTAATTCTCAAAGTGACAGCTTTGCTCTTTAACACTTTAAGAGGTCTTAGGCAGCAGATTTGTCCAATATAGTGTGTCTTTTGATTTCTTAACTGCTACTTCCATGAGGATTGATTGTGGGTACAAGCAAAATTTAATCATTGTCAACTTCAATATTTTCTCTATTTGGCATAATGTTATGTATTGGTCCAGTTGTGAGGATTTTTGTTTCCTTTACATTGAAGTACTAAAGACCGTAGTCTTTGAACTTCATCAAAAAGTACTTTAAGACCTCTTTGTTTTCAGCAAGCAACGTTGGGTCATCTGCATATGGAAGGTAGTTAATGAGTTTTCCTTCAATCTGAATGTCATGTTCTTCTTCATATAATCCAGCTTCTTGAATAATTTGCTCAGTATATAGAGTGAATAAGTATTATGAAAGGATATAGCCTGACGCATGTCTTTCATGATTTTAAGTCCTTCAGTATCCCCTTGGTTTGTCTGAATGTCTGCCTCGTATTTTATGCACAGTTTCCTCATAAACACAATCAAGTGTTCCGGAATTCCCACTCTTTGCAATGTTATCCATAGTTTGTTATGATCCATACAGTTGAAGGCTTTCACGTAGTCAGAAAAACACAAGTAAGATTGGCGAACATCTTAGGCATTCAGTAACAGTTGTTGAATGAATGAATCAATTAAATGGCAAAAAATACAGACAACTCCCACAAGAGAAAACACATTATAAATAAATGTATGTGAAAGTGTTCTTCATCACTGGCACTAACTGTCTAAACCAGTACCCATTATTGAGAGAGGGGGAATGTTGTCCACAGAATATGAAATTCCTTAATTGGAACAACTGGAGGAGTAGACGAGGCAGAAATCATGCCATGATAAAATAGGAAGAGAATCAAATCTGAGAGGTTCTAGTTGGGTTTAATAATCAGTGAAAACAGATTCAGGGTGAAGTTGGCGGTTGTAGGGGATGTTCTAGAGAGTCAAGGCCAGCAGGATATGGTGGATAGGTATGTCTTTCTGGCTTAAAGGATATTAATAATCCAAGAAATGCAATTGAAGCAGATGTGGGACACCATGCTTCTGCTAATAGGTTAATAATACAAATTTTAATGGCAACAGCCAGTGTGGGAAAAGTTGAGGAAGATACCTCACTCATAGCTGGCAACATTATACATTAGCTTGACCCTTTAGGAAAGTAACATGAATTAAGAAGAATAAAACTGTTCATATCTTTCAACCCAGTGAGCCCATCCTGGGATTTTATCCAAAGGAGCAATTTAATAGACAAAATCAGCTATACTTACAAAGAAGTTTGCACACTCAGCTGTCACCATTGTAGTCAAAAATTGAAAATGAGCTAAATGCTCAACAATAAGAAATGATTAAACAAATGATGGTATAGTAGCTCAGTAGAGTATTTTTCAAAAAGTCTTAAAACAGCATTATGAAAATCATATACCATACCAATGATGCTGATGACATAAGGCTGAGTGGAAACTCAGACTATGAGGTTGTAGCTTGCGATCACAGGTTTTTATAAGTATACTTGCAACATAGCTCAGCATGAGGGATAATGTGCAAAAAGTATTGTGCTCATTAGAAGAGTACTTAATTTTAGAGCTAAGATTAGCTCTGTTGTATTATTAGACTTATAATGTGAATTAACCTTTGAAAATAGATAATTATTTTGTGCTAAAATGGAGGACTGAGGAATGAGGGAAGAACACCCCTTCTCTTGGTGGCTAGTCATCTGTTGTTGTTGTTAGTGCCATCGAGTCGGTTCTGACCCATAGCGACCCTGTACAGGGTTTCCAAGGCTATAAATCGTTACGGGAGCAGAAAGCCTCATCTTTCTCCCACGGAGCGGCTGGTAGTTTCAAACTGCTGACCTTAAGGTTCACAACCCGATTCGTAACCACTACACTACCAGAGCTTCTGGGGTCATCTATTACTGCCCCATTAAATCCACCAGGGCTGGAAATTGCTGGAAACATGGGGACACAATCTCTCTGTATGAAGCATTGTCCAGACTGGCCATAGTGATCACTGAATCCTTCCTACTTTTGGAGCCGGAAATTACTGGGACATGGGGTTTGGGAAGTCTCTAGGGGGTCCAGTGGCCACACCACATTTCCTGCTTATAAACAAAAGGGAATCCTATTATGTTGTAGGATAAGCACTTGACTGCTAGGTTACTTTGAACCACAAGATTGGTGGTTCAAACTCAAGCTTGCAAGCACTAACAACAACAACAAACAAAGAATAACTGGAGGCAGTGAACTTCATGAGATTATTTTCTGCCTGCCAGGGAAAACAATGACCAGCTGCCCCAGCTCTAAGGCCAGAGTAAGAAAAGACCTAGCCTTCCTTAGTAGCAGTGTCTTGGGTGGTGTCTAACCAAAAGCATGTAGGTTTGAATCCACCCAAAGATAGCTTGGAAGAAAGAGCTAGTGACCTGCTTCCAAAAATTCAGCAGTTGACTTGAGAACTCTGTGGAGCACAGTTCTACTCTAACACATATGAGGTTGTCATGAGTCAGAGTCGAGGCAACTGGCATTTTCCTTAGTTAGCAGCTGAGCATCTTCCGCTTCTGCTGTCAGAAGAGAGCTCAGGATTGTAGCAATTACTCAATTAATCTAAGAGCCCACTGGCACATTGCTTTCAGAACAACCAGTGAAGACTGAAAAGAGCCATGATTTCTTCCTTTTACAACTTATCTTTTATAATAGCTCACTTTCCCAAACTCCTCCACACCCTGTGATGAGAGCCATATAATTTCACTGAGACAATCCTTGTCCAGGTCATATCATCTATTCCTCTGCCTCTGAGCAAACCTACATTCTAAATCCCTCATAAAAATAGTTGTCCACTCTAACTTATATCTTATGGTAAAAATGGTGTGGCAGCAGACAGAGTCAGACTCATCATCTACTTTCATGGGAGGTGAGGGCCGGGAGGGGAGAGTCTTTGTCAGCATCAGCAGCCCAAGTCTGATTGCTATAAGGTGGAGGTCGGACATACTTCATCTTTCAAACCTTTTTACCAATTCTTATACCAGCTGTCCTATCACTGCAGTCTTCTCTGCTGGGTTTGATAATTCTTTACAATGGCCAATCAGAACTCATAGACCATAATCACAGTTTGGGGTTTATTAGGGAAGCAACAGGTTACAATTCAGGATCAGGAATGGCTCCAAATACAGTTCTATCAGGACAGCTTCTTCTCAGCCATGCCAGCATATGAGCTTCTCTCTAGTCTTCAATTCCTTGGCTTCTGCCCTGCATAGGCAAGAGCTACAAAGTTTTGCTGCCCTGCCATTAAATGCCCAGAGGCACCCAACTCCACCAGTAAGTCTTGGCTTGAAGGCGTTCAGCTTTCTTGGTCTGTGGGTTGGCACATGCACTGTAGCTACTTGTCCCATGGGTCAGGAAGCATTCTGTTGCTACCATTTCTCTGCCTCTGCTTCTTACCATCTCGCACTGTCTCAGGTGTTACCATTCTCTCTCTGTTGCCTTCATCGTGGAGGTTGTCAGTGCAGGGACTCTGGGTTCACAAGATGTGTTCCACTCCCATCTCTTCTTTCTGGTGGTAGCGAGGTCCCACATGTCCACCTCGGGATGGCTCATTTTAAGCCTAACAGGATGTCAAAACTGACCAATCCCCTTGCTTGAGTTCCATACATATTATGTGCTTGGTTCTGTTCCTACAAAGATGTCATGCACCTTATTTGCATTACTAGAAAACTGTCCAATACACTTGGAGGGCCACAAGCACCTCATTTGCATAGTCACACCCGATCAATTTGTGGTGGTGATGGTTATGTGCCGTAGAGTCGGTTCCTACTCACAGTGACCCTGGATAGGGATTATAAGGCTGTAAATCTTCAGATGAGCAGAAAGCCTCACCTATCTCCATGGAACAGCTGGGCTCGACCCTACTCATAACCAAGTCATATTAAGTAATTCACTGCTACCACATTTACCAGTAGAAAAATACTCCCTAATCTCTTGAGGTTGATGGTTCAAAATTCACCAGCCTCTCCCTGGAAACTCTGTACAGGGTCATTATGAGTCAGAACCTACTCAACAACATTTAACAACTACAAAAACAATTTCTTGTAGTTCTACCCATTTGAAAGACAAGGCAATGTTCCATAGCTCAACCTATCTGAAAGTCCTACTAATATAGTCACCTTCCACACCACTGCTGTGTTTTAGCACCTCCTTCCCATCCTTCTTGTCAGCTGGAATAGAAAGTTGTTGTTGTTGGTAAATGCCATCGAATCAGTTCCAACTCATAGTGACCCTGTATAGGGATTCCGAGAAGCAGCTGGTGAGTTTAAACTGTCGATCTTGCTGTTCAAACGGTCCTGTGGGCCCATGTTTATCCTTCAGTGCCACACCAGAAAGTAGCTGCATGTAAAAAATTATTTTACCATCCTCACCATTGTATTTTCTGAGCCCACCCTGTGCCAGGTACGGCACTAAATTTTTTTAAACATGTAATCTTCACAACAATTCTATACTGCTATCCCCATTTTACAGGTGAGGTGCTGCAAGCTAAGTAACTTTCTCAAGGTCAACTGGGACTAAAACTACTTTGGTTTTATTCCAAACATCTGCCCTATCTCCACTATGCCTGCTGTCTCCGTCTGTACACAATTATTCACACTAACGAGGAAAAGCACAACACTGACAATGGTAAAACTTCCAAAATTCAATTTGCTGGGTAAGATATGTCCTAATTGCTGGGAATTCACTTTAGTATAACTCTAAACTCACACTGATAACTTGACTCACAGGATTGAATGTTTCCAACAGTAGTCCAAACCAGCAAATATTTCCTCAAAAGTGATCCTCAGATGCAGCCCTATGATCTGGGATGAAGGGAATTGATATCTTCAAGCAAAAAAGAAATGTGATGAAAATATGAAATAGTCTAAACAACTTTGCATGGACTCTCCAGTAGGACAGAACCCAGAAAAGAAGCACCTTCCCTACCAGAGAAGCTAGGTGAGTATGTGTAGTTTCGATACAGGCAGGAGAGCCCCTCAGAAACAGGGAGATGATGGCAGCAGCCGAGGCACTTCTAGAGAGCTGCTGGAGTAGCCTGGCAGCAAGAGTCCCAAGAATTATCAGTGGGGACCACCCCACTCCCACCAGGATCTTCATGAGATAGCATAGTTGGAGTGATATCTTTAGAAGCTCGTTTTCTGCATCTTAACAGGTGTGGCAGTAATATACAATTATGGGAGCAAAATATAGATCTCACTATTAGTGTAACTTCATCTATACTAACAGATTGGTAAAGAATGAAGAATATTCAGTTCTAGTCCTTAAAATTAGGAGTTCTGGTAAATGTGTCAGACTGCAAAGCTGTTTGAACTTCAAGGTCAATGGTTCAAGCTCACCAGCTGCTCCTCAGAAACCCTATACAGGGTCGCTATGGGTCAAAATTGTCTCAACACCACTTAACAACAGCAACAGCAGTCTTTAAAATCAAGCTTTCCCCAAAACCTTCTTTAAAACCTCACCTCCTCTTCCTCTTGGCACATAGGTCTTTTGTGATCTGACAGTTGCCTCAGCTCCCAGGATTCCAACATGCCTCCAGTGGCACAACCCCGTCCATTTCCCCCTAAATACAACATGCCCTTTCCTACCTCTTGCCTGTGCCCATAGTACACCCTCTCTGGGATAACCCACCTTTCCTTTTCTACTTCTACAATTTAATTTACAAGACTTAGATGAGTACACAAGGTCGGCTGTTCAAACTCATCAGCCACTCTTCTTTATAGGAAACTCTATACAAGGTCATGATGAGTCAGAACCCATTCAATGGAACTTAACAACAACAACTAAACTATAGCAACTCAAACTCACTTCTCTTCCTCTGCCTGCCCCCCACCCCACCAAATTACTCATCCTTTCCTTTGGAAAAGGATGTGATTTCAAAACACACAGTGTTCAGCCTTGTTCAAACACTCCCTCCATTGTGTTGCAATTGTTGGTTTACATACCTGCATTCCTTACTGTACCATGGGCAATCAATAGACAGTCTATCCCTTTTCCATGAGACTTTTGTGTCAAACCTTACTAAACTATGAAGAGGATTCATAAGTCACTAGGCTAGGTCTATTTGTGTCTATTTGAAAATAAGGCACCAAGAGAAGGCTATTAGAAATCTACACAGTGATAGACACTTTTTTTTTTTTTTTTTTTTAGCAAGAGAGAGGCCTGTTTATTCAAATTTTGCAAAATCAGGCATCACACCCAGCAGACGCAGGCAGACATGAGGCATGGCCAACTCGCAAACAGTTTTATTCCCCTGTCTTGGAAAAAGCCCTCCTCCAGTTCCCATTTTATTGGATACCATGGAGTTTACAATCTATTCCTGAATGTTGCCTACTAGTTCTTACTGGGAACATTCTCATTTAAAATTGGTGTCTCTTTTCCCCATGAACTTCTTCGCTCTCCTCAATGGGTATTTTTTTGTTGTTTTTATTTTAATTTAAAAAGTTTTTATTGTGAATTGAGTGAAGGTTTACAGGGCAGATCATCAGTTTTACATTCAACAAATCATATACTTTTTTTCATTACAATAATTATAATCCCCTCCATGTACCCTCAGTAAACAGTATTTCTCTCTGACAGACACTTTTTAGGAAGACAAAGTGCATGCAGGGACAGGTACTTCAGGAAATTCGCATGAATGATAGTTCCTGAAGTAGACGCTCAATGAATGTTGGTTGAAATCAGTCTTTCCATTGGCCTTAATTTTTTATGGCTTTGTACTTGGAATCCCTTCTCAATGAGACTATACTTATCAGCATTCTCCTGGATCATTCATGGGAAAACCCCTTTTATCATGCTGTTGATGGTAAATGCTGAGGCAGCACTGAGTCATGAAGACCTTGTGTGTTAACAGAAGGAAACATTGCTCAGTCCTCAGTTAGCTTTGTGATCTTTGGTCCTTCTTGCATAAAAACAACTCTTTCATTCTAAAAGCCAGGAAAATCTGAATGTGTTAACTAAGTTGACCCCCTTCACTGAGTCCCTTGCTTGGGCCACCGTCACCCTCTTTGTTCCTCATTCTCTAGATTGCCTGCAGCACCATACTTCTCACCCTTTCAACTCCCTCTACCACAACTGGCTCAGGAAGCCTTCCTGGCTTGTCTACCCCTCACTTATCCCTCCTCACCCTTCTTTGGCCACGATCCTTTGTGAAGCTGTTGGGTTCAACTGCCTGACCTCATGATAAAGGACAATACTCACAACACCCACAGCTTCTCTGATGCATCATCTGTCACTGTCCTCAAAGACACTGTCCACAAAGATGTCCTTCAGAGCATCTGTTTCCGAAAAAAGTGTCACTGGCTATTCGGATTTCTCAAAGACTTCTATGGATTTATTTTAGGGTAGACACAGGACTTCTGGCTTAAGAAGCCTCCCCATACTTTTAACCTCAAGAAAAGAGAGAAATGAGCTTTTCAGTCGACCCCAGATGTGCTTCTCCTAAATTAATTCATCTGTGGAAATCAGTCAGGGATACTGAGACCAGCTCCTCTGGCTCCTGAGGAATGCTGTAGACTTCCTGAGAATGAAGAGCTAGAATTCCTTCTGTGGGAAGATCAAGTCTTGGTCTGTCTTATCAGGCTGTAGGGAATCCTCCAGAACTTCAGCTCAGACTCAAACACAAACCCCTCAAGCTCTGCTCTTCTTCCTGACACTAGCTGCATTGAGGGAGAGGGAAAGCTGAGGCAACTCTTGGGTTCATCTAGAGAGCCAACTGCATGTCCATTCATGCTTGGGCTTGTCCAAGGCTCCCTGTCAACACCTGGGTCTCAAATAGACACTCCAAGATCTAGTCTGGTCCCTATAGACACAGGGTCCAGGGAGATGTGCCCACCATTCTTCCTGATGGAGACCAAGGCTAGAGTGCTCCCCTGTTCTAATAATGACAGAGCCTTGTGTTCTTCTGGAAATTCTTCCAGAATAAAACCTGACTGCAACCTGCTACTTTAATGTGTGAGGTAAGTTAGAGCTCTGTTGTAGCTCCGAATCTAGGCAGGCAAAGACTGTGTGGCAAACCAAGCCTTGCCTGTGAGGGTCCTGGAGCCATCTGATTGACAGAGCTGTGACTAAGGAAAGGAGGGTAACGTTGGAAGAATGTGTCAGACAAGTGGGGTGAAAAGCCACTGATCACAGTGATAGGCATGCAGCCAGGGCACACCAGAAGCGAGAGAAAAGGGCTGAGACATTAGGAGCCTCAGAAGCTGAGGTCAGTCTACAGTACCCAGGGCCTAGGGCAAAGAGCAGACCAGGCAAGAGCAATGCAGAGCCCCACCCTCAGTCCTGGGGTACAGGCAGGATTGGCCAGCTGCAGGAGGGAAAGTGTGACCAGAGTAGGCCTGGGGCAAGGCAGGAACTTCTTCATTCTCTCAAACCAAAAGGCAAAATAGACCAGAAGCCTCCTGGGTCTGCAGGTCTATGAAGAGAGAAGGTCTTCATGTGCTACCACTGACCCTGTGGTCAATGCCTAATGACAGACCCTGAGCTCCAGATGCCCATGATGAAGGATGGTGATTATGTGCTGTGGAGTCAGTTCCAACTCATAGTGACCCTACATAGAGTTTCTGGGGCTGTAAATCTTTATGGGAGCGGAAAGCCTCATCTTTCTCCTGCAGAACCGATGGTAGTTTCAAACTGCTGACCTTGAGATTAGCAGGCCAATTCATAACCACTACACTATTAGAGCTCCTTTTAATGAAGGATAGCACCTGAGAAAGAATAAAAGTGTCTAAGACTCTCGATTTCAGAACAAACACAAGGCTATCATAGATTGAATTCTGTGCTCCCAGCATATGTGTCAGCTAACTGGTCATGATTGTCAGTGGTTCGGTAATTATGTAATGATACAATGTGGCAGGGAGGTGATGATTCTTCATGATGTGATCTGATGTGATAAACCAATAAGAGGATTAAGGATGGGCTGTTATATCTTTTAACTTACAAAAATAAAAGGAAAGAGAAATGAAGAGAGAAAGACTGGCCTATTAACACCAAGAAAAAAGCCAGTAGTGGAATGTGTCTTTTGGACCCGAGATCATTGCACTGTGAAGCTCCTAGATCCAGGGGAAGATTGATAATCAAGGGAGCTCTCCAGGGAATGTTAGACCTACAGATGCTCAAAGGAGACAAGGACCTTTTTCTAGAGCCAACAAATAGAGAAAGCCTCCCCCTAGAGCTAGCACTCTGAATTTAAACTTCTAACCTCCTAGATTGTGTGATGGAGTCCTGGTGGTCAGCAATTCGAACTCACCAGTCACTCCAAGGGAGAAAGATGAAGTTTACTGGCTTCCGTAAAGATTCGCAGTCTCAGAAACCCAAAAGGACTGTTCTACTCTACCCTTGAAGCAGCAGTCAAGAAATCAAGCAATGTATTGCATTAGGCAAATTTGCTGCACAAGATCTTTTTAAAGTGTTGAAGAGCAAAGATGTCAGCTTTAAGACTGAGGTGTGCCTGACTCAAGCCATGGTACTTTCAATAACCTCATATGCATGTGAAAGCTGGACAATGAATAAGGAAGACCATAGAAGAAGTGATGCATTTGAGTTATGGTATTGGAGGAGAATATTAAAAGTGCCATGGACCTCACAATTGTTGCTATGCTTGAGCCCACTGATGTTGCCACTTTGACAATCCATCTCGCTAGGGGTCTTCTTCTTTTTCTCTGACCCTCCACCTTACCAAACATGATATCCTTCTCCAGCGACTGGTCCCTCCTGACAATATGTCCAAAGTATGAGAGACAAAGTGTGATCATCCTGGCTTCCAAGGAGCATTTTGGCTGCATTTCTTCCAACACAAATTTGTTTGTTCTTCTGGTACTCCATTGTATTTTCAATATTCAATATTTACAAATGCATTCATTCTTCTACAGTCTTCCTTATTCATTGTCCAATTTTCACATGCATATGAAAATACCACAGCTTAGGTCAGATGCACCTTAGTCCTCAAACTGACATCTTTGCTCTTGACCACTTTAAAGAGGTCTTGTGGAGCAAATTTGCCTAATGCAATATATTGTTTCATTTATTGGCTGCTGCTTCCATAAATGTTGATACTGGATTCAAGTAAAATGAAGTCTTGGAAAACGTCAATCTTTTCTCCATTTATCATGATGTTATTTATTGGTCCAGTTGTGAGGATTTTTGTTTTCCTTACTTTGAGGTGCAATTCATACTGAAAGCTACTATACCAGAATTACCATAATGGGTGAATTTAACAAACAGAAATGTATTCTCTCATAGTTTAGGAGGCTAGGAGTCTAAGTTCAGGGTGCCAGCTTTAGGGGAAGGCTTTGATGGGTCTGAGGGAAAGGCCTTGTCTCCTTTTAGCATGTTTCTTGGTTATCTTCATGTGGAGTGCATTTTCCCCTCGTCTGAGCTTCCCACTCTTATGCTCTGTTTATGTCTCAGAGGTGATTGGCGTAAACACACCCTACACTGAGTCCTGGTGTGGTGCTACAGGGTAAACACTGGACTGCTAACCGAAAGGTTGGCGGTTCAAACCTACACGTACTTCTTGGAAACCTTATACAGGGTCTCTATGAGTCAGAACTGACTCATGGGAACACAACAACAACACTGATAAAAAACTGTCATTAACATAACAAAGAAAGTTGTATTCCCAAATGGAATTAACATCCACAGGTACAGGGTGTAGGATTTACAACACATGTTTTGAGGGACACAGTTCAATTCATAACATCTTATGCCCTGGTGATGCCATTACTGGAGATGCTCTGAGACGCTTCCAGTGGTGGCCTCAAGAGACCATTTACAAGACACCTGGGAGAATAGTATCATCACTATAAAACCACACCTTGCTTTTGCTCAAGAATGGTATCACCCAGTGTTAGTCAGGATTGTGGATTACCATCATCAGAAAACCAACTCAGTCTAGATTAGGTAGAAGAATGTAACAAGTCCAAGTACCTGGAAACCATAGGGTGTAGCTGAAGAAAATGAGACAAAGGAGCGGTGACCCCAGGACTCATTCTCTCCAGCTCTCATCTCTGTGCCATTTCTCCTTAATGTTGTTGTTGTTGTTGTTGTTAAGTGCTGTTGAGTCGGTTCCAACTCATAGTGACCATACATAGGGTTTCTAAGCAGCGGCTGACCTTGTGGTTAGCAGTACAGTCCTTATCCTACAGCACCACACCAGGACTCTTCCTTCTTACCTAGAAATCAGCTTTGTCCACAGGTTGAAGCCTGGGATACTGTTCTTCCCAGTTTTACCACCAGAGAAGAAGGATTTTAAACCTTGGTAAAAGACTCTGGTCCTGCGCCACCATTCAGTCTCCTTATGTTTGTTTTATAGGTAACATCCAGGCCTTTAAGTTGGATTTAGAGGGAGAATCAGTAAAAGTACTTCAACTCCATCTTCCCGGAAGCAGAAGTTCAATGGAACACTGCTAATTCATTTACTTTAAGACTTTTATTTATTTCTAAATACTTAAGAATCTCCAGTATATACAATTTAGAATTCTGTCTTTCTCTTAGCATTATAATGTAAATATTATTTCAGTGAGTACAGAACAGCCCATCACACTGATATAATTTAATTTCTTTAGCCACTTTCTTCTTAACTGAATGGTTACCAATATTTTATCCCATAGTTCCTCTAGCCCTTCTCTTAATGAGCATGTGGCTTGTTTCCAAGGTGCTACTGATGTAAGTACCATGGAAACTAACATCTTTGTGCATAAAGTTTTATTTCTATATTTCAGAGTTGTTTTTACAGTATAAATTCCTAGAAATGGGGTTGTTAAATACAAAGGTCTGAATATTGGACATTGCATTTTTAATGTGGTAAATATATTTAACAAATTGTTTCTCACTTCAACATTCCTTACATGCACAATTCAGTGACATTATTTAAGTTTATCATCCATTTCCTAGTTTTCCCTTAACAGAAGCTCAACGACTTAATCAGTGAGCCCCCTATCCCTCCTCTCCCACTCACCTCTTACAGGCATGAACAAACATCATATTGCACCTACTCTTTTAACTTTTTATTGTGAATTGAGTGCAAGTTTACAGAGTTTTACATTCAACAAATCATATGCTTTGCTTCATTACAATGACTGCAATCCCCCCCATGTACCATCAGTTAACAGTATTTACCTCTATTCACTTTAACTCATGTGTTCCTCCCCATGTCTTCTGCCACCTTCATCTTTCCTCCGCCAACCTCCCACTTGTAGCGTATGTTGCATATTTTTTTTAAAGCATAGTATGCAGTGAATAGGAAGCGACTTCATGGGACTGGATTTGGTTTTGGTTTCGACAAGAAACGTCAGTGGAGACTTGCCCATAGTATGTATATTCAAAGGATCCCCCAAAACTTTCACTCCCAGTTCAGTTTCAGAATGAAGACATCCACCAGTCCAACTTAGATGTAGCATCATGAACTTCCCTGGAGGAATCCTTCATCAGTCTGCAAGGTAGGAATCAGTTATTCCAATCTGTGCACCTTAGACACAAGATTTGTATTTTGGACCTTCACCAAGGTATATATTCTGATAATAAACACAGTCATATGTGTTATAATTAAAATTTTATGGTGGTGGTGGTGGGTGTGTGCCATGGAGTCAGTTTCAACTCAGAGCAACCCTGTATACAGTTTCTGAGGCTATACATCTTTACAGGAGCAGAAAGTCTCATCTTTGTCCCACAGAAGGGCTGGTAGATTTGACCTGTTGACCTGGAGGTTAGCAGCCTAACTCGTAACCTACTCAACGGCTTAATTCTTACTAACAGTGACTCCACATGGTAGAGTAGAACTGTTCTCCACAAGGTTTTCGGTGGCTGATTTTTCAGAAGCAGATTATAGGCCTTTCTTCCAGGGTCCCTCTGGGTGGACTTGAACTTCTAAAATTTCACTTAGCAGCTAAGCACATTAACATATCAATTCAGAAAGAGAGCTAAACCTGAACTGTCTAAATCAGTAGCCAGAGCCATATGTAGCTTCCTAAATTTACATTAAATGAAAATTAAGTTAACATTAAAAATTCAATTTCTCATTTGCACCAGCCTCACTCAGTACTCACATATGGCTAATGGCTGTTGTGCTGGACAAAATAGAAATTTTCCATAAATACAGAAAGTTCTATTAGACAGGGCTGGGTAAACAATCTTTCTCTGGATTCAGCTGTCATCGAAAATCTTTGTTTCAGGGTTTTAAAACCTTTTGCTGTCAAGATGATGCCAACTTATGGTGACCCTATAGAGCTGAGGAGAACTATCCCATAGGGTTTCTAAAGCTATAAGTCTTCGTGGGAGCTGACTGCTTCATCTTTCTCCTGTAGAGTAGTTGGTGCGTTCCAACTGCCACCAACCTTTCGGTTAACAGCTGAACACTTTCCCCACTGGGGCTTCTCATTTCACAATGACCTTCCCACAAATTGTTTCAGATCTATCATGAACTACATCATCATAATGAACCACGTGTACAAAGTCAAGATACAGAGAAGCCCTCATGACCTGCAGTTGAATGGGGACTGCTACTAAACAGCCCATTCCCCAACAATTCTAAGAGGAGGGCACTATTTTACACATAAGAAGAAACCCTGGTGAACAAACTCCTCCCCACCCCCCATTCATGATTAGTAATTTGTTTGGAAAAAATGCTTTAATATGCTGCTTGGGGTAGACGGTGATACTTCTAGCTTGTATGCAAGGAGTAAAAGATGCTCAGCAAATCACTCTTTAAGAGAATATCGTGTTCTCCTGAGAAGGGAACAGAGGACAGAAAAATGGAACATCAGGAAGGTAGAAGCATGAACCGCATGTGGAATATCTCATTATGTCTAAGAAGACTCATGTGATGTAGAAAGCAGTCCCTGTGTGGTGCAAGCAGTTAACAACCCAAGCTTATAACCAAAAAGTTTCAAGCTTTGAGTTGAGTTTACCCAGAGATGCCTCGGAAGAAAATCCTGCTGATAAAGTTCTGAAAAATCAGCCATTGCAAACTCTATGGAGTACAGTTGTGCTCTGACACAGATGGGGACACCATGAGACAGAATTACCTCTTAGATAACTAGTAGAAGTGTTGGAGGTAGACACCACTCCCGGCCCTGTCTCTTTGCATGTCCTAGGGCCACAGTGTGTGGAGAAAAGAAAGACAGTATGTTCTGATGATTTCCACTTTGAAGGCAGAAAGCCTTCAGTTCCACGCTGGCTTCTACCTCTTGTTGTAAGTAGTTAGCCCCTGACCTGTGGGCAGTATGGGAATCATTACACCTAACAAGGATGTTTGCTTGGTATCTGACTTACAGGAGAGCCAAGTGATTCATCAACACCACCTCCCAGATCTTGCTGGGCTGCATGCCCTCATGGCCTGATACTGTCACCAGCAGAGCCACCAAGGAGGATTCTTCACTCTACAGCCAACTAATACCAAGCTACCTTGAAAGGGCTTACCTGTGCTCAGCTGAGAAGGAAGGGTGGGCTCCCTCAAAAACCCATGAGTTGGTGGCATATCAGGGTGGCTGGGAAAGAAGACAGGCTAATGGAAGCCCTGTGGGTTCTCATAGGAGTGTCTGGTGGTAAAAATAGTTACGTGCTTGACTATTAGATGAAAGGTTGACAGTTCACACCCACCCAGATGTGTCTCTGGAGACAGGTGTGGCGATCTGCTTCTGAAAGGTTTATGGCCCTGTAAAGCAGATGGAGCCATTTGACTCTGTACACATGGGGTCACCGTGAGTCAGAAGTGATGCAGCTTGTCGGCAACTAACAACAACCGTGGGTGCTCCTAGGAGCTTGCTGCCCACCGCTTTCAGCAGAGGAAATGATGGAAACTTGCTGTCAAGAAGCAGCAAAGTACGGTGTCTTTGCAATGCGGTATTGTGTGCAGAGGGAGTCGCAGCAGTCCCTGAAATATTGAGCTTTAAACCTGTCACAATAAACAGTCAAGAATTAATACACCAACTCCCCAACTCTGGCAGTGCAACTTGCCACCTAAATTGTTACCTGCCCCAGAATGGTACATAAACAAAATAAGCCGGTCACAGGGACGGTTCTGCAGTCCTGGTGTTCTATGGGGAAACCAGTTCTTCTCTCAAGAAGAGGGAAGAGAGTGACGTGACGAGGAAGGTGCTAGGGTTTACTCACCCCTGCTAAGTGCCACACAATGAGCCATACACTGAGCATGCAATGAGCATGCACTACCTTCCTTATCTTCACAGCCACCGCCCTGCATGGGAGGAATCATTCCCATGGTGCCAACGAGGAAAGTGAAGCTCAGAGTCATTTGTCCAAGGCCACAAAACTGGTGAGCTGAGCATCAGTATTGGTTGTTCTGCTTCAAGTTCCACACTCGGGTCTGAAAACACTTCCAGGTGAAACAAGACAAGCAGGCTGCTCAGCAGTGAAGAGAACAGTGGATAGCGCTCTATTCAGACCTACTCAGGCCCTCACTCCCCCGCTGCCTGGAGATGTCTTTTAGTATTTCTGCACACCTCCTGCCACCCACAGATGCTGGGTTCCTTTGCTTCTCTCCTGGGAGGACTCCCTAAGTGCTACTGGAGCACCCTACTCATCTGAGCAAAAGATGGGAGTGCCTGGAAGTTGATGTCTTACCAGAGTACTCCTGAAGCAAAGATGGACTGGGTGGGATTCCCTTGCCTCAAGTCAGGACACACTCTGAGGTGTCATACCCTTCAGAGTACCCTGTGGGGTCAGGCTCAGGCTGGGCCTTGTTCTGAGACTTCCACCCTGTCCTGCTTCCCCCACTATCTGACTACGTTCCTCTGGAAACATTTCTTAATAAGTCAGTTCCACATGAATTTCTGTCTCCACCAAAAGACAAAAGTATTTTTCTTCTTACAGCAGTGGACCAGCATCGGTGATGGAGTTGACGTAAGGGCCCATGTCTCTTCTCCTTCATGAATCGGTTGTTATTGTTGTTATAGGCTATCAAATCAGTTCCAACTCATAGCAACCTCATATAGGGGTTCCAAGGAGTGGTTTGTGGCTTTGAGCTGCCAACCTTGCAGTTAATTGTCTCGGGCTTATCCTATAGTACCATGCCAACACTCATTAATAGGTTACTTGAGGCCAATATGTATTTTTTTAGTGTTCACCAAATCTTTATCCTGTTGAGGAGGACAACCTGATTTTTGTTTTTTTAAGTGCCTATCTGATGTAGGTCGTTATTACTTGTCATCACATCAATTCCGACTCATGGAAACCCCATGTGCTCCATAGAGTTTTGAAGGCTGGAAGCTTTTGAAAGCAGATCACCAGTCTATCTGCTAAGGTACCTCTGGGTGAGTTTGAACTGCCAATCTTTTGGCTAATAGTTGAGTATTTCATTGCTTGCCCTACCCAGAGACTCCTATTTGGATATATAATAATGTATAACAGGTCAGATTTTGAACAAAAATTCAAAATACAGATTTTTAAAACCACCCAAAAAAGGGATTTGCTCTCCCCAAAGCGTTCTCAAAATGACTGCTATAATGTATTAGTCCAGTTTAGGATAGAACCCAGTCATGTTCCTTCTATTTTTCAACCAATCAATTTCCACCTAAATACCTTACAAAGTGTTGAAGAGCAAAGATGTCAGCTTAAGGACTAAGGTGTACCTGACCCAAGCCATGGTATTTTCAATAACCTCATTGCATGTGAAATCTGGACAGTGAATAACGAAGCCAGTAGAAGAATTGATGCTTTTGAGTTATGGTGTTGGAGGAGAATATTGAAAGTACCACGGGCTGCCAAAAGAACCAACAGAGCTATGTTAGAAGAAATGCAGCCAGAGTGCTCCTTGGAGGCCAGGATGACCAAACTTCGTCTCTCATAATTCAGACATATTGTCAGGAGGGACCAGTCGTTGGAGAAGGATATCATGTTTGGTAAGGTGGAGGGTCAGAGAAAAAGAGGAAGACTCCTAGCGAGATGGATTAGCCAAGTGGCAGCATCAATGGGCTCAAGTGTGGTGACAATTGTGAGATTGGCCCAGGATCACGCAGCGTTTCATTCTGTTGTGCATAGGGTTGCTATGAGTCAGTACTGACTCGATAGCACCTAACAACAACAACAACAACCTTACAAAGTCATTTGAACAGCAGGGTCGGTGGTTCAAGCTCACCAGCTGTTCTTTGGAAACCCTATACAGGGTCGCTATGGGTTGGAATCGATTCAGTGGCATTTAACAACAACAAACCTTAGGTTGCTATGAGTTGGAACCAACTTGATGGCACTTAACACCAGCAAGAACAACAACCTTATCTGGGGAGCCCTGATCTGGTGCTGTAGGATAAACATGGGACTATTAACACAAATAAGGAGCTCTGGTAGCATAGTGGTTACCAATCGAGCTGCAAACCTTAAGGTCAGCGGTTCAAAACTACCAGCCGCTCCGCGGGAGAAAGATGAGGCTTTCTACTCCCGTAAGGATTTACACCCTCGGAAACCCTGTACAGGGTCGCTATGGGTCGGAACTGACTCGACGGCACTTAACAACAACAACATTAACACAAATATGGTGGTTCCAACTCACTAGCTGCTCCTTGAAAACCCTAAAGGATCGTTACAAGTTGAAACCAACTTGACGGCACTTAACAACAACAACCTTATCTGGACATGAACTTTCTGAAGCCCCCTCATACATACAGGCATGCCAGCTTAATGTTAGAGTGCCGGTGACACTGTAGGGTAAACATTGGACTGCTAACCAAAGGGTTGATGGGAAGAAAGATGAGATTTTTCTGCTCCTCTAAAGATTTATAGCCTTGGAAACCCTATTCAGGATCGCCATGGTTCAGAACCGACTCTACAACACACAACAACAACCTTATCTGGAAGTCACATTCCTCCTTTTGGACCTTCTTTGTCGCTGTTTTCCCAGAATCTTTGAGTCTTGCTTTGCTCAAAGTGGTCAGTTCCACTTCTAAATGCCTGTTGGAGAGAAAGCATAAGTTTACTCAGACCCGACTCCTACCAGTGCTCTGTCACATGGTGCCATACTGGTCCTGCAGTGTCATGCCACAGGCCCAGCTGCAGGCTACCACCCAACTCCAGCTTGCTGTTCTCGTACAGAACCATGTGACTCTAGCATACAGCCCCGAGTATGCAGCTTGCACAAGTAGGCACAGCAGCCCGCGCTTGTACAAAAGCCTCTGTATCTTTAGGGTACCCAACTTGCTCTCGTGGTTCTCATTGCCTTCACAGCCAGTTCTAGGTGCACTGCTGGAGGAACATCCAACCTCAGCACTTCCGCCCACTGTTCTTGCCCTACACCCACACACCATTTCAAGACTGACCAGGCCTGAATCACCAACCAGCTCAGGCTTCCCTCTCCTCCCCGGTGACTTCACTTTGGGGCCTCTTGGCATTGTGTCTGGCTATATGACCTTGGTCAGGATGTCCCAGTGCACCTGAGATGCTCTACCATCACTGTACGTTAGCAAGAGAGGGTCTGGCTCTCTATCCCTCCTCTCCAAGGAAACTCCCTGCAAACTTCCCCACCCTACCTGCTCTTTTCCCCCAAGTGGTATATAGGTAATCAGCAGTCTTATTCAGTCACAAAAAGTGTCCACCCTTCTCCTAGCTCAGTGGTGGCCTCCTCAGTTTATATTTTCATGACAGAGAGGATCATTTCCATGTCCTCACCACCTCCCACCCCTGTCAGAGAAGTGGCTGGTAGCATGTCCCACTCTAACATTTTTATGACCACAGTCAACATGACTCAGGTACCTCACACACACACACACCACCAACCTGACTCCCCAATGAGTCCATGAGCTCTGACTCTAGCCTGACTAGGAAGCAAATTGGTGGTCCTTCCTTCACATGAGCACAGTAATGACAGCACTTATTTCTTTATGTGAGGGAATCTATAGAATGTTATTTTAAAAATTAGCAGCATGGCAGGAAGTTGTTTCTCTCTCTCTCTTTCTCTCTCTCTCTCTCACACACACACACACAGAGTAGAGTAACATGAATATTATCTCCCTCATATTCAGAGCTACCTTGAATGCCTAAGGGACTTCCCCAGAGAGATCCAAGGAACACTGGGCTCTTAAGAAGGGGGTCACTGCTAATTTGGCTCCTTGGGTCACAGAGAAATAGAAAGAGGAGGTGTCAGAAGAGGAAGGCTGGTATTGTCGCTCCACTCACAGGACTGCAGAATACTTTACATTCCCCAAAGGCCGTAATTATTTCCCGGGGAAGAAATTCAAATGACCCAGATAGTTAATTCTCTGAGACTGGCCCCAAAAGTATTTACCTGAAAGACAGTTTTGTCCGAAAGAGCATTGCAACGGAAATCAGGGCTAGTTAGTTCTCATTGCCTGAAAAGTGCAGGTGTCAGATCCAACGCTTGGAAGCCTAATACCATCAGAAGGGGCAGGAGGTGGGAGGAGGGCAATGCACTGGGTAGTAGTGGAAAAGAGAGGGAGAGTGAGGGAGCCAGGGGAGAAGAAGAGAGAGAGAGACCCAGGGAAAGAAGGAAAGAAGGGGGCAGGGAGGGAGGAAGAAAGGAAACAAAGAAGGGAGAGATTTTGTTTTTATGAGCACAGAGTCACCCAATGCAATGGCTAGGATATTGTTGTTGTTATGTGCCATGGAGGCGGTTCTGACTCATAGAGACCCTGTATAGGGTTTCCGAGGCTGTAAATCTTTATGGGAGCAGAAAGCCTCATCTTTCTCCTGTGGAACACCTGATAGTTTCAAACTGCTGACCTTGATGTTAGCAGCCTGATTCATAACTACTGCACTACCAGAGCTCCTTTAATGGCTAGGATAGGAGATGTCAAAGAAACTTCTGGATCCTATGAGTTCTCTGTGCATGGAACAATGTGGGAAATCAGGAGAAGTTGATCCTTAGCTTCCTCCAGCTTCTTTGCGATACTCCTCTCCACCAGCTACAAGGCCTTGGGTGGTGCAGCAGTTTGTGATGGCTGCTAATTTAAGGTTGGCTGTTCAAACCCATTCAGTGGCACCTACCATGAAAGACCTGGTGAGCTGCTATAGAAAAGATTGTTGTTGTTATTATTGTTGTGCTGTTGTTAGATGTCCATCGAGTCAGTTCTGATTCATAACAACCCTACATAGGATTTCCAAGGATCGGCTGGTGGGTTTGAACCTCCAACCTTACTGTTAGCAATCCAGTGTATATCCCCATGAGAGCAGTTCTACTCCATCACATCTGAGATTGCCATGAGTTGACATCAACTCCATAGGAAAAGAGTTTGGTTTGGGTTTTGTTTGATTTTGTTCCAGTCAGCTAGGACCAAGACTCCACAAGTATCCCCTGTTTCCCCTAAACCAAGCTCACTTATTCACTTAGTATTGGAAGCTCCATTTTGAGTCAGGAGAAAACTAGCTGGTGGAATTAATTCACACCAATATGAAAATAACTTGACTGTCACCCCAAGGGAGGTGCTTGTTTTAAAGCAGGAGCTGAACTAAAGTACTAGCTCATTGATATTGTTGTTGTTGTTGTTGTGAAGTGTTGTCAAGTCGGTTTCGACCCATAGCAACCCTGTATGAGGTGTCCGAGGAGCAGCTGGTAAGCTCGTACTGCCTACCTTGCAGTTCAAATGGCTTTGCAGTCTGGCGCATTAACCCATAGTGCCTCACCAGTACTAGCTCACTGATATAGGAGCCCTGATATCTGATATTCCATTGTCCATTCAGGGGCTCCTTGATCTGCCTCAATTGTTCAGAATTCAGGTGGAGAAGAGAGGTCCTATATATGCCCCTTGTATCCCAATAAGAAAGTAGTTTCCTGCCGTACAGGTAAACAGGCTGAGTAGAGCTGAGGGATGGCCCAGAGGCAATCAGTCATTGGTGTTCAGTGAGTGTCAGTCATACAGTTTGGCCAGTGAGTGTTCAATGATCCAAGAGCAAAGGAAAGAACACAGCCTACTGAGCCCTCAAACCTGGAGCCCTAGTGGCACAATGGTTAAGTGCTCAGTGGTTTGGACCTCCTGGTTGCTCCATGGCAGAAAGATTATCAGTCTGTTTCTAAAAAGATTTATAGTCTTGGAAAATGGATGAGACCCAGTGATGAAATGCAAACACTTCATTAATATCTGTGTGCTGTCTTTAAAGGAATCTATGTTGGGCTGATGATATAGGGCAAAAAGACCAAAGGGAGACCCTCTGAGAATTTAGTAGACTTAGCACTGCTTTGAAGGAGCCTGGTGATGCAATGGTTAAACTCTTAGCTGCTAACCAAAAGGTTGCTGGTTCTAACCCACCAGTGGCTCTAAAGAAGAGAGCTGGCAATTTGTTCCCATAAAGATTACAGCCTTGAGAGTCCTATGGGGCAGTTCTATTCTATCTTAAAGGATTGCTATGACTTGGAACCAACTCACTGGTACCCAACTCTAACAACTCGTGTTACTATGATTAGATTTCATAGGCAAAACAAAGAATCATTTTGTAGCCTTCTCTGACTTCTGAGTATGTCAAATCACCAGAGAGTAAGACAAATGTCAGCATTTGGCCTGCACCTTCCCATACTTCCAAGTTTTAAAATATAGTTTGGGGGTCAACAGGACCCCTGGTTTCCTGAGACTACCTGGTCTTCTCAGTAGGAACATAAGCTACTTGTCCCACACAGGGCACCTTTGTGTGCCCTGCAATGCTGGGTACATAACAGACTGTCAATAAATATTTGCAGATAGTCTACCTGGAAAGCAGCCTGACTTCGGCCAGCTGCATCACAGTCCTGCTACCTCTCGGTCTGTGGCTGTATTTCAGACCTCGGTGCCACAGGAGAGAATGTGGCTCCTACCAACTGTAGATAAAAAAAAAAAAAAAACAACAACCTTTTCTTTAATATTCTGAAGGAAATAAAAGCAGAGGTGGGGGTCCCTGGAAGGCTGCAGGGACCACTGATGGAGGCTCTGTGTACATATCACTGACTAGGCATTTCTGGTGACACCAGGGAGGGTCAGGTGAAAACTGATTTCCTTGCTGGCCAGAGCATCATCACCTGACTGTTTGCAGCAGGGGCCACGGGAGAAAGAACGGATGCGAGGGCAGGAAATCACGACAGAGCCTGCAGTCTGCAGTGACGCCCGCCCTGGCCACACCCGACCACCCAGCAGCTCCAGCAAGGAAACAACTTCCTTTTGTGGTCTGACCCTGGCTAACCGCCAGGACTTCAACAAGAGAGCCTTGTGATGTGCACTTTTGAAATGTGTTGGTGGCACAGAATGGCATGTCTAACTCATGTTTAATGCCCATCAGCGTTTACATCTCTTTCCCACGCCCACAGACATAGTCTGGCTGTATGTGGGGAACTGGGGTGTCCGGCCATCCCAGTGCCTGATTATGTGGCTAGACGCTCTCAGGATATGTTTCCTTGTTACCCTAAACATGGACCTGCCAGGCCAAGGAAGGGTGTAGCTCCCTGGGGGAGGACATTAGACAGCAAAGGAAGCTGCCTGACAAGTGTTGTGTCATCAGTATGGTGCTGTAGGATCAGCGCTAGGCTGCTAACCAAAAGGTCAACAGTTCAAACCCACCAGCCACTCTCGCAATGAGCTGGAATCAACTTGATGGCAGACAACAACAATCTGTGAAGTGTTATGACCCCTTTTTACAGTCGGGGAAAGTGAGGATCAGAGAAGGTACCAGTGCCATTGAGACAGCACCCCATGTGTGTCTGAATAGAACTGAGCTCCAAAGGCTTTTCAATGGTAGATTTTTCAGAAATAGATCACCACAACTTTCTTCCAAAGCACTCTGGGGCAACTCGAATCTCCACCCATTCAGTTAGGGGCTGAACAAATTAAATATTTGTACCACAGAGGGACTCCTTTATCCGTGGTTAACAGAACTAAAACATGGCAGAGCAGGAACTGAGCCCCAACCTGTCTCCTCCAGTGATAAGACTCTTCCCAGATATGCCACCCCCCTATTAAGACCCTAGGATCATTTTCCTTGGGGTCAGAGACAATCACACTCCACAGTTTTACTGCCTGACTCCACCTGCCTCACAGACTTCTGGTGTGGCACTGTAGAATACGCACTGGACTGAAAAACACAAGGTCAGTGGCTCTAAACTACCAGTTGCTCCTCAGAAACTCTGTACATGCTCCCTATGAGTTGGAGCTGACTCAACAGCACTTCACAACAACAACACCTGCCTCACAAATGGTCATTGGCAACCAGAGTGTGAGAAGGGTACAAACAGGCCAGATCAGCTCATTTCAGGTTTGCTTCCTTCAACAGCTTTGGATTTGATTTGGGTTATAATTCTCAAAGTATACCTCTCCAAGTGCCAAACTTACTGCACTTCATTTTTCGATGGTTTCTTCATGTTTCTCAGTGAAGGCAGTTTCTGTCCAACAGCTCTTGTGGAGACACACTTTGGTTCCAACAAGCTCCCTGAGCGGTCTCCAGGAAACCCAGACAAGAATGACCACATCACCCTCACATGTTTGCTACTTTATTCCACAGCTGTGTCTTTTATCAGCATTTTATGTTCTCTCAGTTGAGGGTAGCTGGGCCCTTCCATAGGTTTCACCAGAGTTCCTCCTGATGGCTAGGATGTAAGGGTATATCATTTCTTTCAGAGGTGATCTCAGGAGACTCCAGTAGAGAAGGAGGGGAATTGAGGCAGGGAATGTACAGCAATCCAAGAGGTGTTAAAGATCAGTCACCTCTGTGGGTAACTAGGGCCTCACAGGACTTGTCTCAGAGTTGTGCCCTCAAAAGGTGAGGAAGCTGACAGTATTTATTCACTGGGTCATTGGTTGAGTGCTGCTCCTAAGCAGACCAAACACTCTCCTGGCCAATGTCTCCAGGAAGGAAGAAACGAGGCTCCAACTTGAGGTCAGAAGCTGTCAGCAGGTACAGGAACGGGGAGTGCTGATATGACCCAAGAACACTGCCAGAGTTGCTATGGTGATGCCCATGACAAATACAAGGGATGCAGGACACAAAACTCTTGCATTTTTTTTCCTTTCCCTCCTTGTTGGTTTATATTTTGAAACTGCTCTATAGCAAAGCTCTAAGGAGCCCTGGTGGTACAATTGGCTTCAAACCAAAACGTGGATGGTTTCAACCCATTAGCATGTAAAACAAGGCCTGGTGGTAGGCTTCTATAAAGATCACCACTTAGGAAAGCCCGTGGTCCTATTCTGCCCTATGGAGTCGTTATGAATTGAAACTGACTTGAATGGTACACAACAACAGCAAAGCTGTAGGTCACCTTGGTGCTTCCACGCACATCTCAGGCATCGGGAGTTGCTGTCCAATTTGGGGGAGCTTGGAGGCATGCAGATGGGTACTTGGACTTGTGATCAATCAAAGGTAAACCTTCCAGAAAGGAGGGCAGACCAAGAGATCCCTCATTTGTTGTTGTTAAGTCCCGTGGAGTCGGCTCCAACTCGTAGCAACCCAGAACAGGGTTTCCGAGGCTGTCAATCTTTACAGGAGCAGAAAGCCTCAACTTTCTCCAGGGGAATGACTGGTAGTTTCGAACTGCTGACCTTAAGGTTCGCAGCCCGATTCGTAACTACTATGCTACCACAGTTCCTTTCAGTTAGTACACGAACATAATATGCCACCTGGTAACCTGTTACAAGCAAAGAGGACTACAAAACTGAATGAAACATGGCTCTCTTATAAGCACGGGGCGTGGGAAGAATGGATGTTTGCAGTACAGGGGAGGTGTAGTGCCTCATGCCTTCCCCATCACTCTGTAATGAACCCACTGCCTGTGGAGGTGCTGGGACCCATGGCTGATTCTCCTCTTTCTCTATGTGTCTCTGCCTGTCTGGATTCTCACTGCTTCTCCCAGTGGGCTTCTGTCCCCATCTGGGTGCTTTCTCCTGGCCCCCTCCCTAAACTCCTCACTCTCCACCGTCTTTTTTTTTCTCTCTGTGCTACTGGTCTCCATAGAGCCCACATCCTTGTGCATGTCTCACTCTCTCCCTTCGTCTGTCCACTGAGGCCTCCCTTTCCCTGAGCTCCCGAAGGCTGCTTTCCTAGCCTCCTCTAGAGACTAGTGTACACCTCTGTGAAGATTTTGGCATTTCAGCAATGGGAGCTGCATCAATAATGAGTACAAGAGAACAGGACACATGCAGCCCATTGGCACACTGCCTGTATCAGCGGTAGACGGAGGCCTGACAAGTTCATCCATTGCCAAGGACTGCACAAGTGTCAGTTACCAGCAGTCTTCCATTCAACTGCCTCCTTTTAGCCAGGATCAACATTTCAAAGGCGAATGCACAAGGCCTACAGTAGGTTCCTATAATTCACCCAAGGGTTGTGCTGCCGCTGGGAGACAAGCTGCATTCTTCTCTGGCAGCGAGCTATTTTTAAGACTGCTCCCCTCTCACTCCCAGTTCCCGTTTCCAGCCCAAGCGCTGAAATAGATTCTTTCTTCATTTTGCAGGCTCCCCCTCTCTGTTATTATATAAAACCGTTTCAGCCCTTAAGGAGTTGGCATCTAACATCCATGGCTTCTGAATCCCCAGAACAGAGAAGCGAAGGAATAAACACAAAGAAATGTTCTGGTTTCCGTTCCAGCAACATGAATCGTCTGAGAGTTAAATAGCAACACAGTATTTGGTGTTAATCTTTAATATTTCCCAGGAACTTTCCACCTCCTCCTTCACTCTCTAAGCTGCCAGGCTCCAAGTGATTCTGGTCCCTCTCACAAGATATCACACCTTCTATTATGCTATAAAAAAAAAAAGTACCCACCAGAGGAAACTTCTTAGTGATTAGACTGCCAAAAATAAGGCAGACTGCTCCTTGCTATTTACAAGGAACTGACTGAAAGGGATGAGCCGTCTGTCAGGCCTGCCTGTTTGAAGCACCTTGTCTGGGCGTCTGATGTGATTTTGCCCTTCCTCAGACTCTAGAGTCGGGAGGTTGGGGGCTGCCATCTGACGTGGATCCAGATATGAAGGTGGCATCAGAACGTGGGAATAGAAAAGAGCTGGGACCCAGCCTCCGTGTTTGTGCCCCCCCTGACAGCAGTTCAGTCCCACCTTAGATGAGGTGAACCAGAGTGCAGATGCAGGTGGCAAGAGTTTTCCTCTAAAATATACCTGTGGCAAGTTGTCTTAGTGTGGATTCTCCCAGAAGGTGCTGAGACAAAGATTCCAGAGCAGGTAGATGACCTGAAATTTAAGGAAAAATCTATGGGGAGGTAAAGAAGTGAGACAGGAGGGAAGGTATCCAGGAAAGGGTATATTCGTGAGCCAGTAAGATACCTGGTGATGCACTGGTTCCGCTCTCTGTTGTCAATCAAAAGATCAGCAGTCTGAACCCACCCAGCAGCCCTGCTGGAGAAAGACCTGGCGATGTGCTCCAGTAAAGATGGCAGCCTAGGAAACCCTATAGGGCAGTTCTACTCTGTCACATGGGGTCATGATGAGTCCTGGTGTGATGCTGTGGGCTAATGCACTGGACTGCAAGGTCACTTTGAACCCGAAAGTTGGTGGTTCAAGCTTACCAGCCACTCGTTGGAAACCCAATACAGGGTTGGTATGAATAGGAACCGAGTCGATGGCACTTAACAGTAACAACAACAAGTCTAGGAGTCCTGGTGTGATGCTGTAGGATAAGCACTGGACCACAGGTCCGTTTAAACTCCAAGGTCAGCGGTTCAAACTCACCAGCTTCTCTTTTGAAACCCTCTATGGTTGTATGGGTTGGAACCAACTCAATGGCACCTATGAGTTGGAACTTACTCAATGTCACTTAACTACAACAGTGAACGTGTTACCACTGTGGGTAGTGGTGGTAGTTATGTGCCGTGGAGTTGCTTCACCACGGTGGATACCTGCAGCTTAATCCCTTTGGGAACTCCTGAAGAGAGCACAGAACACGTCTTGGACTTGTTACAACTGAAGGCTATTAGTCTACCAACACCTACGAGTCCTCGGCTGGACTTTGGGCTTGGATATGCTGGCTGCAGAGAATGCCTTAAGCAAAGAGAAACCAGTATTGGCTGTTGCAATTGTAAACTAGAGGGGATATGAGAGTGGCACCCAACAGCAAATATTAATGACATGTATCATTCATGTTTGTGGGTTCTGGCTTCAAAATAAAATCAGGGATTCAAAATCAGCAGATAAATAATGCCCTTACTACAACAAGTGTCTTATCCTTGGATGCCTCTTGGGTTTCTAGGTATCAATCCACTTGGGTCTTAGCACCAACACCATATTCAAAGGGTTTTTACAGAGGCATTTTGGAGAGACACTGAGCTGATAGAAAGTCACATCCTCACCACAGGTTGGCTGCAGGACTCTCTGAGGTTGAGAAATCCTTTCTTCTTTCCTCTGTCACCGTGGGCCTAGTGTTTTGCCTAGGTAAAGCAGGGCATGAAAGAGGAAGATGAATAACCTCCTTGCCTCCCTACTGTTCCTGTTGTCAGTGCCTTCTAAAATCCAGTTCTTCTATAGAAACTCTTATTATTATATAAGGTGTCTGCTGACATACTTTCTGCTTCCGGGCTCCAAGGGGCCCCAGGACTTAGTCTTTTCCAGAACTATAACATTAGGACTGGAAAGGTGGTAGACATTCTCTACACTTTACTTAAATGACTGAATATGATCATTCCCCACTTTAGAACTTCCTTTAGAACTTCCCCATTATTTACTTATTTATTATCATTGTCACAAACTCCTTAATGTGACATTCATGGCCCTTCCTAATTCTCTACTCTAATTTCCCACCCAAGTCCCATACCCTACTATTCCTCATATGAGACTACTGACTATTTGACCAAAATTCACCTTTTTTTAATTCTTTTGTACTTGGTGTACTACATTTGCTCTATTTTGAATAGCCTCCCAGCTTTTTCCTTCCTGCTAAATGGCTATTCACTGTCCTTTAATATTCGCCTCAAATGTTTTATCCTCTGTGAAACCAGCCCTGACTCCTCTAAGCTGTCTAGCATGACCAAACAAGTAGATTTACTGTGTTTGTGGAACCAGCAAACAGAGACAAACCATCATTATTTTTAAATAATGTAAAATAATATTTCAAAAAAATAAAAGCAAAGATGTAGTATGAATAAAGACAGAGAACAGGTTTGGAATTGGCCACATATTTTACAGTTCTGAGGTAATTTTGTGAGAGGTTTTTGTTTTGTTTCGTGTTTTAACTATTCAAGCTTGGGAAAGGAGGCTTCCTAGAACTTTTGGAATTTAAGGCTAGAGAACTTATTATTACTGTACGTTCAGGCACAGAAAACTACTCATTCATTCATTCAGCACACTGTGCCAGGCATCATGCGAGACACAGGACTCTGGAGTTTCAGAGATGCAGATCACCCAGGCTCTCCCCTACAGGACTGTCCACTCTGGAGAAAATGACAAGGAGGCTGCGGTTCCTTAAAACATTGTCTAGATCCTGACTCATTTGAAAGCACTTACTCTAGCAAAATAATACTGATAGGAATGGATTACCACTCATATCATGAAGTTAATGCCCAAGAGTCCACACTGATATGATTGAATGAATAAAAAGGAAAGAAGGAAGACCTTTTTTTTTTCTTTTCCACTAGAAGTCTAATTAATAAATGTACAAGGAATGGTGGAAGTAGAAAATTATCGCTAATTATTAGGCAACAATCACCTCAAAATGCTAAAATTAGTAGGCAGAAGTATGCTGAAAAACAGAATATTTGCATAGTCTAAAAGTAGCTCCTCAAAAAATGTTTATTAACTACAAAGGGAATAATTGTAACTTTGCTGTGGAGACACTTGGCCAAATAAAGAAAGTTATCATCAACAATAAGACATACAGGCGTACCAGAGACATATGGGTCCAGGCCCACGCCATCACAATAAAGTGAAGGTCACAATAAAGTGAAGGTCACGATAAAGCAAGTCACAGCAATATTTCAGTTTCCCAGTGCTATAAAAGTTATGATTACACTGTATTGTAGTCTACCATAGCATTATCAAAAAATTTGAAAATATTGTGAGAATTACCAAAATGTGACACCGAGACAAAAAGTGAGCCCATAATGTTGGAAAAATGGCGCGGGTAGACTTGCTCGATTTCCAGTTGCCACAAATCGTCAATTAAAAATTTAAAAGCACCACCCAATATCTGTGACGCACAGTAAAGTAAGGGCAATAAGATGAGGTATGCTTGTACTGATAACATGTACCCCCTGATCTGATGTACCTAGAAGGACCCAATATCACTTCCACAGTATTCCTGAACAAAATAAATAACTGGAGTCTAATCATGAGAAAATATCAGACAAATCCAAATTAAAAGACATTCTGCACAATGCATGGCTGGTACTCTTCAAAAATGCTACAGACATAAAAGGCAAAGAGAGCCTGGGGAAGTGTCCCAAATTAAAGGTGCTGTAGGATCAGCATTAGAATGTGAACCACAAGGTCAGCAGTTCAAACCTACCAGCTGCTCCCCAGAAACCCTATACAGGGTCGCTCTGCATCAGAACCAGCTCAGTGGAGCTTAAACAAAAACAATGATGGAGACATACAAACTAAATGCAACTTGGGATTCAACATTGAATCCTGAATCCCAAAAAAAGGACATTAGTAACAATCTTGGGAAACTAGGAACAAGGTTTGTAGGTTGGTTAATAGGGTGATATCAATGCTAATTTCTTGGTCTTGATACTTAATGCTTATTAAGATACTAACATCAGGGAAAGCTGAGTATAGGATATACAGAAAGTCTGTGTACTATTTTGACAGCTTTTTTTTTTTTTTTAGTCTGAAATTACTCAAAAGAGTAAGTCAAAAGCTTATGGAAGAAAATAGTCTTGCTCTGTTTCTCCATCTCACTTTATCACAACACCCAAGGGACTATTGATGGAATACTTGGTTTATTTATTTCCATCCCTACATGCTTGTTATGTCCTCCAGGGACCGTGTCTAATCCCTTCTGGGCTCTCCATGGTGCTGGTATGCAGGAGATTTCATATTCCTCCTAACTCCCGCTCCTTTCACTATTATGGAGACCATGGCCTGGTGGTGGAAAGAGAGTCTGTAGAAAAAATTCTGCATTCAGGGAATGGTACTGCTTGAATATCACCATGATTTTATGAAAAGAAAGAAGTAGTACGAAAGGGTAGCTTGTTTGCAAAACTGGTCCCAATTCTCTACTTTTCCTTATCCATGCCCCTTTGCAATGCAACTTTCGTGTGCTCCATCTCCTCCCCTTGAATCTGAAACTGGCCTCTGCTTGGTTTGACCAACAGGCAACAGAAATGACCCTGAGACAGTTTTGAGCCTAGTCCCAGCGAGGCCTTTCATACTTCTGCTCATTCTCAGGGAAACCTGTCCTCACAGGTAAAGTAGCCTGAGCTGACCTGCTGGAAGATAAGTGTTAGCACCGAGACAAGCCAACAGCCAGTCAACCATCAGACATATGAATGAAATGATACTTGTTCTACAAACTTGCTAGCTGCTTACAGACCCATGAGTGAGTCCAATCAAGACCAGAAGAACCACTACCTGAGTCCTCTCCAAATTGCCGACTCTCAGGACCATGAGCTAAATCAAGGGTAGGGAACATGTGGCTCATGGGCTATATGAAACCCTCAAAGTCATTTGATCTGGCCTTGCCAAGGCACCAGCAGTTCCAGCCATCACATTGTTGTTAAGTGCCGTCAGATTGATTCCCACTCACAACACCCCTGTGTAGGGTTTCCAAAGAGTGGCTGGTGAGCTTGAACTGCCCACCTTGTGGTTCAAACCAAGCTTGCAGTCCAGTGCATTAACCCACAGCACCACACCAGGACTCCATCTGCCATCACATGTTGTTGTTAAGTGCTGTCGAGTCAGTTCCGACCCATAGCGACCCTGTATGGGTTTCCAAAGAGCAGCTGGTGAGCTTGAACTGCCGACCTTGCAGTTCAAACAGCTTTGCAGTCTGGCACATTAACCCACAGCACCATACCAGGGGTGAGTTAATTAAATATTTGACTAAATATAACAGGTTAATTTTTAAGTTGGTAATTTTTTATGGCCCACAAATGATGTTATAAATTTTGGCCAGAAAAAAGGTTCCCCCCCTCTGAGCTAAATAAAACACTTGTTATTTTAAGTCACAGAACCTTTGTATTGTTCTTCACATAGCAATGGAGAAGTTAAATACAGCCCTCTCTTTAGAGAAACTTAAAGGCACGGATTCCTGTTTTAAACAAAGCCAAGTCCCAACTAAAACAATACCAGAGATGTCCCCTCTCTTCTGATAGTAAATATGTCCCCTCCAAAGTAAGTGAACCTCATGCAAAGGGAGCAAAATGTAGGAAGGACGGCCTCAGTACTTTCGGGGGGTCTTAGTACTCCTGGGGCTGCTGGGGCACATGGGGAAGTGGAACCTGGTGGAGGGAGGCAGCTGAGTAATCTCTGCACAAATCTGATGGTCAGCACTGTCCCCTGAGGTTCAGGTTGCAGGATTTTGATAAAAAAAACATTTGATAGAGTTACTTTTATCTGGAGCAGGGCAGCATGAAGCCCATTATACTTACTGGAGAAATATGCCCCAAAGGGCCTTCACAGAGAGGGCAAGAGGAGGCCTGAGAAGTCATGGAACTAGTAAGGATGCAGCAGGAGGGTGTGTGAGGGCTGCTGGAGACAGGCTCCCATGGCACCAACAATGAGGTGTCTCTAAGCCTGACATAAAGATAGCTTCCAGAGTCTGGGCACAAGATGGGTAAGAACCCCATAAGACCAGATTGCTCAGATTCCAAGTCAACTCCCAGTGTAGTTGTGCTAGTTATCCCTTGATAGGGTATCTTCATAGATGATGACTGTCCCCTCCAATAACAGGTTCAGATAATGCTTCACTGTGCCCTCCTATGGAAGAGAAACTGGAAATTGATTCTTTTCTGTTTCCTTGATCAGGATTCAGTACTGGTCTCTGGAACATCCTGTTGTCACCTACCTGGAGACTCAGGTACAGCTGACAGCTTGTCTTCGCCCTCAAGAAACACCTGCTTGCCCTAGACACAAAGGAAGTGACCTCCAGTACTCTTTCTCCAGCTCTGCTCCCAGCATGAAGACCCTGTGAAAATGGCTGGCATCCAACCACCAATCAGAGCAACCTAGATCTCAACATAATGATATCCATCCAATATCAGAATGTTTGAGAATCATCTATGGTTGGTCTGTCCTGGAAGAAAGAGGTAAAAAAGAAAAAAGAAAAGACAGGAATGGCAAAGTCAGAAGAAAGATGGTCGTCAAGATTTCTTATTAGGCAAGTAACAGATCATGCAGAAGAAGGTCTTCCTTGACAGAAGGGTCTCTAATACTGATTCCTGTCAGTCTGTGGTTGAAGATGAGGGCCACACCCCTCACCTGGGGCTCCTTCCTGCATCATCCCAGGCCTTCTCCATACTGCCCATCAAGTTCCACAGAGTAACACACAACAGGCATGATACACTTGACTGGTCTTGAGTTTATTCCAGCCCAGCTCAGCTCTTTCTCTGTTCTGCCCTTCAAGACCCAAGACAACTATTAAAATAAACACCAGGGCTCTCAGCTGCACACACCCTTGTCAGATCCCATGACTAACCCTAAATGGGTCAATCAAGAAGAAGCCCAGGATTACTTGTTGAATGGTGGGTTTGCATTTCCAAACCTGCATTGTCCACCTGCTTCTCATGACCACTGTGAGCAGTTCAATGTGAGCGGGAGAATGGAGAGCTACAGGTCCTGGGGAAGACCCATCTGCCTTCAAGGCCTTGCCAATGGCAGGTGGGCATGATGGGTACCAAAGCTGGTCCCTGACAAAAGGTGAGGATACTCTGATGGTGTCTCGCATCTGTACCAAGTTTCATCACAGTTTGTAACAAGGCCCTTCTTCTTCACTTGGCCCAGGCCTCAAGTGTCCATGAGACAAGCTGCCATCATACTTCCCCATATGAGTCTTATCCCGTCTTGGATCAGAATATCCATACAATAGGCCCAAACCTGATACCCTCTCCCTTCCTTCAGGGTTAAAAATCCAGCCAATTGCTATGAAGTTGAAGGAGATTCCTCACAACCCGATTGTGTCAGAGTAGAACTGCACCATGGTGTTTCATTAGCTGAGTTTTCAGAAGCAGATTGGCAGACCCTTCCTCTGAGGCACCTCTTGGTGTTTACTATTTGTACCACCCAGAGACTGAACTCCTACAGGGAGGGGAGCAGACTTAACTCAGGGAGCTAGCGCTTCCTCAAATCCTTATTTCTAATGCTGAGAAGCACCACCCAGCAATTCTGCCAGACATGGGTTCCTCAAGACACAGATGTTGATGCTAAGATTCAAGAGCAAGTTGCTTATTTTGAAAGTGAAGGAAACACCAAAAGGGGAGTGAGGAAGCTAGACAGGAAAGGGCAGGCGGCCAATAAAGAATGCTTTGTTGACCAGTTATACCATGGTTCAATGAAGTTTAACCCCTCTGGGAAAACTGGGAGCCCTGTACAAACACAGGCCTCAGATTATCCTCAGATTAGCTAGGTACTTTTACATCAATTCCTGTCAGTCTGTGGTTGAAGATGAGGTGGGCAGTGAGGGGGGAAAAAACAGGGGAGAAGGTGTTAATCCTCTGGTGTGCTATATGCACATGAAAGGGTCAAATGAGCTTCAGTGACCAGAAAAAGCAGTCAAGAAAAGAAATGCAGGTGTTGGTAGTTAGGAGTAAGGTTATTCACACTGACATGGGCAAGGCCAAGGGCATATTTCAGACCCCTTACTGTGAATTATGCCAGCAGAGATCATTACAAATATCATTTGTATATACTCCCAAGAATCTGAACTTGTACCACCAAATAAGGAAGGAGTCATTTCCTGATAAAGAAAACAAAATGTCCTTTAAAAGATAGGAAAGAAAGAAAAGACCAAAACGAATGTCAGATAAGACTTTGGAACTTTTTCTAGAACACAGAGTTGTTGTTGTTGTCAGGTGCCATCAAGTCAGAACCGACTTATAGCGACCCCATGCACAGCAGAACGAAACAATGTCCGATCCTGGGCCAACCTCACTACCGCTGCCACACTTGACGCTATCAATGATGCCACCTGGCTGATCCATATCGTTGGGGGTCTTCCTCTTTTTCTCTGACCCTCTACCTTACCCAGCATGACATCCTTCTCCAGCAACTGTTCCCTCCAGACAATATGTCCAAAATATGAGAGACGAAGCTTCGCCATCTTGGCCTCCAAAGAGCACTCTGGATGCACTTCTTCCAAAACAGATCTATTGGTTCTTTTGGCAATCCATGGCACTTTCAGCATTCTCCTCTAACACCACAACTCAAAGGCATCAAGAGTAGCTCACACAAATAGAAGAAATAGAAATAATGAAGCCAAAGAGCTGAGTGGAAGACTTCAAAGGGTGGCTCAAGAAGACAAAATCAACTATTATAATAAAATGTGTGAGACCTGAAGTTAGAAAAGCAAAAATGAAGAGTACCCTTAATGCTTCTCAAGCTGAAAGAATTGAAGAAAACAATTCAAACTTCAAATTAGAATACTGAAGGATTCTATGTACAAAGTATTGAATTATGCAAGAAGCAGCAAAAGAAATGGAAGGAATACGCAGAGTAAGTGCACCAAAAAGAATCATTCAACGTTCAACCTTTTCAGGAGGTAACATTTAATCAAAAACTGAAGGATTGAAAGGAAGAAATCCAAGCTGCGCTGAAGCCATTGACAAAAAACAAAATCAAAACAAGGCTCCAGGAATTGAAGGAATACTTATTGAGATGTTTCAACAAGCAGCTGCAATGCTGGAAATGCTAAGAAATTTGGAAGGTAGCTACCTGGCCAGTTAACTGGAAGATACCTGTTATCTGTGCCCATTCCAAAGAAAGGTGGCTCAATGAAATTCAGAAATCATCAAAAAATATTATTACTAACACATGAAAGTAAAATTTTGCTGAAGATAATTCAAAATGGTCAGCAATACATCAGCAGGGAGCTGCCAGAACTTTAAGCCGGATTTATTAGACATGGAACAAGGAATATCATTGCTGACATCTGATGGATCTTGACTAAAAGTGGAAAATACCAGAAAGGTGTTTAGCTATGTTTCATTGGCTATGCAAAGGCATTCAACTGTGTGAATCATAACTGATGATGGATACCATTGCAAAGAATGAGAATCCCAGAACACATAAGTGTGCTTTTAGAACAAGAGGCAGACCTTGAAACAAGGGGATGGTAAATGGTTAAAAGCAGGAAAGGTATGTGTCAGGGTTGCATACTTTCACCATATTTATTCAATCTATGTTGTTGTTGTTATCAGCCATTAAATCAGTTCCAACTTACAGTAACTTGGCATAGGGTTTCCTAGGAACAGCGGGTGGATTAGCTTTACACTTCAGTGCCACACCAGGACTCCATGAAGTCTAGACGCTGAACCAGTTATCTGCGAAGCTAGACTACACAAAGAAGGACGCAGCATCAGGATTGAAGCAAGATTCATAACAACTGTGATATGTAGGAGATGCAACCTTGATTGCAGAAAGCAAAGAGAACTTAAAGCATTTACTGATGAAGGTTAAAGATTACAGCCTTCAGTATAGATTACACCTCAAGGTACAGAAAGAAAAAGTCTTTACATCTGGGCTAATAAGCAGCATCATGAAAAACGGAGATAAAGATTCTGACGATTTCATTTTATTTAGATCCACAATCAGTGTTCATAGAAGTATTGTTGTTGTTGTTAAATGCCGTTGAATCAGTTCTGACGAAGGATGTATTGCATTGAGAAAATCTACTTCAAAAGACCTCTTTAAAGTGTTTTAACACTAACTTTTTGAGAAAGATGCCATTTTGAGGACTAAGGTGGGCCTGGCAGGAACCGTGGTATTTTCAATCATCTCATATGCATGAGAAAGAAGAAGAATGAATATGGACTATCAAAGAATTGATGCCTTTGAATTATGATGTTGGCAAGGAATATTGAATATGCTATGGATTTCCAGGAAAATAAATCTGTCTTCTCTCCAACGAGATGGATCGGCCAGGTGGCATCATTGATGGACTCGGGGGTGGCAGCGGTGGTGAGGTTGGCCCAGGATCGAACATTGTTTCGTTCTGCTGTGCATGGAGTCGCTATGAGTCAGTTCCGACTCGATGGCACCTGACAACAACAACAACAACAAATCTGTCTTGGAAGAAGTACAGCCAAAATTCCTATTATAAGCAAAGACTGTGAGACTTCAACTCAAGTACTTTGAAGATGTTATCAGGAGGAACCAGTCCCTAGAAAAGGACATCATGCTTGGTAAAATGGAGGCTCAGTGAAAAAGAAGATGCTCAAAGAAATGTATTGATACTCTAATTACAACAATGAGCCCAACCATAGCAACAATTGTGAGTTTGTCCCAGGACCAGGCAGTGTTTCATTCTGTTGTGCATAGGGTCGCTATGGGTCGGTACCAACTTGATAGTACCTAACGACAACATTGTAGCCACGCTTGAGCCCACTGATGCTGCCACTTTGCCAACCCATCTTGCTGGTGATCTTCTTCCTCTTTTTCTCTGACCCTCAACCTTACCAAACATGATATCCTTTTCCAGTGACTGGTCCCTCCTGACAATATATCTGAAGTATAAGAGACCAAGTTTGGTCATCCTGGCCTCCAAGGAGCACTCTAGCTGTACTTCTTCCAACACAGATCTGTTGGTTCTTTTGGCAGCCCATGGTACTTTCATTATTCTCCTCAAACACCATAACTCAAAAGCATCAATTCTTCTACGGTCTTTCTTATTCACTGTCCAGCTTTCGCATGCATATGAAGTTATTGAAAATACCATGGCTTAATTAAAATATTGACAGGTAAAATTTTAAATTTAACAAAAGAATGTAAGGAAAGTAAAAAGAGTATGAAAAGAAATAAATAATAAAAAAGAACACAGAAGATTAAGTAGTCTATGGTGTTTTGTAAACCTTTTCTTACCATGATTCTTAGTACAAAACACATCACATTACAACTCAGTATATGTACATACTTAAACACAATGCTTATAATTATTGCATGATATGCAGATTGAAATTCTGTCTATATATTTTATTCATTTCTATTCTATTAATTTTTAAATAACATTGGTGGTTGTTGTTAGGTGTCATGAAATAGCTTTGACTCACAGCAACTCTTTAGAACAAACTAGAATTGCCCATAGGCTTTCCTGTTGCTATTGTTAGTTTATAACAGAATGAAACAATGCTTGGTCTTGTGTCATCATCACAATTGTTGTTATGTTTGAGGCCAATACTGCTGCCACTGTGACAGTCCATCTTGTTGAGGATCTTGCTCTGTTTTTGCTGCCCTCCACTTTCCAAACATGATGTCCTTCTCCAGAAACTGGTTCTCCTGATAACATGCACAAAGTATGAGAGTTAAAGTCTCCATTCTTCTGCCTTCATCATTATTCATTGCCCAACTTCCACCTGCAGATGAGGGGACTGAAAATGCCATGGCTTGGGTCAGGTGCACCCTAGTCCTCAAGCGGACATTTTTGCTCTTTAACATTTAAGGAGGTCTTTTGCAGCAGATTTGAATAATGCAATATTGTCTTTGGATTTCTTAACTGCTACTTCCATGAGAGGTGATTGTGGATCCAAGCAAAATGAAATCTTTGACAATTTCAATATTTTCTCCATTTATAATGATGTTATTCACTGGTCCAATTGTAAGGATTTTTGTTTTCTTTACATTGAGGTGCAATCCATACTGCAGGCTGCCATGTTTTATTTTCTTCAGTAAGTATTACAAGTTCTCTTCACTTCTAGCAAGCAAGGTTGTGTCAGCTGCACATCACAGGTTGATAATGAATCTTCCTTCAATTCTTATGCCATGTTCTTCTTCATATAATCCAGCTTCTTGGATTATTTGCTAAACATACAGATTAAATATCTATGGTGAAATCTATGATGGGGATTGGGAGGGGAAATTATTCACAGGATAGAGAGCAGACACATGTTAACATTGGTGACTGGGCAGGAATATACAACAAGTGGAATGTTAGCACAGGAAAGATTAAGGCAGTGGAAGACATAAGGAGGAATGCAATAGTTAAAGTTGTTGTTGTTGTTAGGTGTCATCGAGTCGGTACTGACTCATAGAAACCCTAAGCTCAAGAGAATGAAACCCTGCCTGATCCTGGGCCAACTTCACAACTGTTGCCACGCTTGAGCCCATTGATGCTACCATTTTGCCAATCTTCTCACTGGGGATCTTCCTCTTTTTCTCTGACCCTCTACCTTGCCAAACATGATATCCTTTTCCAAAGACTGGCCCCTTCTGACAATATGTCCAAAGTATGAGAGACAAAGTTTAGCCATCGTGGCCTCCAAGGAGCACTCTGACTACAGCTCTTCCAACAAAAATCTGTTGGTTCTTTTGGCAGTCCATGGCACTTTCAATATTCTCCTCCAACACCATAACTCAAAAGCATCAATTCTTCTATGGTCCAGCTTTCACATGCATATGAGAGTATTAATACTATGGCTTAGGTCAGGCGCACATTAGTCCTCTAGCTGACATCTTTGCTCTTCAACACTTTGAAAAGGTCTTGTGCAGCAGATTTGCCTAATGCCAAATGTCATTTGTTTTCCTGAATGTTGCTTCCATGAGTGTTGATGGTTGATTCAAGAAGAATGAAGTCCTTGACAACTTCAATATTTTCTCCCTTGATAACAATGTTGTTTATTTGTTTAGTGATAAGGATTTTTGTTTTCTTTACATTGAGATGTAATCCATACTGAAGGCTGTGGTCTTTGATCTTAATCAGTAAGTATTTTAAGTCCTCTTCACTTTCAGCAAGCAAGGTTCAGCTTCTGGGAGTATTTGCTCAGATATAGGTTGAATAAGTATGAAAGAATACAACCCTGTTGCACACCTTTCTTAATTTTAAAACATTCATTGTTCCCATGTTCTTGAACAACTGCCTTTTGGTCCATGGACCAAGAGCACAATTAAGTGTTCAGGAATACTCATACTTCACAATGTTGTCTATAGTTTGTCATGATCCACACAATCGAAAGCTTTTGCATAGTCAGTAAAGCACAGGTAAACCTCTTTCTGGTAGTCTCCGCTTTCAGCCAAGACCCATCGGACATCAGCAATGATATCCCTCATTCCACATCCTCTTTTGAATCTGGCTTGAACCTCTGGAAGTTCTCTGTCAGCCGTTTCTGTATTACCTTTAGTAAAACTTTACTTGCATGGGATATCAAAGATGTTGTCCGATGATTTCCACATTCAATTGGGTCACCTCTCTTTGGAATGGGCACTACTACAGCTCTTTTCCAATGAGTAGGCCAGATAGTTGTCTTCCAAATTTCTTGGCATAGATAAGTGAGTGCCTCCAGTGCCACCTCACTTTCTTGAAATATTTCAATTTTTATTCCATCAATTCCTTCAATGTACCTTGGACTTCTTCCTTCAGTATCATTGGCTCTTGATCATATGCTACCTGTTGAAATGGTTGAACATCAACCATTTCCTTTTTATACAGTGACTCTGTGTATTTGCTCCATCTTCTTTTGATGCTTTCTGCATCATTCAGTAATTTGACCAGAGAATCCTTCAGTAATGAAAGTCGAAGCTTGAATTTTTTCTTCAGTTCCCCTAGCTTGAGAAATGATGAGCGTGTTCTTCCCTATTGGTTTTCTGACTCCAGATCTTTGAGCATTTTGTTATAATATATGACTTTGTCTTCTCAAACTGACCTTTGAAATTGTTCAGCTCTTGTACCTCCTCATTTCTTCCACTTGCTTTAGCATCTCTATGCTGGAAAGCAAGTTTCAGTGTCTCTTCTGACATTCATTTTTATCTTTTCCTTCTTTCTTTTCTTCTTAATGACTTTTTGCTTTCTTCCTACATGATGTTCTTGATGTCATCCCACAATTCTTTTGGTCTTCAGTCTTTAGTGTTCAATGTATCAAATCTGTTCTTCAGATGATCTCTAAATTCAGGTGGGATCTATTCAAGGTCTTCTTTTGGCTCTTGTGGACTTGTTTACATTTTATTCAGCTTCAGTTTGAATTTGCATATGAGTAATTGATGGTCTGTTCCACCGTCTGCCCCTGTCCTTGTTTTGACTGATGTTATGGAGCTTTTCCATCATCACTTTCCACAGATTTAGTAAATTTAATTTCTGTGTATTCCATCTGGTGAGGTCCATGTGTATCATCGTCTCTTATGCTTTCTAAAGAAGGTATTTGAAATGAACAAATCATTGATTTTGCAGAATTCTATCATGCGTTCTCCAGCATCATTTCTATCAGCAAAGCCATATTTTCCAACTTCTGATCCTTTTTGTTCCCAACTTTTCCATTCTAATCACCAGTGATAATCAATACATCTTGATTGCATGTTCGGTCAATTTCAGACTGAAGAACCTGGTAGAATCTTCTATTTTATCTTCACTGACTTTAGTAGTTGGTGTGTAAATTTGAATAACAATGTTATTAACTGGTCTTCCCTGTGGGCACATAGATATTATCCTATCAAAGACAGTGTTGTACCTCATGACTGATCTGGATATGTTCTTTTGACAATTAATGCAATACCATTCCTCTTCAATTTGTCATTCCCAGCATAGGAAACCATGTGGTTGTCAGATTCAAATGGCCAATACCAGTCCATATCAGCTCACTAATGCCTAAGATATTGATGTTTATGCATTGCATTTCATTTTTGACAATTTCCAATAGTTAAAGTGGTGGTGGTGGTTATGTGCCATGGAGTCGGATCCGACTCAGAGCAACCTTGTACAGGATTTCTGAGGCTGTAAATCTCTATGAGAACAGACATCCTCATCTTTCTCCTGTGGAACACCTGGTAGTTTCGAACTGCTGACCTTGTGCTTCGCAGCCCAATTTGTAACCACTATGCTACTGGAACTCCGAAATAGTTAAAGCAGACAGAGGAAAATACTGTTAATTGTTGGTACATGGAAGGCGTTGCAACCATGTAATGAAGCAAAGTATATGATTTGTTGAATGTCACATTGATGATCTGCTCTGTTAACCTTCACTCAATCCACAATAAAGAGTTAAAAATAAATAAATATCCAGGATGAAAGGAATCACCCTAACACACAACTTTGCTGAATTTAAACCATTCGGCATCTCTTTGTTTTGTTCAAATGACTGCCTCTTGGTCTATTAAGTGTTCTGGAATACCCATTCTTTGCAACATTGGCCATACTTTGTTATGATCCACAAAGTATTTGCATAGTCAATACAGCACAAGTAAACATCTTTCTAGTATTCTCTACTTCCAGGCAAGACCCATCTGATGTCAACAATGCAATCCCTTGTTTCACATCCTATCCTAAATCCAGCTTGAATTTCTGGCAATTTGCTGTCAATGTATTGCTGGAACCTTTTGTAAATTATCTTCAGCAAAGTTTTACTTGCTGGTGATATTAATAATATTGTTCAATGATTTCTGCATTCCGTTACGTCGCCTCTCTTTGGAATGAACACAGATATGGATCTCTTCAAATCATTTGACGAGGTAGCTGTCTTCCAACTTGCTTGGCATAGATGAGTGAGAGCCTTCAGTGCTGCATCAGTTTGTTGAAACATTTCAGTTTGTAGTCCGTCAATTCCTGGAGCCTAATTTTTGTTAATGTCTTCGGTGCAACTTGGACTTCTTCCTTTTTGATCAAAATGTACCTCATGAAATCATTGAACATTCTTTTTGGTACAGTGACTCTGTGTACGACTTCCATCTTCTTTTGATGCTTCCTGCATTCTTCAGTATTTCACCCGTAGAATCTTTCAGTATTGAAACCTGAGGTTTGAAGTTTTCCTTCAGCTCTTTTATCTTGAGAAATGTTGAGTGTGTCCTTCCCTTTTGATTTTCTAACTCTAAGTCTTTACACATTTTATTATAGTATTTGAATTTGTCTTCTCAAGCTGCTCTTTGAAATCTTCTGTTTAGCTCTTTTTACTTCATCATTTCATTCAGTTACTCAAGTTTCTCTACGTTCAATTACAAGCTTTAGAGTCTTTTCTCACATTCATTTTGATCTTTTTTTTTTCTGTCTTTTTAATAACAGCAAGACTACTAATATATGCATATTAGATATGGAAAGGAAAACAGGTAAGCATTGAAAGTGGTTGCCTTTGAGCATTTTCGGTCAGAGGAAGGGGACCAAGGCAGAAATTTCTATATTCTAAGTGATATAGTCCTACTTGGTTGTTTTCACTCATATGTAAAATTTACCTGATAGACATTTAGGTTATTTTATTAAAAAACAAGAGTCACAGAAAACTAGTAATATTTAAATTTTTATTTAAATTAAATTAACATTTAAATTTCCCCTTCCAGTGGAAACACATAGGTAAGTGTGTATTTATGTAAAATGTTCAGTACTAGGAAACCAATTTCTCCAAACTCCCAGTTATGGATTGAAGTGTATCCGCCACCCCCCCAAAAAAATATCAACTTGGCCATGATTCTCAGCATTTTGTAATCTGATATAAATATCCTAGCTGTGGTTAATGTGCAGGATTATTAGTCAGTTTGAACCAGGAGGTTGACAATTCAAGTTCACCAGATGCTCCTGTACAGGGCTGCTATGAGTCGGAACCAACACAACAGCATTTAACTACAACAACATAATTATCTTATGTGTTTCAAATCTTAACCTCTATGGTGTAATGGAGTACTGGTGTGGTGCTGTGAGATAAAGCAGTTTGAATCACAAGGTTGGTAGTTCGAACTTACCAGCTACTCTTTGGAAACCCTATACAGGGTCACCATGAATTAGAGCCAACTGGACTCGACAGCACTGAAAAACAACAACAACAATGATGTGAATGGGGCAGGATGAAATCTACATAATTAGGTTGTATCTTGAGTGAATCTCTTTTGAGATCTAAAAGAGATTAAACAAACTACCACCAAGAATGACGAACCCAGAGTGGAGTATGTCCTTTGGAGATAGCATCCCTGGCCTGGGAACCATCTAGAACCAGAAGACACAGAAAGACCTGGCTTCCTGAATTTGGTCTTCTAGCCTCCTAAACTGTGAGAAAATGGATTTGTGTGTTAAAGCCATCTGCTTGTGATACTTCTTTTATAGCAGCGCTAAAGAACTAAGATGCTCCCAGTACTTACACATTGAACAGATGCTAAGGAATGCTGTTCTAAAGAGCTGCTAGTTGGATAGTCTGGACACAGTACTTATCATCATGCCCACTTCAGCCAGCAAAGGGTAGTTTTGCCTGAAGAGAGAGGAACCTGGATTATGATTAACAGATAATGAAGAATTGTAGAAACCTGGAATGTCCAGTGTGCCTGAATTGACACCTCTGACCAGCTCACCAGTTGCTCATCTTGGCCTATCACATCTCCTTAAACACACTGTGGTCATCGTGGACTTGGAGAGATCTTGGGGATCGTCTATTTGCAGGAGCAAATCTCCCAAATCAGGCCAAGTTCACTGGAAGAGATTCACAGCCATCTACTTTCAGAGAGGTGCTGCCGATTGTATCAACACCCATTACAGGAGAAACATCCCCATTGTTGTTGTTGTTGTGACGTGCCATCGAGTCAGTTCCAACCCATAGCGACCCTGTATAGGGTTTCCGAAGAGCAGCTGGTGAGCTTGAACCACCAACCTTGCAGCACCAATAGCTCTGCAGTCTGGCAGATTAACCAACAGTGCCACACCAGGACTCAATATTTAAAAGGCAAAAATGGTATTATTATCCCTGGGGGAAATGAGTTCTTCTACAGTACGATGAGAGGCTTTCTTGGATGAAATGAAACGGACTCTGTTAGCAGCTAGTAAGGAGCTACAGCTGAGTTAATTCTGACTCATGGCAACTCATGTGTGTTTCAGAGTAGGACTGTACTCCATAGGATTTTCTCCCGCTTCCTTTCTCTTTCTGTCTAATGCCTTTGAAAGTTTTCATTTTGCTTTCCTTTTTGAAAACTTTTATTTATTTTATTTTTGTTGAGAATTGTTGTTGTTGTTGTTGAGTGCCATCGAGTCGGGTCCGACCCATAGCGACCCTGCACAGGGTTTCCGAGGGTGTAAATCTTTACGGGAGTAGAAAGCCTCATCTTTCTCCCGCGGAGCGGCTGGTAGTTTCGAACCGCTGACCTTAAGGTTCGCAGCCCGATTCGTAACCACTACGCTACCAGAGCAAAACGTGCCCCATTTCAACCGTGTCTGCATGTACTGTTTAGTGATGCTGGTTACATTCTTCAAGTTTTGTAACCGTTCTCACTCACCCTCCTATGCTAAGTTCTTCCTCTCCATTGACATAAATTCACTGCCCCCTGAGGTTTCTATCTAATCATCTTAGTTGCTGTTGTCAATTGGATCCCATATAGATCATTCTTAAAAGAGCGGAATGCTCAAGGCAGACATTTTTTACTAGTTTTAGGGAGACTTCAGGTGATATTTTTGGTTTACAGTATCAAGATTATCCCAAGGCAATAGATTCAGGGGTTTGTCCAAACTTTATGGCTCCAGGAAGTCTGGAGTCCATGAGAATTTGAAATTCTTTTCTGCATTTTCCCTCTGTTGACAAAGACTTTTCTACGGAATTTTTATCAAAATGTTCAGTAATTCCATATGGTTTTCAATGGCTGATTTTAAAGTCATTTGTCAGAAGCAGTATCTAAAGTACAATTATTGGTCTCCCCCTGTGTGGAGGAAAGAAGAGTGATTAAAATTGAAGACACTTGGAAGCAATTAAGCCAACTAGAACACGTGAACATCAGTCTCCACAACCTGACACCAGAGCTAGATGGTGCCCAGTTACCACTACAAACTGTTCTGAAAGGAATCATATTGAAATTCTTGGCAAGAGTAGGAGAAAAAGTGAAGCAAAGTTCAAAATTATAAAAAATAAAAAGACCAGGCTTACTGGTCAGAAAAAGACTGGAGGATCCAAGACTATGGCCCTTGGTAACTCTTCGGCTCTAGAACTGAACTCACTCTTCTGACTCAATTTTCTGCCAAGAAACAGATAGGTATATAGGAGGGACAACAATACTAGTGAGGTATGCTCACCATGAAATTAGCCAACCATTCAAGATCAAAAGGGCAGCATTTACCTAAGGACAAAATTCGGAAAGATTGGGAAAGACAGTGGAATGGAAACAAAAATCACAGGGAAGGAGTGATGTGACAATGAAGGGATTGCTTCAGTTCACACACACACACACACACACACACACACACTTTTTTCTTTAAGTATAGCACAGCTATGTAACACAAATACATGAATACGTTATAATGTGGGAAGATGTTTATATTATATGTTTGAATACTATAAGTCAACTTATTGTGTATAATGAGATAACCATTTATAATAAAAATGTAAATTACATTCACCAAGATGCTATCAGTATTTATCTCTAGACATAGGGATTATAGGTCGTTTCATTCTTTTCACGCATGTGTATCTTGTAAAGTTTCCGTTAGGATCCTGTATCATTCACTCAAAAACAAAAAACAGTAAATGTTTTCCAAGTTAAAAAAAAAGTAGACTTCCCGGTCTTTCTTCCTCATCTTAGTCTGGAAGCTTTGCTATGAAACCTATATTACATCATAGCAAACACACAAGCCTCACTGACAGGCAGGTGGTGGGTGCACTTGACTGGGAATTGAGCCCAGGTCTCTCAGGTGGGGGCGAGAATTCTACCACGGAGCCACCAATTTTTCACAGCATGAATCTAGAAAGGACACGCACAGAAGACCTGTCTCCCCCATTTGCCTTCCTTGACAATTTCCTGGTTTCCCCTTTCCTTTTGCTTAGTGGAATCCCAGAACAAAAGTGAAATCCACATAAGTATCATTTGATTCTTACTTTTAATCTTGCTGCTGCTGCTGCAATATGCAATCATGTTTTGCATGATTATATTGCTATATAAATCCCTTTCATGCACATTAATTCACTTGACCCCTTAAAACAACCCAGTGAAGTTGTGGCAAGGCCTCTTTTAGAAAAATGAGGTACAGAGAATTTGAGTGCCTTTCTTAAAAACACCTAGCTAATAATTATTACCAGTAACCAAAAGAAATAGTCAATGTTCAATCATTTCAAGAGGTAGCATATGAGCAAGAACCGATGGTACTAAAGGAAGAAGTTCAAGCTTCACTGAAGGCATTAGAGAAAAACAAGGCTCCAGGAATTGACAGAATACAAATTTAAATCTTTCAGTGAATTGATGCAGCACTGGAGGCACTCAGTCATCTATGCCAAGAAATCTGGAAGACAGTTACTTGGCCAACTGATAGGAAGAGATCCATTATTTGTGCCCATTCCAAAGACAGAGTGACCCAACGGAATGCAGAAATGATCAAACAATATCATTAACATCACATGTAAGTTAAAATTTGCTGGAGAAACTCCAAAAATGGTTCCAACAGTACATCAACAAGAAACTGCCAGAAATTCAAGCCAGATTCAGAAGAGAGCATGGAACAAGGGCTATCATTGCTGACGTCAGATGGATTTTGGCTTAAAGCAGACATATATTGGTTTCTGGTGTTTTATTGACTATGCAAAGACTTTTGATTGTATGGATCATGACAAACTGTAGATAATATTGCAAAGAATGGATTTCCAGAACACTTAATTGTGCTCATAAGAAACCTGCACATAGACCAAGAGGTAATCATTCAGACAGAACAAGAGGATACTGAATGGTTTTTAATCAGGAAAGATGTGTGTCCGTGTTGTATCCTTATACCACACTAACTCAATCTGTATGATGAGCAAATAATTCAAGACGCTAGAGTCTATAAAGAAGAATATGGCATTAGTATTGGAAGAAAACTCAGCAACCTGAGACATGCAAATGGCACAAAGTTGCTTACCGAAAGATTTTAAATACTTACTGATGAATATCAAAGACTACAGCCTTTAGTATGGATTGCATCTATATGAAAAGCAAACACAAATCCTCACAACTGGACCAATAAATAATATCATGGTAAATGGAGAAAAGATTGGAGTTGTCAAAGACTTCATTTTGCTTGAACCTACAATCAACACTCATGGAAGCAGCAGTCAAGAAATCAAATAATGTGTTACGTTAATCAAATCTGCTGCACAAGACATTTCAAACAGAGCAGAGTTATCAGTTTGAGGACTAAAGTGTGCCTGACCCAACCCAAGCCATGGCATTTTCAATTGGCTCATACACATGTGAAAGTTGGACAATGAATAAGGAAGATCAGTTGTAAAAGAACTGGTACATTTGAGTTGGTGAAGAATTTTGAGAGTACCATGGACTGCCAGAACAAACGAATCTGTCTTTAAAGAAATACAGTCAGAAATCTCCTTAGAAACCAGGATGGCAAGATTTTGTCCCTCATACTTTGGATATATTATCAAGAGGCACTAGTCCCTGGAGAAGGACATCATGCTTGGAAAAGTGGATGGTCAGCAAAAAAAGAGTAAGACCCTCCCGCCAATGAAATTGCTTGACACAATGGCAGTAGCAATGGGCTCAAACATTAAAACAATTATGAGGATGCCGCAGGATTGGGCAGTGTTTCATTGTTTTCATAGAGGGTGTTTCATATAGGGTCACTATGAGTTGGAATTGACTCTATGGCATCCAGCCACAACAATAAATATTACAAGGGAGAGCTGTGTTAGTTCATTCTACCTTTCCCTCCCTGCAAAGGGCCTAACACCGATAATAGTAAACGCCTATTGTAAAATAGTGCAACAAGCAGAAGGAGCAGGAGAAACTAACCATTAGAATTGTACGTGTGAGCTGAAGAGAACAAAATCTCAACAAAGATGTACTTCTCACGTTCTGTACAGTTGCTATAATTCAAAACTCCCTGGCAATCGAAGCCAAAAGAGAAACAAGATTAGTTGCATAGGCTTCCCCGCGGCTTCGTGGACACGCAGGACCGCAGCCTGAAGGAAGGGCTGAACCGTGAGCCGCGCAAGGTGCTGGGCGAGGCCGTTTCCCAGGTGCGCCTACTACCGCAGCTCTTACGCCGGTTGTAAGCACCGGAGGCCCAAGCAGCTGGCCATGGTGGAGGCTGAAGTCCCGCTCACCAAGGACCACGGGCTGGAGGCCCCGCATTTCTGGGGTAGGAGCTGTGTCCTGATATTTTAAGCGAAACCTTGGCACCAAAGGTAGATGCTGGCCGTGGTAGAGGTGCCCCTGTGTACCCTGCTGCATAGTGTGGGAGGCCTGCCTGCCTGCCTTTCTGGAGAATTCCTTGACTGGCGTTGCTCGTGAGCAACTGCTGGAGGCCCTCCAGGACTCGCGATTGCTGGAGTCTGGATTCATCCAGGGTCTTAAAATCCCAGGTGGTCACAAGAATCAGCTTTCCATGGACCCATAGAGCCGGAGGGAGGGAGGGAGAGAAGGAGGAATGTTTTCTCCTCTGGGCCTGGGAAATAGCAGATTAAATGAAGAAGTATGTGTAATATGTTCTGTGCAGGGACCCCTCCCCTCTCCTCCCTATTAACATCATCAGGGACAAAAATAATCCCAAGGGCTCTAGCAAACATCACATTCTTGGATTCAGGTATATGCTTGTATACACAGCCTATTACCCTGCTCCCCAGCCCCCATGTGAATGTACCATCTGTGTCTACACTCAGACACCTTCCCTCCATTTAACTTGGAGGTAACATGGCTAGGCTAGGGCATGGCTTGTCTCAGTATACATTTCTCCATGCTCAGAGGGTTTTCAAAACCGGAGACGGTCTCTTCCCATGCCCCTACATGACTACTGTCCTGGGCCTAGCCTAACCGGTGCTTCCTGGTAGAAGACAGAAGCAGAGACCCTCTGCTTCCTAAAAGTGGTCATGCCCTTTTGGAGTGGCCAAAGCAGTGGGTCCCTAAAAGGTGGGAGAGGGTCCTAACTAACATTTGACCCTCTCTTTAAACTGACCTTGAACTTGAGAGCTGTAAGCCTGATGCTAGTTCTGTGGTGTTTTCATCTTTGGGACTCCTTGGACTCTGCTGAGATCAGGAGGGAACTGATCCACCTTCTGCCCAGCCCTGCCCTGCCTAAAAGAGCTTCCAGGAGAATTAGAGGGAGTTGACAAAATGTCTCCCCAGCGCTTCTGCAGAATCCCCTGCTGACCCCTTTTCTATCAGGATCACTGAGCACATGCCCACAAGTAGGCACTTCCCAACTCTAGTCTCAGAGATTACAGTATGAAGGACATCACTACAGTTGTAAAGTGTGGTGACCCTGTCAGCTCTGGAGGCTCAGGTAGGCCTAATGTCGTTGTGGTGTATACAACAGAAGCCAAGGACTTCAAGTCCTTCCCAGAACATGACCTCACATCCCTCATATCCCAGTTTGGCGACAAGCTTGGTCTGGGACTGGGCTTTGCTAGCTTAGCTGAGGTTGGGGACAGGCTCATGCTGATCTAAAATGCTCCTCACCTACCATCTTCTCCCCATGGCCAGGGGCTTCAGAAGTCAGAGGGGAGGACACAAGTCAGTGTCACCTCTACCAGTGATGAATCTGTGACATGCGAGATCTCTAAACTGGCCAAAGAAGCAGTCAGCTCCCATTCCTCCTAACATGCCCATGCCTCTGCTTCTGGCCTGCCATAATTGGGTATGAAAGCATGCAGGGACACTCCTATTGCAAATAGTTTCTTTCCATTATTTGTTGTTGTTTTGGCTACACACACAGACACACACAAACTGGAGATTAATCGGGATCAAGTATCAGCACAGAATTACATTCATCTTCCCCTCGTCTCCAAAATCTTACCTTAGACCCATTCCCTCTGCCCCATGTGCCTACCCTTGCTGATCAGATAACAAAAATCAAAACTTCGCTTATTTTGAATCGCTCCAGGACAAAAGCAGAGAGACGCAATTTGAGCAGATGTTTTGTTTGGATTTATCACCCAAAACATTGAACAATTGTGGTGGGGGTGGGGAGGAGCAGTGATCTCTACAGCATTGAGGTTTGGGCCTGAAATTTTTAATAAAATGCTAACATCTCACAGAAAACTAAGACAGCTCTTGAGCAAGAAAGTGCAATTTCACAAAACTGTTTTTAGAAGGCAAGTAGCTAATCAGACACACGAGCTAATTAGCTAGCTAAGCTGTGCAAGGAGCAACATATAAACATCTTGCTGGGAGAGCCAGCAGAGAGAACTCACACAGCAACAAAACAGCTTACTCCTCAGTCCTTTTTGCAGGGGGACCAAGTAGATAAAAGCCAATTCTAACTCCAAGTCACCATATCCCCCAAGTACCTGGGAACATTTCCACTATCCCTCACCCAAGCAGAACTGCCTTCGGAACTTTCTCTTGAATACAGCTGGGCAAATGTGCACATGACGCTGCTCAATCTGAAGCCCTGTGGGGAAAACGCCTTTTACATTGCATCGTCAGTTCGGTTCCTGTTTTAGGTATCTATTGCTGTGAAACAAAATTCAGTCCTTTAAAACAACAGTCTAGTTCAATGTCTGATGATTCTGTGGTTCAATTGGCTCAGCTAGGTAGCTCTGACTTGGGGGCCTGTCGTGTGGTTGTAGTCAAATGGTGCTGGATCTGAAGTCATCAGAAGGCTCAATTGGGCTGAATGCCCAAAATGATTCACTCACATGGCTGGCCCTAGATGCTGGTTGTTGAACAAGGAGCTCAGCTTGGGCCATTGACTGGGTTACATACAAATGTCCTCTCACTGGACGTCAGACTTTTCACAGACTAGAGGCTGGGTTTCAAATGGGAGCCTAGCAAGAGAGCCAGGTAGAAGCTACTTGGCTCTTTATAACCTGTCCATCTGAGAGCATTTGAGTTATGGTGTTGGAGAAGAATATTGAAAGTGCCATGGGCTGCCAAAAAAGCCAATAGATCCGTTTTGGAAGAAGTGCGCCCAGGGTGCTCCTTGGAGGCCAAAATGGCCAAACTTTGTCTCTCATACTTGGACATATTGTCAGGAGGGACCAGTCTCTGGAAAAGGATATCATGTTTGGTAAGGTGGAGGGTCAGAGAAAAAGAGGAAGACCCCGAACGAGATGGATTGGCCAAGTGGCAGCATCGATGGACTCAAGCATGACAATAGTAGTGAGGTTGGCCCAGGACCAGTCAGTGTTTCGTTCTGCTGTGCATAAGGTTGCTGTGGGTCGGTACTGACTCGATGGCACCTAACAACAACAACAATCTGAGAGCATCACTTAAACACTGGGTTCTATTAGTTAAGCAAGTCACTAAGTCCAGCCAAGATGTAGTGGAGGGAAATTAGATTCTGTCTTTTGATGTGAAGACTGTCATGCATGCACAGGAAAGGACTTGATAGAGATCATTTTTGGAGCTACCACAGTTCCCCAAAAAGTAGACTTAGAAAGGATGAGTCATGTGGAGGAGCTTTATAAAGTAAGTGCCCCCAGGAGAGACAGTGAGAAAATAGGGGAAGCAGGTAAGAGAACAGGAAGAAGCCAATCAAGGGAGTGATTCTAAGCAAACTCCCAGCCTCAGCCTGAATCCAGAGGAAAGGGCAGCTCTGGAGTATAAAGTATGTTTTAGATTTGACCAGACTTGAGGCAAAAGAACAGAACGTCCAGATTTCGATAGCTAGAAGCAGTTGACTAGTGGTTACACGGGGAGGAAGACACTGGGGACACTTCAAACTATCTACCTGTGGGTAAAGTGACTCCAGAAGCCCAAAGCCCTGAGATATAAAAGGACACAGATGTTGGCGTAGAGGTGCACAGAAATGGAAAAGCAATGCACCCACTCCATCTGCTTAGGAGGTTGTGGGAAAGACTAGAGAAGTGAGGATTTGTCATTAGCATCTCCTCTTGCATGATCTCATTTCACCCTCACAGTTGCTCCAAGAGATGGGTTCTGCAAACCTCATTTTACGGAGACAAAACCCACGCTTGAAAGGACTAGGTAACACACACAGAGAGCAGGATCTAAGGCCAGAATCATCAGGCTCTGAATTCTGTGATCCTGCCTTAAACCACATGAACGTCACAGAGGACTAAGAAACTCCCACTAAAAGCTGCCTCCCACCACAAAGTCATGCTTAGGATGGTCTTTGAGTACAAAGGCCAAGGTTTCCCGCTAGCATTTTACAAAAACCACACCATTTACAGAATGCTCTGCACTGCTGTGGAAGACCAGGGCCAAGCTCTCCACCATTTTACTCCTTTTATTCTCAGGAGTCCCTGGGTGGTGCAAACAATTAAGAGCTCAGCTGCTAAATGATATGCAAAGGTTTGAGTGTACCCAGAGGCACCTCAAGGAAAGGCCTAGTAATTTCCTTCTGGAAAACCAGCTGTTGAAGCCCTAGTGGAGCACAATTCTAATCTGATACACATGGGTTGCCATGAATCAGAGCTGACTCAGTGGCAACTGGTCACTGGTATTCTCAGGAGAGGTGCTGGTGGTTCTCAGCCCGAGTATGTTCAGTTGGCACAACTTGGTGGGGGCTGGAGGAGTGCTACTAATAGCTAGGGGCCAAAGATGCTCCTAAACATTCTATAATGCACAGGATATTGCCCACAGCAAAGAAATATCTGACCTACAACATCGGGAGTGCTAAATTGAGACACCTTGATGTAAAGAAATAAGAGCCTCGGACTAGGCTGAATATCCAAGAAAATTGGGGGTGGGGGGTGGAGGAGGCACTCTGGCTATTTTCATGTGACCCAAAGTCAAATTAATATTGCAAACTGAATTTCTGATGGTTGGCTTCTATCCCCAACAAGTATGATTGGCTCTTTTCTTTCTGCTTTATCAGCATGGGCCAGTTGGAATTCCCAAGTCATTCTGTATTCGGGAATTTATAACGACCCACTGACTTATGACATTTTTGTACTAGAGAAGATATCGAGTCACCTTCTACAATAGTAGATGACACTTAGTAACTTTTAAAATGAGAACGTTGGTAACTGGCAGGATGTGTTCCCATCATGCTGTGTGTTCTCCATGTGCCAGTCTCTAGTTTCTTAAATGCAGACTCTGTGTAGCCCAGGAGGGAAAAGACAGTGATGGGTCTCTGCTTTTGGAACTGTGTTTGCTCACCTGTACGTGAATTGTAGCCATAATGTCACATGACTGACCATATTAAGCATACTGACACATCCCAACAACTGTTTCCTTGTAAAGTGTCACTTTGGTAGGCTGCACACTTTCACAAATCTTCTACTGCGTTAGTCTTTTTGAACTTCATTCTTTGGAATTGTCTTCCAGTTCAGGTTAGAACAACAAAAGAAAAGAAAAAGACTCATTACTTCACAGCCATACACCTTATTTATGATCTAAAGCATTACTTCTGATATTGAAGAACTACTTGAATTTGCCAGACTTATCTCTGAACAAATCTGGGTCATTTCTAAACGTCAGATTCACACTCAGTGAGCCAAACTTTGCTAGATATGATCTTCAGAACCCAGCTTTTTAATAGATTTAGGTTACAGTTTAGAATAAGATTATGCCCAAGGTTAGAATAAGACTTGAAAACACTCTTCTTATGTCAATTGGTTTTAAGCCATGTTCACAATAGTCAGTAACTGCTTTGGTTAACCTTGGTATTAAATGGATATTTTCTTTCTTTCTTTGTATTAGGCAAATCTCCTGCACAAGACCTTTTTTTTTTTTTTTTTAAATAATTTAAGGTTTTTATTGTAGATTGAGTGAAAGTTTCCAGGGCAGATTATCAGTTTTATATTCAACAAATCATACACCTTGTTTCATTACAATGATTATAATCCCCTTCATTTACCATCAGTTAACAGTATTTCTCTCTATACACTTTAGTTCTTTTGTTTTTTCCAAACACTCAGGCATATATAATAATTTACATCTCCAAAGGGCACATTCTGTAAGTCTACCTCCTGGCTGCCATCTCTTAGTCCTTCTCTTCCCTGAATCTAGAGTCCTCAGCTGCTCCTTCTCTCCATGTCCCCATCTCTATCTCTGGTGTCGCTGCTTTTCTGGATAAGGTCTCCCATTCCGTGTGTGCTCTTCTCCCTTCATGATCCTAGGGTCCTTTGTTTCTGGACTGTAATATTAACTATTCCCCTGTTTTTGTTACAAAACTTCTACCTTTACAATTGTGGCAGTCGCAATTAGTCATAATAACACTTACTCACTATTGAATCATATGAATCTTATCCCCATCTCTTTTAACCAGACCCATCTAGACAAGATGAAAACTATTCAGTGGGGAGTCTTTCTTTCCCCACATGCTATTAAACTAAGCTCCCCCTTGAAACCTTGTAAGCCAGTTACTTCATGCCTTTATCACCCCCTCATTTTAGGTAGCCAGTGTCTAAGTTGCCCATCGCTATCTCTCCTGTGGACAGAAGGGATAGTATTGATACGTGATTTGAAGACTCCTTCCAATTGGCTCTTTATCAAAAATTGTTTGTTTGTTTGTTTTTATAATCTTCCTCTAGTCAAGTTCGGATAGCAAGCCATTGAGGCTAGATCAAATGGATACTATATGCAACTTTGGGTGTTCTTGTGCATCTCCCCTCACTTCATGTCAGCTGGATGCTCTAGCTCTAGCCCTCCAAGGCTATGTCTTTGTCCATGGACTCAGGTGTCCCTAAGTCTCCCCACACTTTGGACCAACCAGCTCTTCCTCTTCTCTCTGTCATCTGCAGGTCAATGGGAGTCAATGGACTGTGGTTGAATCAGCCCGTTTCTTCATTGTGCCTTTCCCCTTCTTCCACTTACTGGTTCACCAATGTGGTTGTCAGCAAGCTTACATGCCTGGTCATGTGTTCCCTTTGAGTTTCAGTTTTAGAGGGGGTTTTGTCCTGAAGGAACTTGACTGCTTGCCTTGATGGCTTCCCAGTGAACAGCTTGCTTATTCTTATAGTAGCCAGTCATACTGCCATATTTGTTTGGGTTTTTCCTGATAATCGTTCTTTGAAGATGTATCTTCTGTTGCTCTAGCTGTCCCATGCTGGTCTGCTTGTCCTTTATAGTGGGGATGTCCCACCTCAGAAGGTTCTGGATGGGACTCAGGATTCCACTTGAGGTCCCACATTCTGCAAAGGCTCCAAAAGAGGCCTATTTCACTGGACAAGTTCTAGAACACTTTTAGGTATTCCAGTCAGTTATAGGCTGAAGATGGGCTTACAAGTTTTCTGTAAACATATTACCCAACGTTCCTTGCTATCCCACTCAAGTGTCTATTTTACAATAGTAGGCAAGGGAAACAAATATTCACAAGACAATCAAGCATCTTAGTATATTTCCCCTCTTCAAACTATGCCTAGATCCCTGTTTCACAGAGCCCTGTTGTTACAAGGTTGGACATGCATCACTATTTACCTCTGTCTGACTTAGCCCATGCAAACCTGTCTCAGTGTTCCCCTGTCTACCTTGTTCTTGACCTCCTCCCCCTTCTTGTATTGCCTCCCCAATACCTGAACTATGATATGTCTTCCCTTATCCTGTGCTCTACCTTCACCTACCTCACCTGCTCCTAAACCCCCCACTTCAACTCCACCATTGTGGTTAGCTTATATTCCATGAACTTTTCCCTCTATTTAAAATAGTCTATTTTACCCTGTAATCTACCTGACTTTCTCATCACCTGGATCTCTGTTCCTCTGTGTTTACCTTCTTTCACACTGTAATTGTTTTGATCATAGACTAACCTCCCAGATCCTCTGAATTTGTTCTTATAGTTTTATTCTGTTCTCGACTCTTCCATTTGTCAATTGAGTTTCAGGTGATGCTGCCACGTACGTTAATCTCTGGTTGTGGTCTATTCTTGTTGGTTCTCAGTCCACAGAACCCCCTTTAGGATGTTTTTCATCTCAGGGTTGGCTTTGGCAAAATCCCTTAGCTTCTGTTTATCCTGGAATGTTTTGATTACACTGTCATATTTGATTGACAGCTTTGCTGGTAAAGGAGTCTTGATTAGCAGTTTGTTTGTTTTTTTTCTTTCAGGATTTTATATATGTCTCCCCATTGCCTTCTTGCCTGCATGGTTTCTGTTGAGAGATCCAAATGTAATCTGATTTTCTTTGTATGTTACACGTCTCTTTTCCCTAGCTGCTTTCAGGATTCCGTCCTTACCTTTGGTTTTGGAGAACCTGATTATTATATGTCTTGTTGATTTTCTTTTAGGGTGTATCCTTCCTGGGGCTCACTGAACTTCTTGAATGCTTATCTTTTCGCTTTTCAGGATGTTAGGGAAATTTTCTTCCAGCATCTCTTCAACTATCTCCTCTGTGGACTTGCGTGATTCTTCCTGTCCCAGAATGCCAGTAATTCTTAAGTTATTCCCTCTTCATGTTGTCCAAGATGAATCTTAGACCTTCTTTAGATTTTTTTATCCTTTTTT
>NW_006408642.1:1264838-1266473 GCF_000296735.1 Chrysochloris asiatica
CTTCTGTTTAGTTTTAAGTAGAAACTGTCCCTTTAAATTTTGAGGAAATCTGTGCACATGCATAGTAGAACCCTCTGGGGGTGGGTGTGAAGTATCCATTGCTCAGACACTGCCTCTAGTAAGCAGAATGGAGGTGTGCAGACAGCAAGAGACCAATGAACAGATACAAAACAAAGAATGTCCACATCTTTATACCCATGGTTCTGTCAGGTCCCATGGCTGCTTTGATTCTTCTCTTGTTCAGTCTTGCCCAAGATGGTCACTCAGGGAGCAGCAGAGCACCTTGGATTAGAAAGCACTGGATTTTTTGCTTCTGCTGAAAATTCCACTGGCTGTAAGCCTTCCAACTTCCTAAATATTCTTTTCTATGTGTTTCAGAGTTCTGGGACCATCCCCTGAGCCTGCTTGGTCCGGTATCCTTGTTGTTGCTAATGTAGCTCCTCACTGAACTTCTACCAGATCCGCCATCTTGTTTGTTCTCTCAGATATTTTCATTTTGACACCACTTCTGTTTCTACTATTAAGTTGCTAAATGTGGCATACCCTTTACTGGATGATGGGGATATAAAAATAAAGAAGCCTTTCCTTGTCTTGAAGGAATACTGATCTGGTGAGACAGACCTGTAGGCAGATGATTACAACCAGGAGCAATATTCAAAATATTTGACAATGAATGGGGAAAGACTCAGGACCAATTAAAACATACTTCATGGTAGAGCAGGGAGCTGTTTGGAATTCATCCTTTGGTTGTTGGATTATGGGACTATCCTAGAGAGGCTAAGCAAGGACTGGCAAAGGAGGGCAAGAGAGAGATTGGGGAGATGACAGGAGCCCTGAGAGGGTCCAGGCAGTAGTTGTTTACCAACTATTTTTGGGCAATTGGTGTATATAAACTGAATACCAGAGTCCTGGTGTGGCAATGTGGATTAATGCACTGAACTGAAAGGTTGATTTGAAACTCAAGGTCAGTGGTTCAAGTTCACCAACCACTCCTCAGAAACCTTATACAACATCGCTATGAGACAGAACCGACTCAACGTCACTTAACCACAACAAGCTCAATGCTAGTATTGGTACAATGTCCTGTGTGAAGTACACTCTAGATGAAGGCGTAATTAGCTAGCAGGCACCTGAGGGTCCTACCATGTCCTCTCATCCAATCTGCAATTTCAACCCAGCTCTGATTGGCATTTCACAAACTGATGGTATCCCACTAGTATTATTTTTCACTTTCTGCCTTAGAGTTGGAGTCCTGGTGTGGCACTGTGTGTGATAAAGCACTGGACCACAAGGTTGGTTTGAACTGAAAGGTTGGTAATTCAAACCCATCATTGCTCTTTGCAAACCCTGTACAGGGTTGCTGTGAGTCAGAACTGACCCTGGCACTTAATAACAACAACAACATTTCAGGAACTATAATAATCCAAGAGCAATTGACCTAGTCATCAATTAACATCACTTTTGAAAAACAGAGTCCACCTCCTTCCAGAGCCCTCATTCATTTGGACTACTGCTGACTTTCCATAAGTATGTGTCAGCTTTGACACAGGTGGAGGCAGTGTCCAAGGGAAGGCTAATTAGAAAGGCAAGAGTCTTAAAATCTTATCTGAAAGACAGTGTTTTACATCTTCTTGT
>NW_006408642.1:1267888-1268837 GCF_000296735.1 Chrysochloris asiatica
TGGGCCTAGGAGTCCCCAGGTCTCACCATACTTCAGACCAACCAGCCCTTCCTCTTTACTCTATGGTCTCCAGATTCATGGGAATCTATGGAAGGTGATCTAACTCACCCCATATCTTCATTGCTGCTTTTCCCCTACTTCCACTCACTAGTAAACCAACAAGGTCACAAACAAGCTTACATACCTGCTCATGTATTCCCTTTGAGTTTCAATCTTGGAAGGGGGTTTGTCCCAAAGTGACTTGATTGCTTGCCTTGATGGCTCCCTGGTAAACACCTTGCTTGTCTTGTAGTAACCAATTAGAAGCCAGTTTTGATTTTGATTTTTCCTGCTGGTCTTTCTTTCAAGAAGTATCTTCTGTTCCTCTAGCTACTACAGGCTGGTCTGAATGTCCTTTCAAGCGGGAAAGTCCCACCTCAGAAGGTTCTGGATGGGGATCAGGATTCCACCTAAGATCTTATACACTACAAAGTTTCCACAAGAAGTCTTTTTCACTGGTCAAGTTCTAGCACCCCTTTTAGATATTCCAATCAGTTATAGGCTGAAGACAGGCTTACAAGCTTTCTATGTTTCCAGATATTCCTTTCTATCCCACTCAAGACAGTCAAGCATCTTAATATTATTTCCCCTCTTTATTCCCATTCAGACTATGTCTTGATCCTTGTGTCACAGAGCCCTGTTATTCCAAGGTTGAACATACATCATTATTTATCCCTGTACCATGTAGCCCATGCAAACATGCCTAAGTGTTCTCCTATCTACCTTGTTCTTCCATCCCCCTCCCACTTCTTGTATAATGCCCTCCCCAACGCTTAAACTGTGATGTATCTATCCCCTACCCTGGGCTCTACTTTCCTCTCCATGCATCCCTAGTAACCAACAGAGATTTTTTTTTTTTTTCCTTTTAGTATGGGTATCTTTTCTTAAGGTTTGACAATAATAGTCTGAT
>NW_006408642.1:1274516-1325998 GCF_000296735.1 Chrysochloris asiatica
CTTTTAGTTTTTCTTATTACTCAACTCAGAGTAACTGTAGCAGGTGTTGTCTGTATACCTGGTGCATAGCAGCTGGTAATGGTTCTTGCCTGGATTGTGGTATTATTAGGTTGTGGTTGTAGTTTGGCTATATAATCACAATTGCTGTCTCTTCTTGGGTAATGTAGTGAGAGAAATAGCCTGCTCTACTTTAAAAAGGGGGGCAAAAAAAGAAAAACAAAAGAAACATAGCCAAATTGTCTAGGTTTCTCTCCTAGTGGGAGACAGTTCACAGCTTAGCAGATCTATGCATATGTACAGTAGAACCCTCGAGGGTGGGATGGGTGTCTGCTCACTCAGGCACTCCCTCTAGTCACCAGAGTGGGGGTGTACAGACAGAGAAAGGGAAATGGTGTCCTGTGACCACATTCACTGTGACCTTTTTACATCTCAATACATTTTAAAAACTCTTTTTATTCTCTATTTTGTGTTTTCTTTTTGTTGTCCTTTCCTTTTGATCCTTTGGTCTACTATTTCTGACATTTCTCTTAGGCCCAGTATTTACCCTTCCCTGATACCTGTTCTTTCTCTTTCTCTCCCACTGCCATTTCTTCCACTCAGACCCTCATCCCATCATTTATTGCCATTAACCTCCTGTTTCTCATTCCCATAGTCCATCCATAGCCATTCTGCCTCTGTGTGTCTCTCTGTGTCACTTTTGTTTTATAGAACACTCCTCAGATTGGATTAAGACCTGCCCTGCTCCAGTGTGACATCTTGATAACTGATAATCTTCAAAAGCCCTATTTTCCAGATCATAATTGTTTCTTCTACACATAATAGTGGGATTTGAATAGTATCTGAATGGTTGTGGTTCTTAGATACCATCGAGTTAGTTCTGACTCATAGAGACCTGTTGTACAACAGAATAAAACATCATGTGATACTGCAACATCCTCACAGTCTTTACTATGTCTGAACCTATTGTTGCAGACACTGTGTTCTTCTTCTAGCTACCATAAGTGCAAGGAAAAAGGAAAGCAAAGCATTGGGGACAAAAACACGGTGAATTGGCCTCCTCCCAAATAGCTGTTGGGGAGTAAAATAATGAGGGAAGGAGCCCTGGTAGCATAGTGGATTATGAGCTGTGATGCTAACCTCAAGGTCGGCAGTTTGAATCTACCAGGTGCTCCATGGGAGAAAGATGAAGCTTTCTCCTCCTGTAAACATTTACAGCCTCGGAAACCATATGCAGGGCCACTATGGGTCAGAACCAACTCAGTGGCACACAACCACCACCAATAATGATGAGGAGAGAAATGAACACAAAATGCAACTGTGAACTCAGGATATAAAAGATACATGAGGCTGGATGAACCCCTAAAACTATTGTGCCCATATAATCTTTAAACCTTAAACCAAAAGTGTTCCCTAAAATCTTCTTAAAGTCAAACAATAGTTTAGCTTAATTAGTAAAGACTGTCTGCTTTGAGCATTTTGCTCTTTTCAAAACTATCTATATAAGATGAAATTGGCAACAGCAGCTTGAAAGATTAGATAGAAAATTTAGGGAGCTTTGAGTTGATCTTAATGGGAAGGAACAATTTGGAAAAGGAGAGTGAGAAAGATTACATGACTTGAAGAAGATATAACATCACTAAATTGTAGAAACATGTAGAAATTTGTTGATATTCTGCTGTGTATATTGTCAACAACAGCAAAAAAACAAAATTTTAAAGATATTTGAGAACAGCAAGCTGTTTTCCTGGGAGCCATCAAGACAAGCAATCGAGTCCCTTCAGGACAAACTCCCACTCTGAGACTGAAACTCAAAGGAAACATATGAGCAGGCATATAAGCTCGCTGCTGACCACACTGGTCTACTTGTGAACGGAAGTAGGAGAAAGACAGTAATGAAGACATAGGCTGAGCTTGACCATGTTCCATAGACACCTGTCAACCTTCAGATGAGAGAGAGAAGAGGAAGATCTTGTTGGTCCAAAGTTTGGGAAAACTTGGGAACTCCTAAGCCCATGACAGTGATCTAGCCATGGAGGGCTATAGCTGAGAGTGAAGCATCCAGCTAATATGAAGTGGGGGGAGGTACATAAGAACTCCCAAACTTGCAGATAGTGCCACTTTGACCTAGCTTGAATGGCTCAATGATCAGAACTCAATCTGATAAAGAAATAAATTTGATATGGAAAGCAAGTATAAATTGCTATAATTTGATGAACTTGGCTTTTACTTATGGATGTAGTAGCTCAAAATGCCAACTAAGAGGGAAGGAGTGTTTGCATCAAGGATCAAGCCTATACCCTCAGTACACAGGGTTGATAGGGAAGGGCAATTTACACATTGGCTACTGAAAATTGGGGGAAGAGAGCTATAAATGCACAAAGTAACTGGCCTACAAGTTTTCAAGAGGGAGTTTAGTTTCAGAGCAGGGTGGAGGTGGGGGGTAGAATACCCACTAAATAATGTTCATCTTGCCTAGATAGATCTGGTGAAAGGAGATGGGGATAGGATTCTTTTGATTCAATAGTAATTGTTACCATGACTAATTGTGACTGTCATAACTGTAAAGGTTAAAGTTATGTAACAAAAAGAGGGGAATAGTTAATCTTACATTCCAGGAACAGAGGACCCTATGACCATCAAGAGGGAAGAGCATGAGTGGAATGAGGGATCCTAACCAGAGAAGTAGCGACACCAGAGATGGAGGCAGAGATGATGACATGGAGAGATAGAGCAGCTGAGGATTCTAGACTCATGGAAAGAGGAAGGCTGTATGTCGGCAGGCAGGAGGCTGGCTCTTAGAATGTGCCCTTTGGTTGTATAAACGATTATATATTCCTTCATGGTTTTATTTGTATATCCAAAACAGGCAAATACTGTTAACTGATGACACATGAAGAGGATTGTAATCATTGTGGTAAAACAAAATACAGTTGGTTGAGTACAGAACTGATGTTGCCATGCAAACTATCACTAAATTCACAATAAAACCATTCAAAAAAAAAGATATTTGATAGATGAGTAAATAATAATCTGAGGCAAAATAGGCTGGCACCAAAAAATACCTTGTAAGAACAGTGAAAAAAAATATGTGTTTTAGTTTCACATCAGTGGCATCTCTTAGGAATGATGGAAGGTAGATACCAACCCACAAACAACTTTGATGACAAAAGTTTAATGTTGTTTGTACATGCCTTGGAAGAAATCATCTCTCATCAGGGTTGCCACCAAGAAAGGACTTCACAGATACTGACCAAGGTCCCTAAAAGGTCAGACTCCTTTCTCTGTTTTAATGACATAATAATGCCAGAAGGGGAGTGACAGGTATAGTTTGAACATAACCCTCAGTGGTTGCACAGATGGTCTCAAAGATGATGCTTAACAGCATCTAAAGAGAGAGCAAAGAAATCAAGATTCCGCTGATCCATACTGCTTCACCCATTAGTACCCCTGGGAGAGCTGAATTTTAGCCTGAATAACTGCAGTCCCTGTCCTTAACTCTACTTCTGAGATGAAATGGGATCGAGGTGATGGTGGCAGCCTGGTGATTCCACCAAACCCCTTCCACTGTTCTCTGTGGCCATCAAGAAGTGAGGTCGCGTGAAGTCAGAGTTTCAGAAGAGGCTGTCAACACAGGAAAGAGCTCTGCATTGGTTTACCACTTCCTCATAGACAGGAATGAGTGTGACTTGCCCAAGTGTAAATCAGGCCAGATCAGCATTTTAAAGCCTAGCTAATTAAATCAGTGTTTTGTTTTTTGGTTTTCCTCCTTTGTGGAGAAATAAGAATGGGTGAGACAGTCTGCTATATGAGTGAGAAGCCTACATTCCCATGCTTTTTGCTTTTGCTAATCATCAGACTCCGTAGTAGCCAGGCATACTATCCGTCAAGGCTCGACTGTCTGTCTCAGAAAAGGAAATCCACAGGTTATCAGGAACATGGCTTTTTTCGTTCCTGTGGTCTCTCATCTCATACTTTCACCACAAAAACCATACCTCTTTTGTATTGCCCCAGAAATCTCCAAAATAGCTCAAGAAAGTCACTTATTTTAACTCCAAAACTTACTACTTGGAATTTGCCTCTATTTTGTATTCTAGCTACATCACCCAATCCAGCTCATCAGACATTATGCAAGGTGCTCAGGATAAATCCAGAAAGATAAAAATGAAATTAAGACTCTCTCTTCCACGCTAAAGTTTCCACACAAAATTTAAATCCCCTAGTAAATGTAAAAGTTCTACCAATGCAATCAATATTCCATTGTTGCCTCAGAGGAAGTAAAGTCCTAAAATCAAATCTCTCCCATGTTGCCACTAATTAAGATGGCAAAAACTGCTTTCCAGATTTCTTCATTCTCAACAGAGGAATCAGTCTCAGGAACTTGGTTTCTTCTTCAGTAACAACATTCTGAATTCTTGCTGGGACTGGTACAGCTCTTCCAGTACCTTCTACCTAAAATTTATCCAGTGCTAAGTCCTGCAAGTGGGAGAAAGATAAGGCCTTCTCCTCCCACAAAGATTTACAGCCTTGGAAACCCTATACAGGGTCTCCATGAGTCCGAACCTACTTGATAACACTTAAGAACAACATCTCCCATAGGCCACATTTTCTAAAGTTACAAATTAACAGACTATATAAAATTATCTCAGTCCCAGTATCACACCACAAACATCTCCAGTTACCTCTAAAGTTTAACGTATGAACACTGTTTTCTATGCCCAGGAGAGAAGGAAAAGCACATCGCTCCTCTCATTTATAAAATGCAGTGGCTCAACCTTTGAGTAAAGAATAAAGTTGTATTACATCCTTCTCTTAACATTCAAAACAAAACTTTTTCCTCCATCTGTTCATGTTGTTCACCCTTCCTCCTGACATGTCCTCTGTCTTCCTTTCTGCCTCCTCTCTAGCCTCAACTCATTAACCAAAGTTCAGTTCAGATTCTACCTTTTTCAGCTTCTCCGGTCAACCGTATGCAGTGGTAATTCCCCTCTCCACCCATCCTTGAACTCAAATATTACTGCTTGTGCTACCCTCATGCCGTTGGCCAGACACAGACTTGTCTCTGAACTCTGATCAAAACTGTACCCTACATGGCCTTAGCAAATGCCTCTTACACGAAAAATGATCACACCCCGTGCAGACGTTAGTTTCGGGAGTCAGTCTCACTCTATAACAATATGACTTCATGTGTGTTAGGCTTTGATTGAAGAGCATAGAATCCATTAAGAAAGAACACATTATTACAGAAAAACCATTGCTTACAAGATCGCAAAACACCTCAACAAACAGGTTGAGCTTTCTGAAATGGCTCCTAAAGTTACGTGTGGAACTGGGCTACCAAAAAAGCTGCTGCCTCTCCTGTAGTCTGGGAGATACTTGTCAGCAGAATTGAATCCGAACCACAATAGGACACCACAACCCCCACCTTGAGCCATACCATCCACACCATGCTACACTTTCACCCTTGATACACTTCACCTTGAAACCATACTAAAGATAGTATGGTTTGATGCTGCTGCCAGTAGAAATGGCTTCACCTAAGTGCCTAGCAACAGAAAGAGCAAAAGCTAGAAATCTGCTCTCTATAGTCTCCATACACTCAAGTGAGTGACCTTATTGGCTGATTCTAAATCCCATCCAAAACTAAACTGTACAGGAGTCTGGGAAATGTAGTTCTTGGCTTACTACCCTCTATGTTGTGGTCGATGTTAAGTGCTGTTGAGTTGATTCTGACCCATAGCAACCCTGTATAGGGTTTCCAAGGAGCAGCTGGTGTGCCTGAACCACTGACTTTGCAGTTCAAACGACTTTGCAGTCTGACACATTAGCACACACTGCCACACCAGGACTCCGCTACCCTTTATAAGAAGGGAAATTACATAGGAAGAATGGAATGGTTATTGAGAGATAGCCCATCATATCTACCACACAGCTGTAGATGTGTTAACCTTGTCTCTGACTTGCACCACAGATCCACACATATTTAAATTATTTGCAGTGCCTGATGATTTAAATTTATTTTGATGGTCATTATTCACCCCATCTTCTCTCAAACAATTAACAACTTGTAATCTGCTAATGGAGTCCTTGTGTGGCACGGTGGGTTAATGCGCCAGACTGCAAAGCTGTTTGAACTACAAGGTCGGCGGTTTAAGCTCACCAGCTGCTCCTCGGAAACCCTATACAGGGTCGCTATAGGTCAGAATCGATTCAATGGCACTTAACAACAACAACAATCTGCAAATGAACATCCAGTACACTAATGCATTATTTCACAAACTTTAATGGAAAAACTTATTATGGACCCCCAGTGGTGGCTGAAATTGTTTATATTATGATACTGTTTAAATATGTACAAACATAAAAACAGCTATCAAACCCTCATGGTTAAAAAAAAAAAGACCTATAAAAACTAAATTGCAAATTAAACACAAGCCAAACTCTAAAATGAATGAAATTCAAACTAACCGCATTTCTTTAGGGTGATTAATGATGCTGTTTTGTTCAAAGTAAATCACCAGTTGGACTTAATAGGAAAAATCATTTGCATGTTTTACATTTCAAAAGTTAATGGCCTGATTCTTTTGGTTCTCAGCAGGACGGCCCATTGTTTCAGTCACTATCAGTAGCATTATTTTTTCCTTTTTTTAACAATGAACTCATTTTTAACCACTGATTTTTTAATTGGTCAATTGATTTAATGGTGAACTCTAAAATAGAGTGCTGAAAATTTTAAAGCACAACTTAATGAAACCTTCTTCAGTGCATAATACCCTTTCTATCAATGAGTTGGTGAAGGTCGGTCGGCATGTCCATGCTGCACAGAACTGGCCTGTGAACATGGCACCGACTACTCTTGGACTTCTAGACGCCTACACCCCATGCAGAGTCCTGGTGTGGCACTGAGTCAATGTGCTGGATTGCAAGGTCAGTTTGAACTGCAGGGTCAGCAGTTCAAGCTTGCCAGCAGAACTTCTATAGGATCTCTGTTGTTGTTGTTATGTGCTGTCAAGTCGGGTCCGACCCATAGCGACCCTGTATAGGGTTTCCGAGGAGCAGCTGGTGAGCTTGAACTGCCGACCTTGCAGTTCAAACGGCTTTGCAGTCTGGCGCATTAACCCACAACGCCACACCAGGACTCCTCTAGAAGACACTTAACAACAACACACCCCCTTGTACTGGGTGATGACTCAGTCCTCCCTCCTCTCTTCTCTCTGTGAACTACAGTGAATCCTTTGTTCCTACTGATTTGTTTGCTCTTTACTTAGCATCAACTTGAGGACACCCTCTGAGGATGGTATAGGAGAAAGATGGAAGGAGTGTGCCTAGGTCCCTGAATTACCTCATGGAGCAGAGTTGCCTCACATTAAAATTCTATTGTATTAAATCTCTTCTATATTTAGGGCAAGGAGCTCTGGTAGCGTAGTGGTTATGAATCGGGCTGCAAACCTCATGGTCAGCAGTTCGAAACTACCAGCTATTCTGCTCCCGTAAAGATTTACAGCCTTGGGAAACCCTGTACAGGTCGCTATGAGTTGGAACCGACTCCATGGCACATAATAACAACAACAACATATTTAGGGCATCTTTGTTATATTATAGCAACTTATCTTGCTAATAAATAAACCAGTTCAGACCTCTACTAAGACCCTGACCCATTTATCCAAATACCAGCTACAGATTTCTACTTGGATAACCCTGGACTTTCAATTAAAATGGAACTTTTGAATTTCCCTCACTCCCTTCCTTTATATAATCCTCCTCCAATATTTTCTTTTCTCATAAATGACTTCTTGGCTGAACAGATTTAATACCAGAATGCTGGGACTTATTTTTTAATATCTCTCTTTATCTAACTTCCACATCCAGCCCATCACCAAATCTCATTAATTTTCCTTTCAGAATATGTCACAAATCTATCTACTTAGTTTTCTTGTTTGAACTTCACTGGGAAAGAATTGACTTTATCATATACCTCTTCTGTAATTTCCAGTCCAAGCGGGGACCTGTTTTACTGTATTTTTGTTTCATTTGCTGTTTACTTTTACTTCTCTTCATTCTTTATGTCCACTCCTATTTCCTCTCTCTGTACAGGTGCCCATCCTGATTTTTTTGAAAAATGCATAATATCCATCTATTCTTGTATGCAATGTAGTAGTGGCTGAAGTTCTCGAACTTCAGGGAGAAGAGAGAGCATGAGTATCAGCCCAAAACATGTTGTTACAATACTGAACAAGCTTCAGTGGAGCTTCCAAACTAAGATTGACTAGAAAGGCGTAACCAGCTTCTGAAAATCAGCTAATGAATACCCTAGATACAAGGATTGCTGGTGTTGTTGTGAAATGCCATCGAGCCAGTTCCGGCTTATAATGACCCTGTGCAGAGTTTCTAAGGAGCAGCTGGTGAGTGTGAAACACTAAACTTGTGGTTCAAACTGACCTTGTAGTTCAGTGCTTTATCCTACCAGGATTCTAGGTATGAGGATTGTTGTTGTTGTTCAAGTGCCGCTGAGTTGGTTCTAACCCATAGCAGCCCTGTATAGGGTTTCCAAGGAGTAGCTGGTGGGTTTAAGCCGCCAACCTTGTGGTTCAAACTGACCTTCAGTCCAGCACATTATCCTGTAGTGCCCCATCAGATCCTATATATAAGGGTCCAGCCAATCTTAAACGAATCATAGGGGTGGTATAGGACAGATCAGCATTTCATTCCACTGTGTGTTAGGGGTCACCATGAGTAGAGGGCCAACTGGATGCCAGCACACAGCAAAAGATGTTATATTGTTGTTATTGTTTTGTCACTGTTGTTGTTGTTGTTGTTGTTGTTGTTATTACATGCTATTGCATCTGTTTCAACTCATAACAAAACTGTATAGGGGTTTTCAAGGAGAGGCTGGTGGGTTTGAGCCAACAGCCTTTTGGTTAGCAGTCCAGTGTTTATCCTACAGCACCACACCAGGACTTCAAATGGTGTTGTTAGGTGCTGTCAAGTTGGCTCCGACTCATAGTGACTCTGTGCACAACAGAATGAAACACTACCAAGTCCTGTGCCATTCTCACAATTGTTGTTACGTTTGAGCCTATTGTTGTAACCACTGTGTCAATCCATCTAGCTGAGGGTCTTCCTGGTTTTTGCTTCTGTTTTTCCAAGCATGGTGTCTTTCTCTAGGGACTGGTCTCTCCTGATTACATGTCCAATGTACATAAGACAAAGTCTCATCATCCTCGCGTCTAAGAAGCATTCTGACTGTACTTCTTGGAAGACAGATTTGTTTGTTCTTTTGGCAGTCTACAGGTACTTTCAATATTCTTCACAATCACCATAATTCAAATGCATCCCTTCTAGTGGGTCTTTGTTAGTCATTGTCCAGCTTTCAAATGCATATGAGGTAATTGAAAGTAACATAGCTTTGGTCTGATGCACCTTAGTCCTCAAAGTGACATCTTTGTTCTTTAAAACATTAAAGAGGTCTTTTGCAGTACATTTGCCCAGTGTAACACATCTTTTGGTTTCTTGATTCCTGTTTCCATGGGTATTCATTGTGAATCCAAGTAAAATGAAATCCTTAACAACAATCTTTTCTCCATTTGTCATGATGTTGGTTTTGGTCCAGTTGTAAGGAATTTAGTTTTCTTTACATTGAGTTGTAATCCACACTGAAGGCTGTATTCCTTGATCTTCATCAGCAAGTGCCTCAAGTCCTCTTCAGTTTCAGCAAGGAAGGTTGTGTCATCTGCATAGCACAGGCTGTTAATGAGCCTTCCTCCAATCCTGGTGCCATGTTATACTTCATATGGTCTGGCTTCTGATATGATTTGCTTAGCATACAGATTGAATAAGCGTGATCAAAGGATATGCACACCTTTCCTGATTTCAAACCACAGTATACCCTTGTTCTGTTTGAATGAATGCCTCATGATCTATTGACAAGTTCCACATGAACACAATTAACTGTTCTGGAATTCTCATTCTTCGCAATGTTATCCGTAGTTTATTATGATCTACCTAGTTGAATGTCTTTGCTTAGTCATGTCCTATTAGTAAATGAATGTCAGCTCTACTTTGAGGAGGCAGCTCTCCCTCAGTTCTATTTTGAGTGTCTTCCAACCTGAGGGGTTCATTTTCTGACATTCTATCAGACAGTGTTTTACTACTATTCCTAAGATTTTCAATGACAAAGCCCTCGGAAGTGGGGCACCTATTCGATCATCCTAGTCTGTTCTTAGCCTAGAAGCTCTGTAGAAACCTGTCCACCATGGGTAACTCTGCTGACATTTGAAATACCAGTCAAATAGCTTCCAGCAGCACAGCAGCACAAAAGCCACAACAGTGCCGCAAGCTGACAGACACATAGGGACACAAAAAGGATATGGAAAATGAGCCAAAATCCAGAAAGAAAACCCACAGTGACATATCACAGAAGTTAAACTAAAACCACCCTACCAATGAGAGACCTTGAATAAATACCCCAACATCTTCAATCCATAGGGGGACAGTCTCTTGGTGATCCCCAATGGATTGTGCTCCATTTATCCACAGGGTTGACCCGCTTATTAACTCACCCTGAGTTGGCTTTCTTCCCATTGCTGTCTCACTTCCCTTTGTTTCCCTGTTAGCATTTCCTGAGACCACCTACTAGTTGATCCCTTAAATTCTACTGTGAGAACACAAACTAAGACAAATTAATTGCCACAAAGCCAATTCAAAGTCAGAGTAGGTTTGTGCTCCATAGGCTTTTTAATGGCTTAGTTTGGGAAGTAGATCACAGGGCCTCTCTTTCAAGGCACCTCTGAATTGACTTGAACCTCCGTTTTTTGGTTAGCTGCTCACATTAGCTATCTGTACCACCCAGGGACTCCAAACTAAGACAAGGCTCAAAAATCACTTTACAAGTGAGCAGGGTTGTTATGACTCCACATTTTTGCCACAGACCAGGGATTTATTACACGTCTCAGGGGTCTGTATCTCCAGGTCACATCATCTCACACTCCTGCTGTCTGTGGCTATGACAGACCAGACTACTCCCTAAATTTAATGCCCCACTGAGTTAGAACAACAACAACCTCCTTCCCCACCAAAAGCTCACCAGACACTCCAGTCCTGAGAAAATAAATAACATCTGTGTCTCTGATGGCGAGGCTGGGAGATGTTTTATTTTCACACATTTGCACTGCACCTTTGCAGGCCAAATCCATGAATCCTCAGTCTTTATCTTGACACTATATTAAATGGGAATTAAACTGAGTGATAGTAATAGCTTCTCACAAGGAGCTCAGACCTCAGAGGGAGGAAGCAGTTGGCAACACAGAGAAGAGCCCACAAGGGAGGAAGGCAGATTTCCCAGAGACCCTGGTGACAAGCACTTCTAGCCCTTGGTGCAATTCCTGCTTGCCTCAATTGCTCCCAGGAAAATCCAGCCAATTGAGAACTTCACCTGAAATTTATCGCTCTCCCCAACACATAAAGGAAACATTGTTTATTGGAGCTGCCTTCTTGGAGAAGAAACAACTTTGAGGCAAGAAGGTGAACCGTAGTACTTCAAATACTGCCTTACTTTATGTTTTTGAAAGTTCAGTTAGCAGTTTTTACTGTCTGTGTTCTAGAAAGACAAAACAAAATGGAGGGAATGACTAAGAATTAAAGAACGAAGCCTACTCCATCATATAGTCCTTTGTTTCAAGAAAACATAGTGATTCTTAACTTTTGGGCTGCTGAATATTCTTAAGAGACATTGATGACAGCTCTGGACTCTCCAGAAATATGTCCAAATACATGAAATACTGTCTCCCCTTCTGTTAGCTCTCAGGTAAAGGACTTTTGCAACCTAAGAAGGAGGAAGAAGTGTGAAAGTAAGGATAAACAGCAAGAAAAAAATTAAAGGGGAAAGGGAAACGTTTGAATGGCACTGCACAGTTTAAAAATCCCCTTCACATATGTTAGTTCCTAAAAGCCACAGAATAACCCTGTGGGTTAGCTCATTCTGCTAGAAGAACACATAGGACAAACTCCAGTTTTAGAGTAATGGCTCCAAAGCCTTCTAGAAGACAAGACTCAAAAGATGAGTAGGAATCCACAAAACTCAGAAGCAAAGATGAGAGTGTGGGCCAAGAGAGGAGCATGAGAAAGGTGTGAAGGAAAGAGAAGTGTGGTTATGTGTGGCAGAAAACCTTCTCTTCTAGGCTAATGCCCACCACCTATCACCACACTGCCCTGGTTGAGGACAGCGGCAGACTAGCAGAAAAAAGTCCCTTGAGATGTTAAGAGGAGTTTTTTCAAACCTTTTGTTGTTATTTATTTCCCATAGCTGTTCACTGTCTCTTGCTTCCTGCTTGAAACATTTCCTTTATGTGGACTCTTGAGAGCCACAATTTCCTGAGGCTTCTCCCATCTCTCTGTTCCTCCTCCTCAGTTTCTTCTGCTGGTTCCTTTTCTGTCCTCCAATCTGGTAGTGTCCAAATCGTAATGCTTGGACCTCTCCTTCCCTTTTATGTTCTACCTGTAGCTGAAAAGATTATCTGAATGCTGACAGTATGACATCTCAAGCCCAGGATGTGAAGGTGCACATCTCACTGCCAACTCCACCTCCACTTGTATGTCCACTAAGTATCTCAGGCTCAACAGGTCCAACACTGGGCTCCTCCCCCAGACTTCTCACCTCCAGTAAATGGCAACTCCACTCTTCAAGCAGCTTAGACCTTAACCTTGAAGCTGTCCTTGGCTGTTTTCTTTCTCATTATAGATCTGATCTGCAAGCAAATAGTCTTGACTCTTATCTCTACAATAAATGCAGAATTGGCCATTTACTTTAGCCTGGTTTATTACCATGGTTTCTTTATTTCTCTTTGTTGCTGTCCTTGATTCCCTGTAGTTTCTTCCCCTCATCATGACAAGATCTTGTTAAGACTTATTAAACTCTCCTCTATCTCAAGATTGTCCTTCTCATTCTGAGTAAAATCCCAAATCCTTACAATGACTTATGAAGCTCTACAGGACATGTTTTCTTCTGCTCACTCCCAAGCATCTTTTGGACTTCATCTCCTCACTCATGCCAGCAAAACCATATTGATCCTCTCAGTGGTCCTCAAGCACATCATCCCACTAAAATCTGGGACATTGGCATTTGCCATGCACTTGGCCTGGAAAGGTCTTTCCCTAAGTATTTGCATGACTGATGCTCTCCCTGAATCTCTTCTTCTGTTTATCACTCAGACCATCCCTTCTCAGTGAGGCCTTCTCCAACTATCATCTTCCAAATCTCAATGTCACCCAAATCCCCCATCCCATCCTCTCTGCTTTTATTTTCGCCATCTGACATTTATTTTATTTCTTATCTACTTTTCCAAACTGGATTCTAGTGGAAAGGATAGATATTTTTGCTGGTTTTATTCATTATAATTAGAACAGTCCTCACAATATAGTAAATGCTCAACAAATATTTGTTGTATGAATGTACAGACCCATAACAGAGACTTAGTCTTGAAAGCCAAAGTTTTCCACTGTAAGAACTGTTGTTGTTGTTGTTGTTGTTAAGTGTTGTCGAGTCAGTTCCATAAGAACTAGAGAGAGAAAAAAAAAAAGATCCAGAGTTCCAAAAATCTAAGAGCGCTGAAAGGAAGGGAGTAAATGTATGCCAGAACCTGTATAGAGAACATGTGATAAGTAGCTTTCTCTCATCCAAAAGGAGAAAGTGATCATTGAAGGGAGGTAGAAAATGAGAGGAGTTATAACCGTAACTCAGATACTACCTGAGTACTGGTCAAAGGTGAAAGAATGAGGGCTGGCTGATAGAATTCCTGATAGATAGGAAGAGAAGTATGCAAGGAGCAGACAGGATTTGCACCTTGCCTTCCAGAGTGAGAAGTCTCCTGGACCATGAAAAAGGTGGTGGTGAGTCAGGCACCTGGGCCCTGGAATGTGGGCAAGAATGGGGGGGGTGTCTGAGTGCCCAAGAAGGGTGCAAAAGCCCTGTGAGGGCCATCAGATTGGAGAAGCCGATGTTGAGACATACATGATGGCAATGTGTGAACTGGTCAGCCAGAGCTATGGCAGGACAGCAGATGAGTTCATGTTAAGAGAAGCAGTAATGATCTTAACATCATGGGTATGCCCCTAGAGATGTATATCACCCCAAAAAGAGCAAAGAGAGAAATGGGAGGGAACCATGAGTTCTAACACAAAAGACTGAGTGTTAAAATAGCATTGACCCCGTTAAGAGGGAAGAGCATGAGTGGAACGTGGGATCCTAACCAGAAAAACAGCGACAACAGACATGTGGCCAAGGCAATGGCATAGAGAGACAGAGCAGCTGAGAACTAAGGACCCCTGGACTAAGAACTGTGGTCAGGAGGATGACTTGCAAAATGTGCCCTTTGGACATTTAAATGAATATACATTTTCAGTGTGATATATGTACATCAAATAAAGAGGGAGAATAGAGGTAAATACTGTTAACTGATGGTATATGGAGGGGATTGTAATTATTGCAATGATCTGTTAAATGTAAAAGTGATGATTTGCCCTGTAAACCTTCACTTAATTCACAATAGAATCTTCTTTAAAACAGCATTTACCAAATTACCTTGAATTAGTGAGATTCTTTTTTTCCAATTACTAGGCAGAAATGAGGAGTCCTAGTGTAGCAGTGTAGGATAAGCACTGAACTGCTAACCATAGGTTGGTAGTTCAAACCCACCAGTCACTCCTTGGAAACCCTCTATAAGATTTTATGATTCAAAGAAGAATGTTGAAAGGACCATGAGCTGCTAGAAGAACAAATAAATCTGTGTTGGAAGAAGCACAGCCAGAATGCTCCTCAGAAGTCCGAATGGCAAGACTTCATGTCTCATACTTTGGACACATTTTCAGGAGGGACCAGTCCCTGGAGAAGGACATCATGCTAGGTAAAGTGGGGGTCAGCAAAAAAGAGGAAGCACCCCCCCCCAATGAGATGGATTGGCACTGTGGCAGCAGCAATGGGCTCATGCTTAACCAAGATTGTGAGAATGGTGCAGGGCTGAGTAGTGTTTCATTCTGTTGAGCATAAGGTCACTGTGAGTCAGTACCATCTTGATGGCACCTAAAAACAACAACATGAGTCAGAACCAACTTGACAGCACTTAACAACAGGCAGAAATGCAGGACATGTGCAATAATTTGAGTTCAATTAGAGAAAAATAAAATTGTGTTTATTTCAAGTTGAATTCAGTAACTATATAAATTGTTGCCTCTAACATATTTTTGTGAAACTGTAGGTGGTTCACACAATTGAGGTGGGTAGGGTGACGTGGGAAGGAAAGAGGTGTTGGAGACAAAATTGAGGAGCTATTCATCAGATGATGAAGTTCTTGTAAGTTATTTTTAGGAAATTATGTATAAGAAACTCACTGAGGGCATTTTTAAATAGCAGACATGGTTAGCTTTGTATTTCAGAAATATTTAACTGCAACATGGAAAATGGATTGTTGGAAAGGATATAGAGCAAAAACGGGTAAGAAAAGCAGACAGAAATTGCTTCTAGGTCATCAGTGAATGAGGTTTGTGGTAGTGAGATGGAAACATGGATGGATTAGACAAATACATAGCCTGTGGTTGACTGAAAGAAAAAGAAGTATCAAAGTTGAGATCCAAGACCTGCTCAGAGAACTGAATGGAGGGTAGGTAAGTCACTGGGATGAGAAAAAGAAGAGGAGCAAGTTTGGTTTAGGACAAGGGTGCTGCCTTTTGACAACCAGGAGTCAGAAGCTTATAAAATTAATTACTGAAATATTTATAAGGGAGTTGGCACTTCCAACCATAAAACTATGACGAGTGAGTCTGAAAGAGATCTCGGAAAACATACAGGCTAGTATCTTCATGTGTGCCAAACAAAGTCTTGAAGGTAAAGCACATTTCTATCCACAGGTGAATGACTTTGCAGAGGCAGGGATGAGCTAGGTGTGGAAGGAATGATACAGACTAGAAAGTTTATCCTAACAATGGTTTTCTGAGTAGACTGGTAAGAAAAGACTGAAACTATTCAGCTGAGGGACAACAGAATTTCAGGTTACAATAAGAATGATTTTTGCTTTCATCGTTGGGAATCAGACAAACCTGAGTCCCGATCTCTAACACCGTGACAGTCTGCTGACCAAATCACCTCCCTGGATCCCTGTTGCCATCTGTAAATGGAGGGTGGCAACTGTGGGTATCTGAACATTTGCATTGGAAGCTAAGGGACCCAATATCTTGGTGCTTGCCACCTGGTATGTGCTCCATGGACATTAGTTTCCTGTTTGTGGTTATTGTTGTTGGGTGCTGTTGAGTCAGTTCCCACTCATAGTGACTTTATGTACAACAGAGCAAAACACTGTTCAGTCCTGGGCCATGCTCACAATTGTTCTTCTGCTTGAACTACTGCCTCTTGGTCTATGTATTGGCTCCTCATGAGCACAGTTAAGTGTTCCAGGGTTCCTGTCTTCCACACTCAGCCTCACTACCCAATTAGTCGCTACCTTCCAAAGATGAGAGGAACCCTGGTGGTGCAGTGCATTTAGTGTTGAGCTGCTAACCTTTTGGTCAGCGGATCTAAGCCCCTCAGCTGCTCCATGAAGCAGTTGCTCCTGTAAGGATTGACAGTGTTGGCCACGTCATGGAGCAGTTCGAGTCTGTCCCATAGGGTTTCTATGTAACAGAATTGACTTCATGGCCATGGGTTTGATTTGGTTTCCAAAGATGCACTTACTGAAAGTGCAACTTCAGTTATGGTTTTGCCAGCTTTCTCAGCCCACCTTCTCCAATGCCCAGCTCAGTCACTCAGAACTCTTCCTAGCACCTTTGCTTTCCTCCTGGGGCTGGGTCCAACCAGGGAGCACATAAATGTACATGGCTGAGGATGCAGAGTTGATTGTTCTGACTGGACACTTCAGGTTGAACGTGTTGGAGCCTGTATAGTTCTGCCTCCCATCCCATTTTTAAGAGGACACACTTACTCAGATCTGCTAGAAGGACTCCGCTCACATATTAATTAATCCCCTCACTAATTACACAGAAGGGCTTCAGCAGCATTATTGGAAGGGCGGGCATGGAGCAGGCAAGGAAATGAATGATGATCTTGGCTTTTGCCTCCCACTGGAGCCAAGTCTGAATCTCAGAAAAGATTTTGACAACTTTTTCTTCATCCTCTTCTCATAAAGAGTGTGATTTTCCAGCCTCTGGTCTGGTAGGTACAGCTGGAGATCAGTCGTGATGGGGCTAGACTAAGTGAAGGTGAGGAAGAACAAGAAGAACATCTATGTTCCGTCAACTGTATAATGCACCATGTGTCTACTCAGGGTTTCAGAAGAAGCTTGGGGAAGGGACAGTCCCACATTCAGTGTTCACTTCCCCATATAGGTAGGCTAAAATGTAAAAGAAAATGCATGCCTGAAGGTATGCCTGAAAAATAAATATAGTATTTATTTTGCAGGCAGCAGAAGGAAGAAAAGGACTGGAGGACTTAGAGACCTAGAGCCTGGACCGAGGCCAAAGAACCACTCTGTTTGCCTTCCACACCTCAGGAGCTCCCTTCCATGTGGAGTCAGCAAATGCTTGCACCTCCAGAAAACCAACTGGACCCAAGTTTGCAGAGAATTCACCTTATACTTCTGAGAGGCCATTTACTCTGGGACCCTATATCTGCAGAGTAGAAAAGTGTGCTCAGACAGTTTTCAGTGGTGTGATCTTTTAGACGCAGATTAATTGGACTCGAACCACCAACTTTTTGGTAAGTACATACAGAGTGTGTAACAGCTTGTGCCACCTAACCTTAGCTGACGAACATTCTGGAAGTTTAACTTAATTTTGTTTTTCACTATGCGTTTCCTGACAATTGTGGATCCCATTGAAGACTCTTGGTCCTCTTGTCTTTCTTTGCTCTGAAAAACACTGTTCAGTCAAGTAGGAACCATGAACATTCATGAAGAACACACACATCCTCCCCTCAACCCCACCCCCTGCCACCATCTACACATTCTCAGAGAAGCCATGTGCAGTCTAGGTGGCTGACACCCTATTGGCACAGCCACCAAGCTCTTCTGTTCTCAAGTCCGAGTTTTCACACCAGTTTTGCTTTATAAAAATTATTCTTTGTTGTACAAAAGGATTCAGTGCAAGTTTCTTCCTTTTAATTTCCAAAACCTCTAGTGGATATAAATTGTGAGTCACTTTCCAACAAATCAGTTTGACTTTTTTTTTTAAGGAATTCATTGATTGTGTAAAACTAAGTATGCTAGAAAGTTCCTCATTACTGGTTTCTGTACCTTTGAAGACCTAGGAGGAAATTCTATAACTCCATACAAGATATCAGAGGATCTGGTTATGGTTTCTGGATAGGGAATCTCCCACTGAGTTGTTCATATCAACAGCCCACCAACTGCTGGGAAAAGGCCTTCAGGTCACCAGTCTGTGAGAGTGGGACAGCCAGAGCCATCCAAGGACAGTTCATCCAACCCCATCATGGCTTTGGTCACCCCCCTCAATAGCAGCACTGACTTCTGTCTGCTGTTCCCTGGAATTAGATACTCCTCAGGGAGAGTGAATCTATTAAAAAAAAAATGTGGCCCAGAAATATGGTATTTATTTACAAAAAGATGCTAGTGAATAGCTCATTTATCCTGAGAAAAGAGTAGGGCCAACTGAGTGGCTTTAGAATTTTAGAACAGTCTAGTGGAATGGTTTCATATGTTGAATAATATTTTTAATAATCTAAATAACACATGGCCATTGTAGAGAACAGAAAAACCAGCATTAAGAACACTTCTATACAAATGCTTGCCCACGTCCACAAAGGCATGTGTACAAGGATATTGTTTGAGATAGCAAATACTTTTGTTTCTATTAGAAATTATTTAAATGTTTAACAATGTGAGAAGAGTTAAGTATATTAAGGTAAACTTGAAACATGGAAAGAGGTTAAAGAGAGAATCAAGCGAAAGATAGAAGAACAGTTTGTGCAGCATGACTTCAGGAATATAAAAATTATTTTTAAAGGTTTAATACATTTGCAAACATAGAAAAAAGGTCTGGAGAAAAACTCACCAAACTGATAAGTGTTACCTCCCAATAGAATACTGGGAGGGAATAACAGGGCAGAAATGGTTGTGTTATCATATAAAGTCCTGGGTGGTTCAAACAATTTGCTCGAGTATTAACTAGTGGTGGTGGTGATGGTAGGTGCTAACGAGTCTGCTCCAACTCCTAGCAACCCTCCTAGCAACCCTCGGCACAACAGAAGGGAACGTTGCCTACTTCGGTACCATCCTTACAGTCCTTGCTGTTTCAGCCCGTTGCGGCAGCCACTGTGTCAATCCATCCCATCGAGAGCCATCCTCTTTTTGTGCAGCATGATGTCCTTCTCCAGGGTGTGGTCCCTCCTGATAATATGTCCAAAGTACTTGAACTGAAGCCTCCTCATCCTGGCTTCTAAGGAACATTCTGGTTGTATTTCTCTACAACACATTTGTTCTTTCTGGCGGTCCATGGTATATTTAGTATTCTTCGCCAACACCATAATTCAAAGGCATCAATTCTTTTTCAATCTTCCTCATTTATTGTCCAATTTTTGCATGCACGTGAAGTGAATGGGGAAAAAAAATCAAGGTTTGGGGTTTTGTCTTCAACATAACATATTTGCTTTTTTTTTTTTTTTTTTTTAACTCTATAAAGACATCTTTTGTAGCAGATTTTCCCAATGTAATGCATCCTTTGATTTCAAGACCACTGCTTCCATAGGTGTTGATTTTGGATCCATGTAAAATGAAAGCCAGCAGTGCCATTGACAAGAAGGCCCAACACCCTGTTTCCATAAAATTATAGCCAAGAAAGTCCTTTGGAGCAGTTCTGCCACACATGGGGTTGGCCACGGGTCAGAGTCAACTTGAAGGTTAATGGATTACTAATGAGGGAGCTTTAAACAGTTCATAGAAGATTTTCATTGTCTTTGAACTCTATTTTTCCACAAGCTTTTTGAAGCCCCTTAGTATAATGTTAATTCTTTGAAATTTTTATGAATAAGTATTACCTTTCTAACGTAGCCTAAGGAAAATAAGAAAACCCATATTAGCAGTAAGTAAATAAGAACCATGCATCCTGGAGATGACTGGACTATGGTTGGCATACACCCTCCTAAGTTCTCAGATAGATACAATTGTACAGATAGATATAGGGGGTTTTCATTTCACAAATAAGCTTGCATTCCCAGCTTAAATTTGTCTCTAAAAATACATTATACGTGTCTTCACCATCAATAAGCAAACATTCTATTTTTAAAGACTGCCTCATAATCTGTTGTATGAATGTACTATATTTATTTAAACACTCACCAGTTGATAGACATTTATATTGTTTCCATTTTTTGCAAAGGAAAGCAATGTGGTGATGAACAATACTGTGATAAATGCTACATATAGTCATAATTATTTCCTTAGAACAAGTTTATAAAAGTATCCAGTTTTCAAGTGAAAAGATATTTTTAAAATTCCTAATACATACTGTCAAATTGTTCTCCAGAAAGGCTGTGAGACCTACAATCCTATGTACACAAGAGTCTAAACACTGGAAATGTTTTCATGAGTCTAGCATTAAGACTCAGTTGGTGGCGAACCCTGACCTGAACTGACATGATACTATTGACAGTCTTTATTTATCCCACTTTGTATGAATATTTGTACATTTCATTGTAGACAGCAAAAAGTGTTTGATCATGGGGTGTTACCCTAATCCCTACAGGGACTGTTACATAATATATAGTATATACATGCAATAGCTTTTCTAAAATCTGAACAACTAAATTCCCAAATACTCTTGCTCCTAGTGTTTAAATAAAGGACTGTGGACCCGTTGCTAATTTATGTTCCCCCCAGCAGTATCTGAACCTTTCAGTTTTTTCATGTGTTCGTTCACTAGTTCTCAATTTTATAAGTTGCTTTCATCTTTGATAGTCTGATTTTTTTTTTTTTAATCCTAAATGAGGATCCATTTTTCCTGAGTTATCTGGCCATCTGAATGTCTCCTCGTTCGGCCTCTCAACTGCTGTCTGTAGTTCTGAGTCCGTAGCTCTGAGGCCCTGAGCGCCAGCATCACATCACTGGGCCTTAAGTCTCTGACCTCTGACACTCTAGTGCTTCTGCTGATCGTCTCTTAGCGTCCCCTTCAGGAACCACTGGACCAAACTCCTAGCATCAGCTCTTCCTCACTCTCTGCCGCCAATCTCTAGTTCTCACTTCTGGCGGCCGGAACATCATTCTCTTCTACCAGCCATTTACTGGATGGATGTAGAGATGGTCTCACAGCAGAGATATGGGGCCCCTAGTGTCATTATTTGCTTCTAATTTTATCATAAAGCTCCAGAAGATGCAGGACTCTGAAATAGGGAGCAGTGTACTGGGTCAGTATGCATTCTAGAGAAGCGTACGTCTCTCCCACTGAGGTCAACTCACCCTGCCAGATTCATTCTGCACTTGAGTTATTTTTTTCTATCGTTGTCACTTGGATCAATCAAAATACCCTTGAAATTACAGATACAGACATTCAAGGAGAGTGACATATGTCAAGTTAAGTAGGTCCTTTGGGTCAGATAGGATAGGGAACACAAGCAGGCTGACATAAGGGAGCACTTGGTGGGGGATGCAACAGTGGACAAGACATGCCATTAAGTACATTATCCTAATGCCTGAACCCAGGAACTGTATAGTTGCCCCAGATATCTGGTGAGGTTTACCTCACAGATGCAGTCTTTGAAGCAGAGGGCCAGCTTCTGTTGTATTCCTTCCTCCAGCCAAGCACGTGAGGATGTCCCTGAATTACTCTAAGGCTGGGCCAATAACTTAGCAACACAATCAGAGGGGCTGCAATCAGAGAAAATTCTCAGATGGTGCTGCCCCAGGCTGAGAAAGAGATCTCTGAATCCTGACTATGCACACCCTGATCCCCTTCAAAAGTAGTTTCAGCCACATGTGGACAGCAGCCACCACAGAAAGGATCACTGGCAGAGCCTTCAAGAGGACCTCTGAGAGCACACAGGCCCTCAAGACACACAGCGCTTTAGTAACAATATCCGATGCTCAAGACCACTTGTATAGGCTTTATGAAGTGAGCCAATGGGATACACAGGTAGTATTGCTCTACACAGTACAGTCTAGTCTAGTGCCTCTTAATCTGGGTTACTGTTTGGATTCAGATATTGGCTCTAGTCTTTCAGTAAGTTATTTAGGAAATCAGAGACCCTTTGGAGTCAAGATATTTGTGAGGGACTATTTCACAAAATCCCTTAAACTTTCTTAGGGATATTAAGTCCAAGATAGAATCCTAAAGTGAAATGACAAAAAGGAGAGGAACACACATCATTACCTCTAATTATCTCTATATGGATCAAAATCATAGAGGAAGCAGAGTAAATATTTGCCCCAACTAACCCAATTTATCCCTCTATATGTAAATGTAATTGATGGAATAAAAATTTAAATCTTTCAAGAAAGTGAGACAGCACAGAAGTCACTCATCTCTGCCAAGAAATTTGGAAGACAACTATCTGGCCGACTGATTGGAAGAGGTACGTATTTGTGCCCATTCCAAAGAGAGGTGACCCAATGGAATGCGAAAATCATCGGACAATCTCTTTGATATCCCATCTGAATAAAGTTTTGCTAAAGGTAATACAGAAACGGCTACAATCGTACATTGACAGAGTACTTCCAGAGGTTCAAGCCAGATTCAGAAGAGGCTGTGGAATGATGGATGTCATTACTGATGTCCGATGGATCTTGGCTGAAAGCAGAGAAAATCAGAAAGATTTTTACCTGTTCTTTATTGACTATGCAAAGGCTTTTGATTGTGTGGATCATGACAAGCTATGGACAACATTGCGAAGTATAAGTATTCTGGAACACTCATGAGGAATCTGTACCTGGGCCAAGAGGCAGTTGTTCAAACAGAACATGGAAACACTGAATGGTTTAAAATTAAGAAAGGTGTGCGACAAGGTTGGATTCTTTTACCATACTTATTCAACCTATATGCTGAGGAAATAATCTGAGACGCTGTGTTCTATGAAGAAAAACATGGCATCAGGATTGGAGGAAGACTCATTAACAACCTGCAATATGCAGATGATACAACCTTGCCTCCTGAAAGTGAAGCGGACTTAAAACATTTACTGATGAAGAGCAAAGAGCACAGCCTTTGGTATGGATTACATCTCAATGTCAAGAAAACAAAAATCCTCACCACTGGACCAATAAACAACATTCTTATCAATGGAGAAAATATTGAAGTTGTCAAGTACTTCATTCTTCTTGGATCAACTATCAACACTCACAGAAGCAGCAGTCAAGAGATCAAACAGTGTACTACATTAGGCAAATCTTCTGCACGAGACCTTTTTAAAGTGTTGAATAGCAAAGATGTCAGCTTCAGGACTAAGGTGCACCTGACCCAAGCCATGGTATTTTCAATAACCTCATATGCTTGCGAAAGCTGGACAATGAATAACAAAGACGGTAGAAGAATTGATGCTTTTGAGTTATGGTGTTGGAGGACAATATTGAAAGTGTCATGGGATGCCAAGAGAACCAATAGATTTGTTTTGGAAGAAGTGCAGCCAGAGTGTTCCTTGGAGGTCAAGATGACCAAACTTTGTCTCTCATACTTCGCACATATTGTCAGGAGGGACCAGTCGCTGGAGAAGGATATCATGTTTGGTAAGGTGGAGGGTCAGAGAAGAAGAGGAAGACCCCAATGAGATGGATTGACCAAGAGGCAACATCGATGGGCTCAAGCGTAGCAACAGTTGTGAGGTTGGCGTAGGTCAGGCAGTGTTTTGTTCAGCTGTGCATAAGATCGCTATAAGTCAGTGCCGACTCAATGGCACCTAACAACAACAAAAATGGAAATGTAATATGAGGGACCTTCAAAAAGTTCACAGAAACATGGAATTAAAGATAATGGAACTTCTTTATGAACTTTTTGAAGCCTCACTTATACACAAAATGCCAATCATGGGATTCTGCACGGCAGAAGTATAGGTGATTCTTTTCTTTTATGAACTGTTCTCTATTGTTAAAATTGCTAACTTTTTTTTTTTTCTTTGTTTGGGTTTTAGAGAAGGTGTTAACTCTCAATGCCTAGGAGGTTCCTTGACCCTTGACCCTTGTCCCTTGTCCCTAACAACCTCATGTAAGGCCATATATGAGAGGATGCAGCACTCAGTCTCTCAAAAATCCTGCTACACCTTTCTCACATTCTGATGGCTCTCAGAACAAAAAGGAATCCTCCCACCAGAACCTGTAGCTTTCTCCGTTAGATACAGAGGTCCCAGATAACTTGTAAAGAGCAGCTTCAGGCCCTGCCTCTCTTCATATATAAACTTCACACACAAACACACACACACAAGTTTGGAAAGGGCCCACCAAATCATTGATTCTGATTATCTGGGTGGTGGCATGAATGGTGATTTTTATCTTTTTCTTTATATTTTGTAATAACCTAAATTTTAAACAATAACAGTAGTTATATGGCAGTAGCGGTGGGTGTGTATCATCAACTAGGATCCAACTCATAGTGGCCCTGTATCGGATTACTGAGGCTGTAAATCTTTACGGGAACAGAAAGCCTCATCTTTTCCCACAGATAGGCAGTGGATTCAAACTGCTGACTTTGTGGTTAGCAGCACAACATGTAACCCACTATGCCACCCAGGTGTTTTTATTAGTTATGCTGTTATTGTTATGTGCCATCGAGTTGTTTCCAATCCATAGTGGCCCTGTATGGGGTTTCCAAGGCTTTAAATCTTTAGGAGCAGAGAGCCTCATCTTTCTCCTGCAGAGCAGCTAGCAGGCTCAAATCACAGATCTTGGAATTCCCAGTCCTATGCAAATCGTATGGGGCCACTGAGCTTCCTTGTTAGTTGTTGTTGGTAAGTGTCATTGAGTTGATCCTGCTTCATAGCAACCCTGTATAGGGTTTCTGAGGAGTGGCTGGTGGGTTTGAACTGCCACTTTGCAGTTAAAACTGGCCTTAAGGTCTGGTGCTTTTCCTATAGCACCAGATCAGGACTCCTATTAGTTAGGTGGTGGTGGTGTTAAGTGTCTCAGCCTTGCAAAGCCTAGTTTTATTATAGAGAGAGAAAAAATGTAAAACTTTTTTGTTCTTTCTTGCCCTCAGGAAGAAATTAAATTCTTTACATGGGTCACTAGGTCCCATGTGATCTTGGCCCTATTTGTTGACATTTTAAGTGTTTGACTGAACTATATGAAACTGCTGCTGTCCGTAGTTAGAAAGGGTCAGTTTTAGGCAACTTTATATGGTTTAACTATCCAAGAACTTCATCCTCAACTATTGGATGCTTCCTCAGCCTGCAAAACCTGCCTCCTCTAGGCATTCTTTCTTCTGCTTCCCACCTGCTCCCTCTCTCTTGCTAACTTCTCCTTCTTCAAGACTTCAAGCCTCATTTTCATTTCTTCCAGGAAACTTTGACCCTTCAATACTAGATTTGGAAATCCCCTCCTGTTGACTCCCAAACATCCTATACTCATTCATTCATTCATTCATTTGCTCAACAAATAATTATTAAGCACCACCTATCCTCCAACATAACTCCAGGAAGTCATGGTACAATAATGAAAAAGACAAAGTCAGCTGAGCCCTGATCTATATTGTCATTTGTCCCAGTTCTCATTGTTAATCTTCTCCATTGCACGGTAAACTCTCTTAGGTTAGGGTCCAGGACTTAGCTATCATTAAAAGGGCACAGCTCAGAGTACCTGGCACATAGTAATCATAATGAAAAATAATAAAATATAAATGGCTGTCTCAATTTCATCAAGCTATTGAGTCGATTCCAACTTACAGCCACCCTATAGAATTAAGTCCTAGTGTGACACTGTGGGTTAATACACTAGGCTGCAAAGTCTTTTGAACTGCAAGATCAGTGGTTCAAGCTCACCAGCTGCTCCTTGTCAACCCTATACAGGGTCGCTATGGGCCGGAATTGACTCAACGGCACTTAACAACAATACAATAGAGTAGGACTGGCTTTCCAAGGCTGCAAATCTTTACAGAAGCAGACTGCCACACACATATTTCACCCACATAGTGACTGGTGGATTCAAACTGCAGACCTTTTTATTAGCGGCTGAGTGCTTTAACCACTGCACCACCAGGGATCCTTTAAGCTATGATACAACTTACTTTATTTCTCTTCTGCTCCACTTTTACTTTTTCTTCCTTTTTTTTTTTTTTTAAGGTTATTACTGTCACAATTTATCTCCTGACAAGAGGAAACAGCTGATAAAAGAAGCCCTCCTTTGTTCTGGATTTCCTGGCCAGGTCCCTCATGCTCTGTTTGCTTTGACCGCCTCTGGTCTCTGGAGTGCTTGCTGGGTGAGGTCAGGGAAGGGAAGGAGCCACAGGAAGCCAACTGCAAGGCTCCTGCTGTGGGGAGAGGGGAAAAGAGAGTGGGGGGTGGAGGGCAAGTGACTAGCCTGAACAAAGTCCCACCTGAGGAGAAATGTGCATTGAAAGCCTGTGTCCAGCATCAGGATCTGCCCAGCAAAAGCAGCCTTTGTGTATTCAAGTCACAGAATTCTAGGCAATCTTGGAACTGATGGCAAATCCAAGATCCTGAGCAGAATCAGGACTTGACAAGATCAAAGAGCCAAGCAACAGCAAAATTGGGACTCGAACCCTAGCTTGGGACTCGAACCCTAGCTTGGGACTCGAACCCTAGCTTGGGACTCAAACCCTAGCTTGGGACTCGAACCCTAGCTTGCCACTCCAAAGTCCTTTCTTTTTCTGGATGAGGTAGAGATGGTTGTGTAGAATTCTAAGCTCCTGGATATTGTTTATGTACAAGAGGAGTCCCTTAGTGGCACAAATGGTTACACATTGAATGACTAACTGAAGGTTGGCAGTTTAAATAGACCCAAAGGTGCTTCAGAAGTAAGAACTGGCAATCAGCTTCCAAAACGTTACAGCCTTGAAAATCCTGTGGTGTAGTTCTCCTCTGCACACGTGGGGTAACTATGAATCAGAATCAATTCCAAAGCAAGTAACGACAATGACTTTCGATGATTAACCACCCACAATTATGGAGCTCTGGTAGCGTAGTGGTTACGAATCGGGCTGCAAACCTCAAGGTCAGCCATTCGAAACTACCAGCTGCTCTGTGGGAGAAAGATGAGGCTTTCTGCTCCCGTAAAGATTTACAGCCTCGGAAACCCTGTTCAGGGTCGCTATGGGTCAGAACCGACTTGACGGCACTTAACAACAACATTATTTGCTGATCATCTGTTATGTTCCAGTAATTATGTAAGCAGTAGTGGGACAGGGCATAGGGAGAGATGAAGAGGCAAATTCCCACTTTTGAAAATTCCCAAAATGAGAGTGATTTGTGGGGTCCATATAGTTGTGCAACTTAACCTGAGTGCATCGGAGTATAGGAAGCTAGAAGCCTTTTCAAGGAGAGGGCCTTTTAGGTTGTTCCTCCCAGAATTACAGGTTCTGTTCCCTGAGTCCCACTTCTCAAGGTTGAAGCTTTTACTTGTCCTCACATGTAAGTGCTGAGAACCAAGAATACACACACGGAGGAAAGAAGTGTCTCTGATTCAGCATCTATGATGGGTCAGGCTTGCTGCCAAGGCCTGCACCTCTACGTCATTTGATTCTGAGAAGAATTCCTAAGAACAGGCATTATTGCTACCCATTTTGACAGATTGGGGCACTGAAACGTCTAAGAGATGACTGAGAAGACAATGAAGTCCTCCAGCACTTCCTTGCTTCTTAACATCTGTCATACATTAGCGCAGGGATCCCAACCATACCTCCCATGTTGTTGTTACATGCTGTTGGGTCAGTTTTGATTCATAACAAGCCTGTATAGGATTTCCTGCACAGTACTGGTGATCTTAAACAACCGACTTTGTGGTTCCAACCAACTTTGCAGTCCAGCTCATTAACCCACAGTTTCACACCAACTCATAGTAACCCTGTATAGTGATTCCAAGAAACAGCTGATAGATTTGAACCACCAGCCTTTAAGTGAGCAGTTCAGTGCTTATCCTACAGTGCCACACCAGGACTCCCTCATGGGTAATAGCTATTTGTAATGTATCTGATTGTTGTTATTGTTGTTATGTGCTGTCGAGTCATTTCCGACCCATAGTAACCCTGTACAGGGTTTCCGAGGAGCAGTGGTGAACTTGAACCACCAACATTGCAGTTCAAAATGCTTGGCAGTCTAGTGCATTAACCCACAGCACCACACCAGGATGCCATCTGATTGTAGGGTGTACATTTTATTGACTAGTTCTGTCATTATGGAAAGGTCTACTAGATAGCAGTGTTCTAAATCCAAGAGTTGGCAGCTCATAAAACCATATTTCTACCTCCTTGCATCATCTCTCCACCTTCCAATCTTGCCCCTTTAGAAACTGACCATAGTACATGGAAGGGATTGTAGTCATTTGTTGAATATAGGACTAATAATCTGTTCTGTAAACCTTCACTCAATTCACAATAGAAAAATAAAAAGTAACCATAGAGCCAGCTAGCACTTGTCTGTTAGTTTGTGGTACTATGGTAGCTAATATGTTTCCTTGATGCTTAAAGCTATGCCACTGTATCTTAAATACCAGCAGAGTTAACCCATGATGGACATGGTTCAGTGGAACTTCCAGACTAAAACCAGACAGAAGGAGAGGTAAACCGACCACTTCTGTATGGTTTGTCACTGAAAGTCTTATGAATAGTAGGGGAACATTGTCAGATATAATGCCAGAAGATGAGCCCCTTGAGTTGGAAAACACTCAAAATAAACTAGAAACAAGTTGCCTCCATTAAGTACAATTGATGTTAATGATTTGGATGGAATTAAGCTTTTGGGAACTTAATTTGCTGATGTGGCATAACTCAAAATGAGTAAAGAACAACAAAAAAAGGCTGCAAACATCCATTAATAATCCAAAGGTGAAATGTATGAAGTATAAGTCTAGAAAAATTGGAAATTGTCAAAAATGAAATGGAATACATAGAGACGGATATTGTCAGCATTAGTGAACTGAAATGAACTGTATTGACCATTTAGAACTAGACAATCATATAATTTACTGTGTCAGGAAAGACAAATTGAAGAGGAACGACATTGCATTTATTGGCAAAAGAACATTTCAAGATCTGTCTTGAAGCACAATGCTGTCGGTGATAGGATAATATCCATACACCTACAGGGAAAACTAGTTGATACCACTATTATTCACATGTATGCACTAACCACTAACACCAGTTATGTTGAAATTGAAGAATTCTACCAACTTCTTCCATCTGAAATTGATCAAACATGTAATTAAGATGTATTCATAATTACTGGTGATTGGAATGCAAAGATTGGAAACAAAGAAGAAGGATCAGTAGTTGGAAAATATGACCTTGGTGATAGAATTTATGCTGGATATCACATGATAGTCACTGTTTATTTGTTAAAAAAGATATTTGCAATGTGTAAGTCATTGGACCTCACCAGGTACAATACACAAGAATCAAGTTGACTGCATCTGAGGGAAGAGATGATGGAAAAGCTCAATGTCATCAGCTAAAACAAGGTCAAGGACAAACTGGAACAGAGAATCAATTGCTCATATTTAAGTTCAGGCTGAAGCTGAAGGAAATGAACACAACTCCACAAGAGGCAAAAGATGATCTTGAGCATATCCTACCTGAATTTAGTGATATTTCAAGAACAGATTTGATGAATTAAACACTAATGAAAGAAAACCAGAAGAGGTGTGGGATGATATAAAGAGTTCCATACATGAAGAAAACAAAAGGTCATTGGAAAGGCAAGAAAGATAGAAAAGATCAAAAAGGATTATCAGAAGAGACTGTGAATATCGCTCTTAAACATAGAGAAGCTAAAGCAATGGAAGCAATGGAAAGAGCTGAATGGAAATTTTCAAACGGCAGCTCAAGAAGACAAAGTCAAGTATTATAACAAAATGTGCAATGACCTGGAATAGGAAAACCAAAAGGGAAGAAATACTCAGCATTTCTAAAACTGAAAGAACTGAAGAAAAAATTCAAGCCTTGGTTGCAATATTGAAGGATTCCATGGGCACAATACTGAATGATGCTGGGAACATCAAAACAACATGGAAGATTTGTCCAGTGAAACAGGCCTCCTATGGAGCCTTTGCAAAGTATAGGATCTTAGGTGGAATCCTGAGCCTCTTCCAGAACCTTCTGAGGTGGGATATTCCCACTAGAAAGGACAAGTAGACCAGCTTGGAACAGCTAGAGCAACAGAAGATAAATCTTCAAATAAAGATCATCAGGAAAAAAACAAAAAACAGAAAAATGGCAATATGACTGGCTACTACAAGTTGTTCGTCGGGAAGCCATCAAGGCAAGCAGTCAGGTTCCTTTAGGACAACCCCCCTCTAAGACTGAAACTCAAAGGGAACACATGAGCAGGCATGTAAGTTTGTTGACTGGTGAGTGGAAGAGGGGGAAAGGCAGCAATGAAGAAATGGGCTGAGTTCAACCACAGTTCATTGACTCCTGTTGATCTCGAGATGAGAGAGAGAAGAGGAAAGACTGGTTGATCCAAAGTGTGGCGAGACCTGGGGACACCTGAGTCCATGTACAAGGATGTAGCCATGGAGGGCTAGAGGTGAGAGTGAAACGTCCAGGTGATGTGAAGTAAGAGGAGACACACAAGAACACCCAAAGTTATAGATAGTATCCATTTGACCTAGCCTCAATGGCTTGATAATCAGAACTCGACTAGAGGAAGATAAAATTTTTTTTAAAAAAGGTTTTTTTGGTAAAGGAAACGAGGGTAAATTGCTACAATTTGATGAACTTGACCTATACTCATGAAAGTAGTAACTCTAAATACCAACAGAGAGGGGAGGAGTCTTCACATCAAGTATCAGTGCTACCCCCTCTGTATACAGGGGAGATAGGGATGGGCAACTCATCTACTGGCTATCTAAAATGAGGTAGCGATAAAGGCATGAAGTGACTGGCTTCCAAGGTTTCAAAGGGGAATTTAGTTTAATAGTGTGTAGGGGAAAAAGAGTCCCCACTGAATAGTTTTCATCTTGTCTGGATGAGTCTGGTTAAAAGAGATGGGGATAAGATTCTTATGATTCAAGAGCGAGTAATTGTTATCTTGACTAACGACTGTCACAGTTGTAAAGGTAGAAGTTTTGTAACAAAAACAGGGGAGAAGTTAATCTTACAGTCCAGAAGCAAAGAACCCTAGGATCATCAAGGGAGAGGAGCACAAGCGGAATGTGAGACCTTATCCAGAGAAGCAGCCATACCAGAGATGAAGGCAGAGATGGGGACTCTAGATTCATAGGAAGAGAGGAACTAAGAGCAGGCAGCCAGGAGGCAGACTTGCAGAATGCGCCGTTCGGTGGTGTAAATTATTATATACGCCTGAGTGCTTTAAAAAAAAAACCTAAATAGAAATATTGTTAACTGATGGTACATGGAGGGGGTTGTAATCTTTGTAATGAAACAAGGTGTATGATTTGTTGAATGTAAAGTTGATGATCTGCCCTGTAGACTTTCACTCAATCTACAATAAAAATAAAACTTAAAAAAAAAAAAAAAAAAACCACCCCAAAACATGAAAGGTACACAGGGTTGACAGGGATGGGCAACTTAGACATTGGCTACCCAAAATGGGGGGAGGGGGGCTACAAAGACACAAAGTGACTGGCTTACAAGTTTTCAAGAGGGAGCTTAGTTTCAAAGGCTGCGAGGGAAGGTAGAATCTCCACTGAATGGTTTCCAACCTGTCTGGAAGGGACTGGTGAAAGGAGATGGGGATAAGACTCTTGTGGTCCAATAATGAATAATTGCTATCAGGACTGACTGTGAATATTGCAAATTTTTGTAACACAAGAAGGGGAGTGGTTGATATTGCAGTTCAGGAGTGGAGGACCCTGGGACCATCAAGGAAGAAGAGTGGTGTGTGGGACTCTATCCAGAGAAGCAGTGACACCAGAGATGGAGGCAGAGACAATGACGTGGAGAGATGGAGCAGTTGGGGACTCTACACCCAGAGAGAGAGAGAGAGGGGCTATGTGCTGATGGAGTTGGGGCAGGCGTGCAGGATATACTCTTTGGTTTTTGAATGGTTATATATTCCTGAGTGCTTCGGTGTATATCCAAAAAACAAAAAGGGGATGGAAGCAAATGCTGTTGAATGAATGGCGGGGATTATAATCATCACATTGAAACAAAATGTAATAGGATGAATGTAAAGCTGATGTTTTCCCATGTAGACTGTCACTCAATTCATAATAAAAACTTAAAAAACAAAACCACATGGGAGGAATACACAGTCGATGCACCAAAAAGAATTGATGGATACTCAGTCATGATAAGAGGTAACATATGATGAAGAACCAGTGGTATTACAAGAAGAAATCTAAGTATCCCTGAAGGCACTGACAAAAAACCAGGCTCCAAAAATTGACAAGGCTCTCTGGTAGCATAGTGGTTATGAGTTAGACTGCTAACCTCAAAGTCAGCTGTGTGAAGCTACCAGCTGTTCTGAGGGAGAAAGATGAGGCTTTCTGTTTCCATGAAGATTTACAGCCTATAGTGACCTATATACGGTCATTATAAGTTGGAACTGACTCCACAACACATATCCACCACCACCACCAGGAAGTGATGGAATATAAAGTGAAAAGTTTCAACAAACCGATGCAGCACTGGATGCACTCACTTGTCTTTGTCAAGAAATTTGGAAGACAGCTACCTGGCCAACCAACTGGAAGAGATCTGTGTTTGTGCACGTTCCAAAGAAAGATGACCCAACAGAATGCGGAAATCTTTGAACAATATCACATGCAAGTAAATTTCACTGAAGGTTATTTAAAAGCAATTGCAGTAGTACATTGACACCAGAAATTCAAGCCAGATGCAAAAGAGGATATGGAATGAGGGATATCATTGTTGACATCATATGGAGCTTGATAATTCCAGAAAGATGTCTACTTATGCTTTATTGACTTTGGAAAGGCATTCGACTGTGTGGATCATAACAAACTATTAACATTGTGGAAGAATGGATATTCCAGAACACTTACGTGTGCTCATGAAGAACCGATACATAGACCAAGAGGTAGTCATTCAAACAAAGGAACACTGCATGGTTTAAAATCAGGAAAGGTATGTGCCAGAGTTGTATCCTTTCACCACACTTATTCAGTCTGTATGTTGTTGTTGTTGCTGTTGTCAGGTGCCATCGAGTCGGAACCGACTCATAGCGACCCCATGCACAGCAGAACGAAACAATGCTCGATCCTGGGCCAACCTCACCACCGCTGCCACCCCCGAGTCCATCAATGATGCCACCTGGCCGATCCATCTCGTTGGAGGTCTTCCTCTTTTTCTCTGACCCTCCACCCTACCCAGCATGACATCCTTCTCCAACGATTGTTTCCTCCGGACTACATGTCCAAAGTAGGAGAGACGAAGCTTAGCCATCCTGGCCTCCAAGGAGCACTCTGGCTGTCTGTATACTGACCAAATAATGCATGTGAAAGTTGGACAATGAATAAGGAAGACAGTACACAAATTGATGCATTTGAATTATGGTGTTGGCAAAGACTATGGAAAGTACCATGGAGTACCAGAAGAACAAACTAATCTATCTTGGAAGAAGTACAGCCAGAATGTTCTTTGGAAGCTTCATCTCTCCTACTTTGGTCATGTTATCAGGAGGGACCAATCCTTAAAGAAAGACATCATGATTGGAAAAGTGGAGGGCCAATGAAAAACAAGAATACCCCCAAGGAGATAAATTGACACAGTGGCAACAACAATGAGCTCAAACAGAATGACAATTGTGAGGATGGTGTAGAGCCAGGCAGAATTTCATTCTGTTGTGCAGAGGGTCACTATGAGTCAGAACTGACTCACAGCATCTCACAACAAAAAATAGAGTAGAGGACTGTGTAGGTGCTCAATAAATATTAGCAAATGAATAGAGAAAGTGTGGCCTGAAGAACAAGAAGAAAGTGATTATAAAGGCAGAAGTGGGACTGATTTATTCAAGAAATGTTCAGTAGCTGGCTGAGAGCTCAGACAGACCAAAAGGTCCTTCCTCCATCACCCATTCCTATCCAGAAAAACTGATGCAGTTTATGGAGCAATAAAAGTCCATTAGTACACATTACTTCAAATGACTCATGTCTGACTGTGTATACTTAGATTAAAGCATTTCAGCTAGACTAGAACAGTTGTTAAAGTTGACAGGAGCTAAAGTGTCAGGACTCAAGAGCTAGAACCCTGGAGTTCCTGTAACCCAGACACAGGGCATAGGCCTGGTCTACCAGAAGCAGTCATGCTGCAAATAGGAAAACTGAAGCCCAGATAAATGCCTATGCTATGGTCACACAGCCAGGAGGAGGCAGAGCTGTTCTGGCCGCTTGCCACCTCCCCTGGAATTCAGGCCAGAATGAGAGCAGATGTTCCTCATCAGAGCAGATGGACCAAGAAACAGGAAGTTTGGGTGGCCAGAGAGCCAATAATGGGGTCAAGTGCTAAACAAACCAGGAGCAAAATTATGCAGTAGACTAGGAACAGCCACAGAGCAGTGGGGTCAGACAGATGCACCTTAAGAAAGGGAAGAGGAGAAGTTGATGTCTGGTAGCATCTAGTATTAGAGAAGATTGAAATGGGCACTCCTGTATACTACTAGTGAGACAGAACATCAAAATGACCTTTCAGAGGATAGTTTAACATTATCTAGTAGAATTTAAGGTGTGTATACCCTATGACAGAGTCCTGGTGTGGTACTGCAGGATAATGTGTTGGACTGCAAATTCAGTTTGAACTGCAAGGTTGATAGTTCAAACTCACCAGCTGCTCCTCAGAAACCCTATACAGAATCTCTATGAGTCAGAACCGACACAATGGCACTTGACAACAACAACAACGTGTCTTATGACAGAGTCCTGGTGTAGCACTGTAGGATAAGCACTGTACTGCTAACCACACAGCATTTCAAACCCACCAGTCACTCCTTGGAAATCCTATACAGAGTGGCAATGAGTCAGAACCAACTTGACGGCACTTAACAATAACAACATACCCTATGACCCAGCAATCCCACTGGTTTCTAGATAGATATTTGTGTGTGTGAAAATGACAAAGATGTTCATTGCAGTATTGCCTGGAATCATAAGAAATTAGTAACAAGCTGAACGTCCAGCCATGGCTATAGATAAATAAAATGCAATATATCCATACAATAGAAAGAAGAACCCTGTCGGCACAGTGGTTAAATGTGTGGCTACTAACTAAAGGTCATCAGTGTGAACTCACCTGTTTCCATAAAGAGTTACAACCTTAGAAACCCTATGGGGCACTTCTACTGTATCCTATGGGGTCACTATAAATCAGAATTGACTTGATGACAATGGCTAATAAAATGCTAAAAAATAATTAGATAGACAAAATCCATCTAGGACCACCACAGAACATACTATATCTTTCCATGAATTAGAAAAAACTGTTCCCATCTGTTTGGACCAACTAATGAAAGGCACCCCTTCCTCTGGGCTAAGATACAGAAATGGATTGTATTTCAGGCCCCAGTAGTGCCCTCATGGTACAAAACCACATGCCGTGTTGGCCCTGAGTCCAGTCCTACCAACCTGAAGAGTCTTAAAGATTGTGTCTGTGGTCATTAAGGTTTTGTGTCAACCTGACTGGGTCAGAATTCTCAAAGGTTTGGCAGTTGAGATGTAGCTATCCCCATATGAGAACTAATATCATGTAATCAACTCCATGATGAGGTCTGCTATGAGCAGTCAATCAACTGAAAGACATCTCCCCAGAGATGTGGCCTGTTTCCAATCTATTGGACACTCAAGAAATGTGTGCTCTCTGCTGGGTCCTGATCTTGCATCTGCCTCATTCTCTTACCGCTGATTCTTGGAACTTGCAGATCCTGAGAGTCCTCAGCAACCTGCCTTCTTACTTGCTGGACCTACCTGCTAGACCTGCCTGCCTGCCATCTGACCTTCCGGTCTTGGTTCATCTGACCCGGACTTGGGACTCTCCCACCTCTACAACTGTGAGCCATTTCTTTTATGTAAACTTTCTTTATATCTACATATATGAGTTTCACTGGTCTTGCTTCTCTAGAGAACTCAACTTACAACAGTGTCAAATGGGCAAAACAAATTGTGGAATATCGAATGTAATACAAGACGTCTTTAGAATTTAAATGCACACTCATTATATTTTCTATGGGAACATAAATGCACGACATGCGTGTAAATGAAATGAAAAAGGACTAGAGGGACTCACATCTTACCTGTGATAGTTGTTATCTCTGGGAAGGGAGTATAGGGGAGACTGATTTAATTTTTCACAAGGAGAATGCATTTGTTTCTGTATAATTTGTATGTTGTTGTTAAGTGTCATCGAGTTGGTTGTGACTCATAGCGATCCTGTATAGGATTTCCAAGGAGAGGTTGGTGGGTTTCAACTGCTAACCTTGTGGTTTGCAGTTAATCTTTTTTTTTTTTTTTTTTTTTTAAATGCATCCTCTGACAAAGGTTTTACTGACAACTTTCCATACAGTTAGTCAAAATATAAAAAAATACATAACATGGCAGACAGAATCTTGTACACTAGAAACAAACATAACAGGAGTCCCTTCTTATGACAAAAAAAACACACACAAAAGAACCTAGAAATTTCATTTTGGTGGTGAACAGGCTCTCTCTCCCCCCCTCCCCACTCCCCCCTCCCAAATGAACCAAAATAACCCAGCAGAGAATTAAACCAAGGGAGGTCAGACTTTAAAATAACTGCTTTTGTGACAAACATGGAGTCAGAAAAAGACATGTTTGGGCTAGGCAGTGTCTCTTACTATCACGATCACCATGTGCTCTTCTTCTAGCTTGCCCAGGGTCCTCAGTGCGGACTGGAGGTACTGCTGTGAGAAGTCGCAGGGCGGGAAGGCATAGAGCATGCCAGTGCTGTCTCTGCCCTTAGACCCACCCACTGGCAGACTGATAACCCCCGTGGCCTGTTTCTGTTTCAAATAGGATACCAGGTTCCTGAGAAGCCGCCTCTGTAGGCCTGGCTCCACCGTGGGCATCCCCTCAGTGCCCGGCCCACTGGGGACTTGCAGTTAATCTTTAAATAAAAAACAAAAACTAATAAATGGGAAGGAGAGCCTTTAAGGAGAAGCAAATATCATCCTACATGGTACTCATTCCATTACTGACACCAATGTTAAAGATACTCTGCTGCATGAGACCAAAATCCACACAAGTCCATTCTGACTTCTATTCTGATAGGAGGTAGGGTTGAAAGTGACAGAGCGCTTGGATTAGATGAAATAATGTTTTTAAAATCAGGAGAAATATACCTATTGCAACTAATACACTTGATTACTAACCCAATGAGACTCCTGGTGTGGCACTGAAGGATCAGCACTAGACTGCACACCACAAGTTCAGCAGTTCTGACCTACCAGCTGCTCCTCAGAAACCCTATACAGGGTCACTATGAGTCAGAACTGACTTGAAGGCACTAAATAACAACAATAACACTAACCAAAAGGTTGGCAATTCAAGTTCATCCAGAGGTGCCTTGGAAAAGGTCAAGAAAAATCTACTTCCTAAATTCAGTCATTGAAAACTCTGTACAACATAGTCCTACTCCTCTGACGCACACATGAGGCTGCCATGCATAGAAACCAGCTCTTTGACAGTTGTTTTTTGTTTTTTGATAGTGAGATTCTATCTCTCTTAGGCATAACCATGACAATTTCACTTCCATAAATCTCAGCTTTGACCACCAAGGCTGGATAATAACTGGGCAAAATTGGAGTGCAGAGTAGAGGCTCTCCTTTCTCCTTTCTCTAGCCCTTTCCAGAGGCAGCATCTTCCCAATGCCGAGGGACAGTGATGAGAAAGTCAACACACTGATATGGACAAGATCAAAGGAATCATCTAATACCTTTTGGGGACTTTATCACAGTGAAAAGAAGGTGAGGGAAGTTGACTGGTCTTGAAATTGTTTTTTAATAGTTAGATTTCACGGTCTTCTTGTTACTTACGTACTATTCATCTTTCTCCAAATCTCTAGTAAGAGTTTCATATGGCTTGGCAGCTCAATTTCCTTTCAGCCTCCTGGATGAGACAAAAGGTCTACCGGTCACTTATCTAGGGAGAGCACGTTGGGAGACGTTAGAACCTGCACCACCAGCTCTCAGCATCTTGCTCTTTGCAAGATTTATAGTCCCTGGGCAAATGGATTTATATCCCCAAACACTTGTTCCTCCTGTCATCGCCATTCGGAAGCAAGCCTTATACTGATCATTCCTGTTTGGGGTCCTATCTAATTATCTCTCAGATTAACTGGCTACTCAACCAAGGAGATTTCATTGCAATGACAGTCATATTTGACTTTAATGTGCAGCTCTAAAAACAAATTGCCCTGCAACAATTTCCCTATTTCCTATGCATCTCTTTCTTCCCATTGCCTAGACTGTCACTGTTATACATGTGACATATATTCCTACAAATGACTATCTGCCCCTGGGACATGATGTGCTTGCCCAGGTGACATTTCTGCACTGTGCAGTCTGTCCAGGCTTTGGACCCCAGTGGCACTCATCAAGGCCCACTCTACATGGAGAAGGTTTGATTTTCCTAGTAGATGTTATTGTTTTCCTTCTGAGGACTGAGAGAAGGCAAAGGTGAACATGAAAGAACAGCAAGCAGAATGATGAGAAACAGAAAGTCTTGAGTCAGCTTTGAAAAGCTGTGGCTATGGAAATGGTTTCTTCGTTAAGTAAGCCACCACAAGGACCCAGTACTGGCTCTAAGCTGATACTCCATGTGCTCGTCAGCACAATCTTGCTGTTAGTAAACTTCATGGTGAAACCTCTGTTCCTCACAGCCTGCCCACAGTCTTTACTCTCGATCCAATCTCTCTATCTCCCCCAAGGCTGCCTGGCATGGACCTTCCCCCTCGCTCCCCATCTTTGTCCATGTTCTTGCTGCTGCTGGGCCCATGACCATCTCAGGTGGTTTGAGTCCCAGAAATCAACCCTGAGTCAAAGATTTAAGAGGAAATTATTTGGGAAACACTGTAAGGAGAAGTGCAACAAGGAAGGGAAGGCAGTCAATAATGGATATATCAAGCGGATTACTACTGTGGAAAGGGAAGCACAGTTTCCTTGGGGGGGACCTCCAGCAGTCAGCTTAGAATTCACTCCAAGTTGTCCCACTTGAAGGGCAAAGAGGTTAGAGCATTTATCCTCAAACTTACTTCTGGGCTCCTAGTTCTCTGGCATGTCCAGACTGCTCAGCACACTCTGGAGAGTCTGTGTATATAGTTGGCAGCTAGTACCATGTACTGAGGAATATGGGTAGGGCACCCACAGAAACCACTACAATTTTGATTCCCTTTTTGGCTGGCAAACTCATTTGTCTTTCAAGATCCAGGTAAAATTTGTGACCTCCTGTCAGATGTCACCTCCTTTCTTGCTGCCTCCCTGTGAAGAATTAACAGCATCCTTCTCCACGCTCTATTAGCACTTTGCACACACTTCAATTAAAGTATCAACAACCTTCTGTTCTATTTTGTTGGTTTATTCTTTGCTCAGAACACATTGTGCACAGTTTTAGGACAGCCATCTAGGTATCTTTGTATATAAAATGCATTCAATTTATATTTATTGTGCATCCTTGTGTGTGTGTGGTGTGTGTAGGTCAAGGAGGAAGAGATAAAAACAAATAAACAAGTGTACAATATATCAGTGGTGATAAATGCAGTGAAGAAAATAAAACAGGAAATGGAATCAAAACTGAGCAGTTGTGGGGGAATGTTAGTCAGGGGTGGGCTCTCTGATAAAAAAGACACTTGAATGTAGATGTTGGATGAATTCAGGGACTGAGCTAAGAGATATTTGGAGGAAGAGCAATCAGTCATAAGGAGTTATATGTACAAAGGCCTGGGGTAAAAACATGCAAGATGTGTTCAGAGAACAGCAGGAAGCAAATAGGGCACCCAACTCATAGTCAATTTAATGTAAATCCTTTCTTTCTTTGCCTGGACTGGTGTTCCACCAGTGCACATTTCTATCATTGCACTTACTCAAGATTTGTATCATCCTAAAGGCCTTGATCATTTTCAGTCCTGGTACCAAGCTTAGTACTCAATCTGTGGCAGGTACTCAACATGAAGGGGATTCATAAAGTTCATGGAAAAAATGCCATTGTCTTTTCATTCCATTTTTTTCACATACTTTTTGAAGTCCCTGGGAATAGTCCTGAAATAAAAGTCCTCATTATGCTCTATTAAAACCTCTGAAAATGGAGAGCAAATCACAAAAAGGACCCACTTGGCGTGCATACTTGCTATAGCAAATCTCTGCTTGCAAACTAAATTGAATGTGGATGCTAGGAAATAACTTCTGAATACTTAATGGGGGTGACCATTCTTGGATATGACTAGGACTCCTTTGCAGAGGTTGTTGTTATTGTTATGAGGTGCCCTGAAGTTGGCTCAGATTCATGGTGACCTTATGTACAACAGAACAAAACACTGTTCTGCACCATCCTCACAACTATTGCTATTTGAGCCGATTGTTGTAATCACTCTATCAGTTCATCTCCTTGAGAGGCTTCCCCTTTTTCACTGATGCTCTACTTTGCAAAGCATGCTGTCCATCTCCAGGGACTGGTCCCTCCTGATAACATGTCTGAAATATGTGAGATGAAGTCTCTGTGTCTTCACTTTTAAGGAGCATTCTGGCTGTACTTCTTCCAAGACAGATTTTTTGTTCTTCTGGCAGCCCGTAGTGTAGTCAGTATTCTTCTTCAACACCATAATTTCAAAGTCATAAGCTATTCTTTGATCTTCCGTATTCCTTGTCCAGCTTTGGCATACATACATAAGAGGTGACTGAAAATAGCATGGTTTGATCAGGTGCACCTTAGTCCTCAAAATGACATCTTTGCTTTTAAACACTTTAAAAAGGCAGCAAATTTGATCAATATAATTTCATTTGATTTCTTGATTTCTTCATGGGCAGTGATTGTGGTTCCAAGGAAAATAAAATCCTTGACCACTTCAATCTTGTCTCTATTTATTGTGATGTTAGTTATCGGTCCCGTTGGGAGGAAATTTATGCTGAGGTATAATCCAAGCTGGAAGCTGTGATCTTTGATCTTCATCAGTAAATGCTTTAAGTCCTCTTCGCTTTCAGTAAGTAACATGGTATCATCTGCATATCAGAGGTCATTATTGAGTTTACCTCCAGTCCTGGTGCTGTATGTATTCTTTATATCATCCAGCTTTTGGGATTAGTTGCTAAGTATACAGATTGAATAAATATGGTTAAATGATACATCTGTGACATACATATCCCCTGGTCTTAAACCATGCTGTATCCCTTGCTTTATTCAAGCAACTGCCTCTTGGCCTATGTACAAGGTCCTTAGGAACACAATTAAGTGTTCTGAAATTCCCATTTTTCTCAATGTTATCTATAACTTGTTATGATTCACACAGTCAAATGCCTTTGCGTAGTTAATAAAACACAAGTAAACATCTTTCTGGTATTCTTTGCTCTCAGGCAAGATTCATCAGACTTCAGCAGTGATATTACTCATCCCACATCCTCTTCGGAATCTGGCTTAAATTTCTAGCAGTTACTTGTCAGTGTATCACTGCAACTGTTTTTGAATTATCTTCAGCTAAATTTTATTTTAGAGTGATATTATGATATTGCTTTGATGATTTCTGCATTCTATTGGATCATCTTTCTTTGGAGTGGGTACAAATATGGACCACTTCCAGTTGGTTGGCAGATCATCCAAATTTCTTGGCATAGGTAGTGAGCACTCAGCATTGCATCATTTGTTGAAATTTCAGTTGGCATCCCATCAATTCCTGGAGTCTTCTTTTTTTGCCAATGTCTTCAATACAACTGGGACTTCTTCCTTGAATATAATCAGTTCTTGATAACTTGCTACCTTTTGAAAAAGTTGAACATCGACCAAGTCTTTTTGGAACAGTGAGTCTGTGTATTCCTTCCATCATTTGATGCTTCCCCTGTCATTGAGTATTTTGTCCAGAGAATTCTTCAACATTACATACAAATCAAGGCTTGAACTTTTTCTTTGGTTCTTTCAACTTGAAAAATACTGAGCAAGTTAGGTTGGGGATGTAGAAACGTAAAACATGTATCTTTTTCTCTCAAGAGCAGTGAATTGGTTTAAATGGTTGAAGGCATTTTACAGACTAACTATAGTGAATTGTTGTTGTTAAGTGCTTTCAAGTCAGTTCTGACTCTAAGTGACACTGTATGGAGATGCTGAAGAGTAGCTGGTGAGTTTGAACCACTGACCTTGTGGTTTGCAGTCCAGTGCATATCCTACAGCACCACACCAGGACTCTTTTTTGTGGTTGGTGCCATTGAGTTGGTTCTGACTCCTAGCAACCCCATGTAGGGTTTCTGAGGCTTTAAATTTTTGCACGAGCAGAAAGTCTCATCTTTCTCCTGCGGAGCAGCTAATGGGCTCAAAATGCTGACCTTATAGTGTGCAGTCTGGTGTTTTTCTTACTACTAAAGAGCCACTGTGCTCCCAGGATTCCTTTTGTTTTTGTTGTTGTTAGGTGCCTTCGAGTCGGTTCTGACCCATCATGACCCTGCATAGGATTTCTGAGGAATGGCTGGTGAGCTTGAACTACTGACCTTTTGGTTCACATGTCTTTGCAGTCCAGCACAATAACCCACAGCACCACACCAGGACATATTTCTACACATATAGATGAACACACCCTATAATCCTCTAGAAACCACAAGGTTCTAGGTCCCATCCTATGGCAGTGACAGCTACTCAGGTGTTGATTCAGGTAAAGGCTTGAGTGATTTTATTTTACTGTAGTAACAGATGACAGTATGTTCCAGTGAAAAAGAACATAAACTGGTGCCTTAGTAAGAACGTTTAGATTCAGAAGGTTGATGTTGTGTTAAGTACCATCAAATTGGTTCCGACTCATAACAACCTGGAATAGGGTTTCCAAGGAGTGGCTGGTGAGTTTGAACCACTGACCTGTGGTTCAAATTGGCCCTGTGGTGCAGTGCTAATCCTACAGCACCACACCAGGACTCTAGATTCAAAAGGACAATAGTGTTTTGTCTGCCTAGTACCCTCTATTTTCCTTTGGGGAATTGTACCTTATTCATTCCAGTCTGATTGAAGTGGGGGGCTGGCAATCACAGATGGTCCCTTTGTTACAGGGTCAATGAGTCCATGTTAGTTTGTTGTTGTTACATGCCGTCGAGTCGATTCCGACCCATAGCAACCCTGCATAGGGTTTCCAAGGCTGTAAATCTTTATGGGAGCAGAAAGCCTCATCTTTCTCCCACAGAACATCTAGTAGTTTCTAACTGATGACCTTGAGGTTAGCAGCCCAATTCGTAACCACTATGCTACCAGAGCTCCTTGCTAATAAAATCACCATTTTATGGATAAAGATGAAGATTTTGTGATTCCAAGGCCCGCACTTTTCATTGGAAATGACAGAGAACAAAGCAGAAGCAGAGAAGAGGAATACAGACAGGATCTGGAAGTTGCCATCGAGGCCACATGGCCCCAGTAAATGAGATGAGGTAAAGAAAGCATTTCTGTAAGGTAGAACTAGCTTTACCAATTTACTAGAGAGTAGGCTTCAAGGAACCCAAACAGAATTTCAAGAGTTAGAATTTCTCAAAGATTTTATCCCAAGGTGTCAATAGGTCATCCATCCATAAAGGCAACAGCACAGAATAGCCTTCAGCCAGGTCAGTAACTCTTAGAGAGGAATGGGAAGGTGCTGCCCTTTCCCAGGAAGCCAGGAGCCAAGAGTGAGATCAAATCCCAGGTCTACAGAGATTTACTTTGTAGCTGTGAGACTAGTTGAGACTACCCAAAGGGACCTATCTGAAAAGAATCTTCAGGGTTTTCTGGCAAGATGGCGGACTAAGCAGATACCCTACACAGATTCTCTACAACAAATATTGTTGTTATGTGTCATCATAACAAACCACTGGTTGGTTCTGTATAGGGTTTCCAAGGAGCAGCTGGTGAGCTTGAACTGCCGACCTTGCAATTCAAACCAACTTTGTAGTCCAGCACATTAACCCACAGTGCCACACAAGGACTCTGCATAACATAGATACAAGACACCAATTGAAGCAGACCCAGTTGAAAATCCTAGAACCCTGAACTTCAAAGGAAAGGTTAGAGAAATGGATCGAGTGCTTACTTGGAGTAAAAGCTGAGCAAGATGGTGAGAGAGGGAGACTGACTGGTGAGTGGCCAGCCAGATAAGGCACGACCATCTTGAACTTTTGTGAACAGCTTTGGGGACAGAAGGTAACCACCGGGCAGAGCAGATTCACATAGCCCACAGGAAAAGTGTGATTCCTTCTTTTTCCCCTTGCTCCCCTCATGGCTATAGGTGTGGCCAGCTCCCACCAACATCCAATTCCAGTGCAGATCCTACTGAGAGTTCACATGCATGTGATTGGGAGCCTAGCCAGTGTGAGGCGGGGGGCTGGTTGTGCTGCTCTGATGACTGGATTCAGATGGACTCAGCTCCATACCTGTAGAACCCACAAAGCCACCAGATTAGCATTTGGCTGCCAGCTGCCCTGTGGTCTTAACAGACACTGAACCAGTTCCACCAAAGACCTCTGCCAACTACTTACGGCTTGAGTCCCCTGAACATAGATGACATGGAGACGGATAGGACCTTCATCAAAGACCAGGATCTCTGCTGTCACATCCCTCCCACATCCACCTCATGGGTTCCTTGGTTTGCTGGAGGCCTTCTGAGTTTTCTCCAGGTCCCAAATCTGCAATGTTGTTTTGCTTGTGTTTTGGGTTTCGTTTTGTTCCTTTTGTTGTTTTGTTGTTTTTGCTTGTTTATTCTTCCTTCTTCTCTTTCCAGTTCCTTGAACTTTATCCTTTCTATCTCTCTTTGGTTTCCCTTCTTTTCTTCTGTTTCTCATTTCTCCTCTTATTTGTTTCCTCTTTTTGATCTTTCTTTGCTGCTCTCTACTCTCTTTCTCTTTTCATCTTCCCTCTCCCTGATTTTCCTAATTTTTTTTTCTAAATTTCTTCCTTTTATATCTCTTATTTTTCTCTTCTATAGCTCCATTTGTAATCCTGAAGTGGGGCTATGGGTTAATGTGCTGATACTGTAAATCAGTTTGAACTACAAGGTTGGTAGTTCAAGCTCACCATTTGCTCCTGGAAATCTGATACAGGGTTGCTGTGGATTGGAATCAACTCAACAGCACTTAACAATAACAACATAGCTCCATTTCGAGTCCCAGGTAAATGGGCTAGACTGCACAGTCAGTTTGAACCACAAGGTCGGTAGTTCAAGCTCACCAGCCACTCCTTGGATACCCTATATAGGCTCATTATGAGTCGGAACCGACTTAACAGCACTCAACAATAACAACATAGCTCCATTTTCCTGTCCCACGTTTCTCTCTTTAACTATTTTTAAGTGTTTTATTTCTTTCTTTTATTTTTTCCTCTTATGTTTCTCTTATGTAGCTCCATTTCTCTGTCTGTCTTTTGTCTTTATAGTTATTATTCTTTATTTTTCTAATCGATGCCTGTTTTTATTTATCCTTTTCATTGCTGTTTCCTTGGTTTATTCTGTTTGTTTGTTTGTTTGTGTGTGTGTGTGTGTGTGAGAGAGAGAGAGAGAGAGAGAGAGAAGGGGTTTTTTTTTTTCCACATGACAGGAGACAGCAACCATACCCTTACGGCCCAGCCACAACCATTCCCTCTACAACTCCACCAACTGGGCAAGAGCCGATATCAGCTCCTATACCACCTGATCAATTATAGATAGCAGCCAGCACCAGACAAACCCATCCTGAACTGAAGTGCACCAACGGCAAACAGACAATAGTGTATACGCTTCCATTCTCTAACTATATACACAAGAGATAGTTGGTGAGAGCCTAAGAACATATCAATATACAATCATCAATTAAATAAATATGATAACACCACAATGCCCTGGAGACAACAAACAATGGTAGTTCACACAAAGAAACAAGAGAGAATGGCTCAAACAATCAAGATGAAGACCCAGAAAACATTTCTGAAGAAGAAAAAATAATGGAACTAAATGAAAACAAATTCAAAAGAATGATATTTAGATACCTTCAAAGGATTGACAAAAAGATTGAGGAAAGCAAGGAGAAAATAGAAAGAATTTAGAAGAACTCATGAAAACACTACAAGAACAAATAGACAAAATAAATGCAAATTTTGAAACTGAACAAAACCTGCCATTAGAAATCCAGAAGATTAATACTAAGATTTCAAAAATGGACAATACATTGAAAGGTCAAAGGAGTAGATTCAAAGCAATGGAAGTCAGAATTAGCGAGCTTGAAGATAAATCAGAAAAAAGAATGAAAAAATCCAAAGAAAGCCTAAAAGTTATATAGGACAATATGAAGAGTAACAACTTACTTATGAGTGATTGAAATTTGAGAACAAGAGGATATAGTAAACAGTACAGAGAAAATTATTGAAGAGTTGTTGGAAGAAAACTTTCCTAACATCATGAAAGAAGAGAAGGTAACGCATACAAGAAGATGAACAAACCCCAAACAGGATAGATCCCAAAAGAAAATCATTAAGACATATGATAATCAAACTTTCCAAAACCAAAGACAGGGAAAGAATCCTGAGAGCAGCTCAGGAAAATTGAAATTACTACAAAGGAGAGCCAATAAGACTAAGCTCTGATTTCTCAGCAGAAATCATGCAGGCAAGAAGGCAATGGGTTGCCATATACAAAACTCTGAAAGAAAAAAATTACCAACCAAGAATCATATACCCAGAAAAGCTGACCCTCAAGTACAATGGCAAAATCAGGATGTTTCTTGATTAACAGAAATAAAAAAGAATTTGTAATGACCAGACCAACTTTACAAAAAGTACAAAAGGGTGTTCTTTGGACTGAGAACCAACAATAGTAGGCAGCAACCTAAGATTACTATACAGGATGACACCGCTCAGAACTCAATCCAGATGTAGGAGTATTTAAAGGAAAACAAACCTGCAAGACTTAAATATAAAAAACTAGAGGCATCAATTTATGATTGAGTCAGGTACAAAGCAAAAAGAGGGAGAAGAGTAGATATAGAACTTCCAAATGGCAAGGAAGTCAAGTAGATTTCAAGATAAAATAGACTGTTTAAGACAGGGAAAAACAATAAATTACAGGGTAGCCTCAAAGAAAACTAATACACCTGAACATTAACATTTTTTAAAAAGGGGGAAACCAGAAAGATTTAGTAAACATTAATACAACAGAAGGAAAATGAGAAGAAAACCCAAAAACAATATGAACTCAGTCCAGAAAATTATGTGGTACAAAGAAACCAGCAGCACCTCAATAAAACACCCACAAAAATGACAACAATCATTCATACTTATAATTACTTGGATTGTAAATGGGTTAAATGCACCAATCAAGAGACAGAAAGTAACAGAAAGGATAAGAAACCTGGACCTTTTAATATGATGTCTATAAGAGACACTTCAAAAATATAGAGACAGTGTTGTATGAAAGGAGAGGTTAGCACTCTACTTGACAAGGACGGAAGAGGCCTTTGGGTCTTACAACATGCATATGGTTAAGGCATTGCCACCTACTGTGTTGCATCTAAGCATAGTTAAAAAAAAAATAAAAGAGAGGCAACCTAAATGCCCATCAACAAAAGTATAGTTAAACTTTGGTACATACACACACAATAGAATACTATACAGCAATGAAGAATAATGATGAATCTGAAAAACACCTCACATCGTGGATGAACCTGGAGAACATTAAGCTAAGTGAAATTCCTCAATCACAAATGGACAGGTACTACATGAGACCAATGTTTTAAAAAGTTAAGGAAAAGTTTTCTTGATGAGAAAAAACAATCTCTGATGGTTACAGGAGAAGGAAAGAAAAGTATTCATGGACTAGAGAGTTGTTGTTGTTAAGTCGATTCCAATTCATAGCGACCCTATATAGGGTTTCTGAGGAGCATCTGGTGAGTTTGATCCGCCAGACTTGTGGTTCATATCCACTTTGCAGTTCAGCGCATTAACCCAAAGCGCCATGTTAACATGGCTGACAGGGAAGACAATATACAAGAAGACAGAGATTAGCAGAGGAAAGATGATGGTAATGGGAGACACAGGAATGTAATAGATTGAACAAAGTTAAGTATTCTTAACTCTTGGTACATGGAAGGGATTGCAATCATTGTAATGATTTATTGAATGTAAAACTGATGATCTGCTCTGTAAACCTTCATTCAGTTCACAATAGAAAGTTATTAAATAAATAAATAAAAATAATAAGAACCTTCAGATGACAATTCTTGGAGGTCCACCCTAGAACTACTGTCAATTTAAAGCCACTCCTGACCTATTTTTTTGTTTCTTCAAAAGGCAACCAGCCCATCAGTGGCCAGCCTGGGATCAATATTGCATCTCAAGGGTCAGGAGGCAGGGTGGGGTCTTCCAGGGGCAGGGCCTGTATTGGTCAGGTCTGATCTGATTCTAAATGGCAGAAACTCAATCCAAACTAGGCTAGGCCATTTACCAGAAGAAGAACCATGCTAGAGAAAGGGAAAGTCACCTAGAACCGAGCCAAGGACTTTTCAAAAGGAATTCACTCTCTGTCCGCTTCTCTGTTTAGAGGCTTCATTTCCTTTCAGGAGATTGAAATCATGGCCCCCAGGAGCTCTGAATATACATCCTCTTAACTTCCTTATCCAGGAAGAAAGCTCCCATTACATACATCTCAGAAAGAACATTGATTTGCTTATCTGAAGACCAGTTACTACCGTCAGGGGACTAGCCAATGAAAGCCCTCCTGGGGTACACTTCTACTCTGACCCACATGGGGTCACCATGAGTTGGAGTGGATGCTACAGCACTTAGTTCCCTCTGTGAGGCACATTTAGGGAGCCTTGGTGTGGTGCTGCAGTATAATGCACTGGACTCCAAGTTCGGTTTGAACTGCAAAGTCAGCAGTTCAAACCCACCAGCCGCTCCTTGGACACCCTACCCAGGGTTGCTATGAATTGGAACTGATTCCACAGCACTTAACAACAACAACTTATCTTTGTTTACCCAGCTCCTGACATAGTGAATGTCCCAGAGTTGGTATTCAGAAAATGATAGTGAATTAATCATTCATGCTTTTGTTACTTGAGAAAACAGTATAGTTGTTCTGGAAAACATTTATTAAATGTGAGCAAGCAGGGAAATGGCTAATGTCTTTCTCTCTGAGCTAGTATATCAAGATAAATTGTTTAAGCTAGTGGCTGCTGCAGTCTGGCAACCCAAGTCCTGATTTTGGTACTGTGTTGAGGGTCTGTCTGTAGTTACTAGTTAGTTAGCTGTGTTCCTTGAACCTCATTTTCCTCATCTGTAAAGTGAAGAAACTGAACTGACTTTGATGTGCTCCCCAGCCAAGTCAAGCTCTGACATTTGCAGGAAGGTGATACCTGACTTTGCCTTCTTGGACTTAGAACACATGCATATTCTTCCCCTAAAAGTGCCTTAGTATTTTTGCTTTCTTTTTAGCGACAACAGGGGACTTATTAAGAAGGCTCATTAAGCCCTCTCCCAGCCCTGCTAAAGGTGAGTCTGGGCGAGTCCTCAGTCTGGCTGGGGGCCAGCTTAAATGACCTGAAATTATGATGTAAAAAATGCTCATAATTATGCAGATATTTTTCTGAGATGACAGGGTGCAGAAGTCTTTCCTAATCTCAGAGAAATGCTGGAAGCCTGCCTGGTACTATAGTTCTGGAGGGCAGAGGGCAGAGGGATGTGGGGCTCGGAGACAGTAGTTTATGCATGGGTTCATAGAATTACAGGAAAATATCAATAATATATATCCAGGGAAGCAGGTACCTTGAGGTCATTAAGCAGGAAAATGAGGCAGGAAATAGCATGTGAAACTGTCTACCTGCCCTGTGCTTTATCCTTTATAACTACATGTGTCTGCTGTGACAAAAAGAGACTGGTAAATCCAGTGTCACTACTGTCACTCTACAGATGAGAAAATTAAGGCAAGGAGAGGTTCACTATTATTCATTCACATTATTGAAGGCTCTGGTGTGGCACTGTAGGATGAGCACCAGATTGCAAGGTCTATTATAACCGCAAAGTCAGCGGTCCAAACTCACCAGCCACTCCTCGGGAACCCTACAGGGTCACTATGAGTCACAACCGACTCGATGGCACTTACCAACAACATGAGCCCCAGGTGGCTCTGTAGCATAAGCACTAGACTGCTAACAACAAGGTCAGTGGTTCAAGTCCACCAGCTACTCCATGGGAGAAAGAAGAGACTTTCTGCTCCCACAAAGATTTACAGCCTAGGAAACCCTATACAGGGTTGCTATGAGTTGGAACTGACTTGACAGAATTTAACAACAATGCTCTATGCCCTGGTGTAGTGCTGTAGGATGAGCACTGAACTGCTGACTGCAGTGTTGGTGGTTCAAATCTACCAGCTGTTCCTCAGAAACCCTTTACAGAGTTGCTGAGAGTTGGCACTTAATGACAAAAACAACAAGTTCTACAAAAGCAAAAGTGCAGACAATAGCAAGTACAATTACTTCACTGAATGCAGAGGGTCAGAGAAGCTTCAAGGAAGTAAGCAGACACCCTAGAGACAGGTAAGAGGGAGCCAGGTGAGGAGAGCAGAAGCAGGAGGAAGCATCCCGCCTAAGTGAGGCTTGCCAGTATAGCCTCAGGAAGTCTCTTTGGACCCCCAGACTGTGTCGGGTCCCCTGCTATGTACCCTTCAAAGATCCAGTTTCCCTGCTCAGCCCTTACTTAGTCTACACTTTCACACTTAATTTGTGACTGTTCGATTAATGTCTGCCTTCTGTACTAAGCATAAATACAGGAGAGCAGAAATAGTCACTGTTTGGGGTCACTGCTAGATCCTTAGGTATCCTGGTGTGGCACTGTAGGGATCAGCACTGGAGTGTGAATCACAAGGTCATCAATTCAAATCCACCAGCTACTCCTTGGAAACCCTCTGCAGAGTCACTATGAGTCAGAAATAACTCGAAATCACTTAACAACAGCAACAACAAAAACCTAATCCAGGACTGGGACAGAGAAGATGCGCAACAACCATTTGTTGCATGAGTAAACGAATGAAGCTGAAAAGTGTGAGAAGCCTAATTATAATCAGAGAAAAAGGAGTCAATAGATACCATCAGCAACAATGTTGTTGTTAGGTGCCATCGAGTGGGTACCTCCGCATAGCGACCTTACACACAGCAGAACAAAACTCTGTCCGATCCTAGGCCAACCTTACTATTGTTGCCACTCTTGAGTCCATTGATGCTGTCACTTGGCCAATCCATCTCA